>NC_036863.1:6590898-6640513 GCF_002910315.2 Salvelinus sp. IW2-2015 | reverse complement strand
GTAACGGTCCTGACCTTGTTTTATGTTGTTTTTGTATGTGTTTATGGTCAGGGCGTGTGTTTTGGGTGGGCAGTCTATGTTATCTGTTTCTATGTTGGTTTTGGTTGCCTGGTATGGCTCTTAATTAGAGGCAGGTGTTTTGCGTTCTCCTCTAATTAAGAGTCATATTTAGGTAGGGTGTTCTCACTGTTTGTTTGTGGGTGATTGTCTTCCGTCTCTGTGTTATGTCTTACACCATACGGGACTGTTCGGTTGTTCGTTTCGTTTCGATGTAGTCTGTTTCCTGTCCGTAAGTGTTACGTTTAGTTATGTAAGTTTATGTTCAGGTTTCGTCTACGTCGTTTTCTTGTTTTGTATTTTTGAAAGTGTTTTGTTTTTCGTGTTGCCATCGTCGTGTTAAATAAAAGATGGCTTATTTCCCTAATGCTGCATTTTGGTCTGATGATCCTTCTCTCTCTCCTCGTCCGAGCAAACATTGAAGTAAAGCAAGCTTATATTTTAGGTTCTGATAGGGTACGACAGTTAAACTAAGCTCATGAGGCATTTATAAGTTATATTCTTCAAGAATCAATGGGTACATATCATTCATTGATAAGTCCACAAATGGATGTAGCAACTGCTTGTTGTCCCTTTAACAGAACTCTGGATGAGCTTGTAGGAGTGACAGGAAGGTTAACAGATATGATGTTGGGGAATCAGTACTGCTGTGGTACCTGTTTACCTACCAGGAGGCCTGCAGGCTGGACGCTCTGGACGTCATTAATTGATGTTGAAGTCTACTTAAGCGATAAGGTCAGAGGGGGTTTGGTATATGGTAATATACCACGGCTAAGGGCTGTTCTTAGACAACGCTGAGTGCCTTGACACAACCCTTAGCCGTGGTATATTGGCCATGAATCACAAACCCCTGAGGTGCCTTATTGCTATTATAAACTGATTACCAACGTAATTAGAGCAGTAAAAATAAATGTTTTGTCATACCCGTGGTATATGGTCTGATATACCACAGATGTCAGCCAATCAGCATTCAGGGCTCGAACCACCCAGTTTATAATCTGAATTAGGCATTGCAATCCATCTCTTGTCCTCGCCGGAAAGGGTATGGCTCTTTGCAGCGATCAGGGGACATTTTCTAATGACTTCATATCAATGAGCTTTTAATATTTTGTGCGCTCATCACTTGGCAGAGATACACAGGCACCTCTCCAACCTCCTGTCAACTATCACAGGCAGCTGAGTTGGAGGAGGGAAGGACTAAGTTGATGGAGGGAGAGGAGGGAAGGGGGAGCGGGGCGATGCTCTCCATTCATATTAAGTCCTAAAGAGGCACGCAGTGGGTGGCCTGTGTTTGCATAACTTTAAGTAAGGAATAAACACACTCTCAGCTTCACTTGATTAATCTAGGCTCCTCCATTCCTCTGTACATATTCATCAGGGGGCTAGGAAACAAACCAGGCAGGATTTGATGCTGTGTTTGAAACATGGGTGTTAATCCCTCAGCAAGTGAAATAGGACAAAACCATCGAAAGTATCTCAATGAGACTGTTTACCTTTTGTTTTCATGTGGATTGGAAGATTAAATATAATTAATTGGACCCCCTGTGCGGAAACACTGTCAAACATATTATTCAAGCAGATACACAGGAACACTGCAACTCGTACAAAAGCAAGCTTGCGCACACACACACACACACACACACACACACACACACACACACACACACACACAACACAACAGCACAAGGTTAAATTGAAAGTCTGTGTTGTGTTTTTATAGGGGACACGTGCACCATGGCAGAGTACAACAAGCTGAAGAGTATGCTGCTAGATATGCAGCCTAAAGGCCTAACCGGCGGGGACAGGAACACGTTGAGAGACATGGACCAGAAGAGAGCCCTGGTGGACACCATGTTTAAGTACCTGGACGTGGACCGGGACGGCCGTCTAGGAAGTGACGAGTTGGCACAGGTGTGTACTTCTCAGAGAATTAGATTACAGTGGGCATAATCATCAGGGCCACACTGACTTGTGTTTTTGGATGAAACTCCACCCATGGGTGATTAGTACTACTACTATTCCCTATATAGTGCACTACTTTTGACCAGGGCCCAATGGGACCAGTTCAGCCTACTTMATGAAACAAAACGTAGTTAGAGTTGGTTAATTACCTTTCTTTGAGAAAGGTTAGGGTGAACCTCTTGTTCTCGCTCAACACAATGCTATCGTTCAAAATTAATTACAAAATGATAATGGTATAATTAAAATTGTGACTTGTGGAAATGTTTTAGACCAATGAGTAGGTGATCTGTAGGTGATCATAGCCTACAGTGCATTTGGAAAGTATTCAGACCACTAAATATCACATTTACATAAGTATTTAGACCCTTTACTCAGTACTTTCTTGAAGCACCTTTGGCAGCGATTACAGCCTCGATTTTTCTTGAGTATGACACTACAAGCTTGGCACACCTATATTTGTGGAGTTTCTCCCATTCTTCTCTCCAGATCCTCTCAAGCTCTGTCAGGTTGAATGGGGAGCGTCGCTGCACAGCTATTTTCAGGTTTCTCCAAAAATGTTAGATCAGGTTCAAGTCAGGGCTCTGGGCCACTCAAGGACATTCAGAGACGTGTCCCGAAGCCACTCCTGCGTTGTCTTGGCTGTGTGCTTAGGGTTGTTGTCCTGTTGGAAGATTAACCTTCGCCCCAGTCTGAGGTCCTGAGCGCTCTGGAGCAGGTTTTCATCAAGGATCTTTTTGTACTTTGCTCCGTTCATCTTTCCCTTGATCCTGACTAGTCTCCCAGTCCCTTGCGCTGAAAAACATCCCCACAGCATGACGTTGCCACCATCATGCTTCACCATAGGGATGGTGCCAGGTTTCCTCCAGACGTGACGCTTGGCATTCAGTCCAAAGAGTTCAATCTTGGTTTCATCAGACCAAAGAATCTCATTTCTCATGGTCTAAGAGTCCTTTAGGTGCCTTTTAGCAACCTCCAAGTGGGCTGTCATGTGCCTTTTACTGAGGAGTGTTTTCCGTCTGGCCACTCTACTATAAAGGCCTGATTGGTGGAGTGCTGCAGAGATGGTTGGCCTTCCGGAAGGTTCTCCCATCTCAACAGAGGAACTCTGAAGGTGTGTCAGAGAGCCCATTAGATTCTTGGTCCCTTCTCCCCCGATTTCTCAGTTTGGCCAGGCGGCCAGCTCTAGGAAGAGTCTTTTTGGTTCCAAACCTCTTCCATTTAAGAATGATGGAGGCCACTGTGTTCTTGGGGACTTTCAATGCTGCAAACATTTTTTGGTACCCTTCCCCAGATCTGTGCCTTTACACAATCCTGTCTCGGAACTAACTCTACAGACAATTCCTTCAAACTCATGGCTTGGGTTTTGCTTTGACCTGCACTGTCAACTGTGGGACCTTCTATAGACAGGTGTGTGCCTTTCCAAACCATGTCCAATCAATGGAATTTACAACAGGTGGACTATATCAAGTTATAGAAATAGCTCAAGGATGATTAATTGAAACAGGATGCACCTGAGCTCAATTTCGAGTCTCATAGCAAAGGGTCTGAATACTTATGTAAATACGGTATTTCTGTTTTTGATATTTAATACATTTGCAAACATTTCTAAAAAACAGTTTTCGCTTAGTCATTATAAGGTATTGTGTGTGGATTAATGAGAGAAAATGTTTTTTTAATCATTTTTAGAATAAGGCTATAACGTAACAAAATGTGAAAACTGTCAAGGGGTCTGAATACTTTTCGAATGCACTGTATATACTATATTGAACAAAACGGAAAAGCTTAGAATAACAACTTTGCTTTAACATGTGGGTGAGCCACTGCTAATTATCAAATTGAATTGGAAAATTAGGATGGGATTATTAAATGTGTGACTTTCTATACTAAAGCGATGTGTAGTTTTGTGATCTATTTAAAAAATCACTCTATGTCCCATTAAACAAAAAAAAGACTGTCTGCCTCCCAATTGGCACCCTATTCCCTATATAATAGTGCAATACTTTTGATCTATGTAGGGAACAGAGTGCCATTTGGGACAAATTYTTTGCACTTTTATACTTTGAGGAGACAGGATCGACGTGGAATACATTAAGAACAATTTCTCGCATCTCAGCATTTTTAAAGATCTGATTGAAGATCTGATCAAATCATGGTTGGCAGTTATTAATCTTGACTCATAGCCAAGAGACATTTCAATTTTTAACATTTATAAATTCTGTTTTTAGGAAGATATCCATCCAAGATCAGAGAAATGAAAGAAATGGAAAGAAATGTCACTAAATGTCATCATCAGTTCTCTCAGTGTGTAAAGCAGTATTTCACTTGCTCTGCGGACTGGTTCTTCCTCCCTCTATAGATGGTACAGAATGGGGCCAGATTTAAGACTCACCAAGTGCATAGTTTGCACCTGTTCTTTTCCCAAAGGAATTAAACATAGAACAAGGCTAAAATAAAGGTTAAGAGAAGAAGGAAGACCGCTAAGGGAATAAAGGAAGACAGTTGTTATATGCGACTTGGTCCCATGGTATATATCCAGAACTAGAATGTGAATCATGGAATATAATCATTGTAATACAGTCTATGGTTTCCATCCTCCTGTCCAGATCTCTATGAAGGAGCACCTGGAGGACAGTCTACTGGAGTGTACCATGCAGGACCTGCTCCGCTACGATGATTACAACAACGACGGACACCTCACTCTGCACGAGTTCTACACTGCTTTTCGTAAGTCCAGCTTTAAATCCACTTCTCCCTCCCTCTCAATCTATCTCTATCTCGCTCTCTTTCTCTCTCTTTCTCTTTCCCCCTCTCTCAGGCCACCTCATCAGGATAAGACCGGATCAGACCAGATAAACCTGGCTCAGGCTACGCAACAATCTGGCAATCCTCTGCCCTGTTCGCCAAGCCAGGCCTCATTATGGGCCTCTGAGCTGTGCTGAGCCGTGGCTGAGAGCACCTGGTCATCGGGACTAATAAAGCCTAATCACACAGACAATAACGGCAGTTTGGATTTGGGCTGGAACAGAGGATGACAAAACCACCCTATGACTGGAGTTGCGTTACCTCTGAGAGGCCATCTCTACACCACCAACCCCCCATCTCTCCCCCATACATTTCAGCCAGTATGATTAGAAACAAGATAWGCGATCCGAGCCCCAAAATGGATAGCCCAGACCGAAATGGACGGTCCACCCAATTGGACAAAGCCGATAATCAGGCCGTTAGCAGTAGATGTCGTGGGACAATTTTGAAGGCTTTCGCAAAAAACACAGGTCCATTAAGCCTCAACAGTCATTAACCATACAGTAGTAATAATTGGGTTTTAGTGTAATCATTGTTGTCATTATACCGTTACTTTGCTTTCAGCCTCCAGATGGGCTGTGAGCATGGCTGGCTGTGGGTCTGTTTGGAGGAGGGTATAACTGATGTTTAACAGGGGGATGAAGGAGAGGGTTGGGACTAATAAAACATGTCATTGATCAGACATTGTTCAAGGCTGATGTGCTACATAAGACTAAAACAAGGAGTGGGACTATTTATTAAGAAGAGGCTCATCTTGTGTTATGGTTTATATTCTATAGATGGATATTCCTGCGATGAGTTGTTCTCCCTTGTGAAAGGGAAATTAAGTCGAGATGGCAGGTTAGCTCAGGTGTTTCCACACAAGCTCTCCCTGTGGATGCCATGCTTGGTAGATATACTAGACAACAACATTCACTGGTAAGAGCCCCGTTCTGCAGATGCTGTTGTGTAGGGAGAGGGTTCTGTTCCATAGCAGGCAGACAAATTTCATTCCAAAGTTGGAGTTCAGTTTGGCTTTAGAAACTCCCCTGAGGAAGTGATGGTATTTGGCTTTAGAAACCCCAATCAGGAAGTGATGGTATTTGGCTTTAGAAACCCCAATCAGGAAGTGGTGGTATTTGGCTTTGGAAACCCCAATCAGGAAGTGATGGTATTTGGCTTTAGATACCCAATCAGGAAGTGATGGTATTTTGGCTTTAGATACCCACAATCAGGAAGCGATGGTGTATTTGGCTTTGGAAACCCCAATCAGGAAGTGATGGTATTTTGCTTTAGATACCCCAATCAGGAAGTGACGGTATTTGGCTTTAGAAACCCCAATCAGGAAGTGATGGTATTTGGCTTTGGAAACCCCAATCAGGAAGTGATGGTATTTGGCTTTAGATACCCCAATCAGGAAGTGATGGTATTTGGCTTTAGATACCCCAATCAGGAAGTGACGGTATTTGGCTTTAGAAACCCCAATCAGGAAGTGATGGTATTTGGTTTTTGGAAACCCCAATCAGGAAGTGATGGTATTTGGCTTTAGATACCCCAATCAGGAAGTGATGGTATTTGGCTTTAGATACCCCAATCAGGAAGTGATGGTATTTGGTCTTTGGAAACCCAATCAGGAAGTGATGGTATTTGGCTTTAGATAGCCCAATCAGGAAGTGATGGTATTTGGCTTTAGAAACCCCAATCAGGAAGTGATGGTATTTGGCTTTAGAAACCCAATCAGGAAGTGATGGTATTTGGCTTTGGAAACCCCAATCAGGAAGTGATGGTATTTGGCTTTAGATACCCCCAATCAGGAAGTGATGGTATTTGGCTTTGGAAACCCAATCAGGAAGTGATGGTATTTGGCTTTGGAAACCCCAATCAGGAAGTGATGGTATTTGGCTTTGAAACCCCAATCAGGAAGTGATGGTATTTGGCTTTAGATACCCCAATCAGGAAGTGATGGTATTTGGCTTTAGATACCCCAATCAGGAAGTGACGGTATTTGGCTTTAGAAACCCAATCAGGAAGTGATGGTATTTGGCTTTGGAAACCCCAATCAGGAAGTGATGGTATTTGGTTAGATACCCACAGGAAGTGATGGTATTGGCTTTAGATACCCCAATCAGGAAGTGATGGTATTTGGCTTAGATACCCCAATCAGGAAGTGATGGTATTTGGCTTTAGAAACCCCAATCAGGAAGTGATGGTATTTGGCTTTGGAAACCCAATCAGGAAGTGATGGTATTTGGCTTTGGAAACCCCAATCAGGAAGTGATGGTATTTGGCTTTAGATACCCCAATCAGGAAGTGATGGTATTTGGCTTTGGAAACCCCAATCAGGAAGTGATGGTATTTGGCTTTGGAAACCCCAATCAGGAAGTGATGGTATTTGGCTTTGGAAACCCAATCAGGAAGTGATGGTATTTGGCTTTAGATACCCCAATCAGGAAGTGATGGTATTTGGCTTTGGAAACCCCAATCAGGAAGTGATGGTATTTGGCTTTGGAAACCCACAATCAGGAAGTGATGGTATCTGGCTTTAGAAACCCCAATCAGGAAGTGATGGTATTTGGCTTTGGAAACCCCAATCAGGAAGTGATGGTATTCTGGCTTTAGAAACCCCCCTCAGGAAGTGAT
Organism: Salvelinus sp. IW2-2015; assembly: GCF_002910315.2. Lineage (NCBI taxonomy): Eukaryota > Metazoa > Chordata > Actinopteri > Salmoniformes > Salmonidae > Salvelinus > Salvelinus sp. IW2-2015. The sequence continues at coordinate 6,633,073 of NC_036863.1, read as the reverse complement.
GGTATCTGGCTTTAGAAACCCCCTCAGGAAGTGATGGTATTTGGCTTTAGAAACCCTCCTCAGGAAGTGATGGTATTTGGCTTTAGAAACCCCCATCAGGAAGTGATGGTATTTGGCTTTAGAAACCCCCTCAGGAAGTGATGGTTTTTGCTTTAGAACCCCCCACCCAGGAAGTGATGGTATTTGGCTTTAGAAACCCCTCAGGTAGTGATGGTATTTGGCTTTAGAACCCTCCTCAGGTAGTGATGGTATTTGGCTTTAGAAACCCCCATCAGGTAGTGATGGTATTTGGCTTTAGAAACCCCAATCAGGAAGTGATGGTATTTGGCTTTGAAACCCCAATCAGGAGTGATGGTATTTGGCTTTGGAAACCCCAATCAGGAAGTGATGGTATTTGACTTTAGATACCCCAATCAGGAAGTGATGGTATTTGGCTTTGGAAACCCCAATCAGGAAGTGATGGTATTTGGCTTTGGAAACCCAATCAGGAAGTGATGGTATTTGGCTTTGGAAACCCCAATCAGGAAGTGATGGTATTTGGCTTTAGATACCCCAATCAGGAAGTGACGGTATTTGGCTTTAGAAACCTCAATCAGGAAGTGATGGTATTTGGCTTTAGATACCCCAATCAGGAAGTGATGGTATTTGGCTTTGGAAACCCCAATCAGGAATGTGATGGTATTTGGCTTTAGAAACCCCAATCAGGAAGTGATGGTATCTGGCTTTAGAAACCCCCTCAGGAAGTGATGGTATTTGGTTTGGAAACCCATCAGGAAGTGATGGTATCTGGCTTTAGAAACCCCCCTCAGGAAGTGATGGTATCTGGCTTTAGAAACCCCTCAGGAAGTGATGGTATTTGGCTTTAGAAACCCCCCTCAGGAAGTGATGGTATTTTGCTTTAGAACCCCCCCCACCAGGAAGTGATGGTATTTGGCTTTAGAAACCCCCTCAGGAAGTGATGGTATCTGGCTTTATAAACCCCCCTCAGGAAGTGATGGTATTTGGCTTTGGAAAACCCCAATCAGGAAGTGATGGTATCTGGCTTTAGAACCCCCCTCAGGAAGTGATGGTATCTGGCTTTAGAAACCCCCCCCAGGAAGTGATGGTATTTGGCTTAGAAACCCCCCTCAGGAAGTGATGGTATTTGCTTTGGAAACCCCAATCAGGAAGTGATGGTATTTGGCTTTAGAAAACCCCCCTCAGGTAGTAATGGTATTTGGCGTTAGAAACCCCCTCAGAAGTGATGGTATTTGGCTTTAGAAACCAACCCCCCCCCCCCCCCAGGAAGTGATGGTATTTGGCTTTAGAAACCAACCCCCCCCCTCAGGAAGTGATGGTATTTGGCTTTAGAAACCCCATCAGGTAGTGATGGTATTTGGCTTTAGAAACCCTCCTCAGGTAGTGATGGTATTTGGCTTTAGAAACCCCCATTAGGAAGTGATGGTATTTGGCTTTAGAAACCCTCCCCAGGAAGTGATGGTATTGGGCTTTAGAAACCCTCCCCCAGGAAGTGATGGTATTTGGCTTTAGAAACCCCCATCAGGTAGTGATGGTATTTGGCTTTAGAAACCCTCCTCAGGTAGTGATGGTATTTGGCTTTAGAAACCCCCATTAGGAAGTGATGGTATTTTGCTTTAGAACCCCCCACCCAGGACGTGATGGTATTTGGCTTTAGAAACCCCCTCAGGAAGTAGTGGTATCTGGCTTTAGAAACCCCCTCAGGAAGTGATGGTATTTGGCTTTGGAACCCCAATAGGAAGTGATGGTATCTGGCTTAGAAACCCCTCAGGTAGTAATGGTATTTGGCGTTAAGAAACCCTCATCGGTAGTGATGGTATTTGGCTTTAGAAACCCCTCTCAGGAAGTGATGGTATTTGGCTTTAGAAACCAAACCCCCCCCCTCAGGAAGTGATGGTATTTGGCTTTAGAAACCCCCATCAGGTAGTGATGGTATTTGGCTTTAGAAACCCCTCTCAGGAAGTGATGGTATTTGGCTTTAGAAACCAACCCCCCCCCTCAGGAAGTGATGGTATTTGGCTTTAGAAACCCCCATCAGGTAGTGATGGTATTTGGCTTTAGAAACCCTCCTCAGGTAGTGATGGTATTTGGCTTTAGAAACCCCCATTAGGAAGTGATGGTATTTGGCTTTAGAAACCCTCCCCAGGAAGTGATGGTATTTGGCTTTAGAAACCCTCCCCCCAGGAAGTGATGGTATTTGGCTTTAGAAACCCTCCTCAGGAAGTGATGGTTTTGGCTTTAGAAACCCATCAGGTAGTGATGGTATTTGGCTTTAGAAACCCCCTCCAGGAGTGATGGTATCTGGCTTTAGAAACCCCCTCAGGAAGTGATGGTATCTGGCTTTAGAAACCCCCATCAGGTAGTGATGGTATTTGGCTTTAGAAACCCCCATCAGGAAGTGATGGTATTTGGCTTTAAGAACCCCCCAAGGAAGTGAATGGTATTTGGCTTTAGAAACCCCCATCAGGAAGTGATGGTATTTGGCTTTAGAACCCCCATCAGGAAGTGATGATATTTGGCTTTAGAACCCCCATCAGGTAGTGATGGTATTTGGCTTTAGAAACCCCCATCAGGAAGTGATGGTATCTGGCTTTAGAAACCCCCATCAGGAAGTGATGGTATTTGCATTGATCTACTTTGTCTACTTAGGCATCTGACAGTTCTGCGGCCGTCGAATAGCTGTCGTCTCTGCCGCAGTGCCTTTGTGGAGCTTATATTTGTCCTATTTCACACTTGTATTAATTAGATGTTTTTTTGCATATCCCAACTCCTCCTGAGACTTCGTCGGAGAGTGGGGTCACGGCCGGAGAAGAGAAGGGAGTAGAGGAAAGGAGAGGAGAGAAGAACGATGCAATACAAGGGAGGAGAGGGAATGCTGGAGTTAGAGGCATTGTGCCCAGAGCTTCCTTCGCTGGGAGTCTATTTGTTTTTCATGGTTGCCGTTAATAATGGAATTATAAGGACATGCCGAGCTGCGCTGGCTGGCACCGTCAGCAGATCTGCTTAATTAATCAAGTCGCTGAAACAGAGTGTGGTGGAGGAGATAGTGGAGATAGGGATCAGGGGGAGGAGGAGAGAGGGTCAGGGGGAGGAGGAGAGAGAGGGTCAGGGGGAGGAGGAGAGAGGGTTCAGGGGGAGGGGGAGGAGAGAGAGAGACAGGGGTCAGGGGGAGGAGGAGATAAGGGTCAGGAGGATGAGGAGAGAGGGTCAGGAGGAGGAGGAGAGAGGGGTCAGGGGAGGAGGAGAGCGGGTCAGGGGGAGGAGGAGAGAGGGTTCAGCGGGAGGAGGAGAGAGGGTTCAGGGGGAGGAGGAGAGAGGGGTCAGGGGGAGGATGAGAGAAGGGTCGGGGGGAAGAGAGAGGGGTCAGGGGGAGGAGGAAGAGAGGGTCAGGGGGAGGATGAGAGAAGGGTCGGGGGAGGAGAGAGGGGTCAGGGGGAGGAGGATAGAGGGTTCAGGGGGAGGAGGAGAGAGGGTTCAGGGAGGGGGGAGGGGGAGGGGAGGGGAGGAGGAGACGGGTCAGGGGAGGATGAGAGAAGGGTCGGGGGAGGAGGAAGAGGCAAAATAGGGAAAGAGGGGAGACAAGTGTAATTGGTTGGAAAGAGTGTGTGTGTGTGTGTGTGTGTGTGTGTGTGTGTGTGTGTGTGTGTTGTGTGCGTGCGTGCGTGGAATGTGCTGAGGGGCAGGGTTTGCAGTGGGGAGGAATGACCCTGTCTGTGTGAAGGTCAGGATGAGCGGCACGGGGCAGTCCCATGTCTGTCTCAAGGTCAATAAGGGCGTCATGCGCCAGTTCCCTGTCTGTCTCAAGGTCAATAAGGGCGTCATACGCCAGTCCCCTGTCTGTATGAAGTTCAGGAAGAGCGGCACGCGCCAGTCCCCTGTCTGTGTGTGATCTATATGCTCCACAGGGGAAGATTACACAGGCCATCAGAAGGGTACGCTTATCACAAGGAGATCACAGCTCTCCAAGGGATGAAAATAACTACATTAGCAAAGGCACAGTCAATTAAACCCACCCGTAGAAAGACACAGCTTCTCTCCATCACCGGAGAGCGTCCGCAGTACATTTTTCATAGTTTTCTCTCTCTGACTTTCCCAGCCTACATGTACATTATAAATTGCAACTGTGGACAACCTCAATCTTTATGTCATTGTCCAACAAATAACCCACACATGAAGTTGTAGCCTGCAGTGAGTGGTGGAATATCATTAGCTAAGCATAGGAGAGAGTGACTTTAGATAACTATACTGAAGGTCTATTCCACCTGTCTACCTCCCAGGTTGGCTCCTCTCCTCCAGCTCCTCTCTGTTCCACATTGGTGTTTTATTTGAAGGCTCATTGTGATGACTCCACGGCCTTCACGGCTAATTTCCAATAGAGTATTTTTATGGTTTCCAGCACATTCATTGTGTCAGCTGTGCGCTGAGGTAATTACGTTCTGTTGGTTTGCTGTGTTAACCCTTAATAATGTGTGACAGAAACAGAGAATGTCCTGTCACCACATCTCTTCCTCCACACATCCACCGTTTTACAGTTTCCACAGGCAGCCCCTTAAACACTGCCAACGGTCAGACGGCAAACGACGAGAAGTCAGAGGATTCGAGTGTTCTGCATACCACCTTGAGACAAGCGAAGCGAGTCTCCATGGCAACTGTAGGTGCCTCTGTAATCTTGGAATAATCTCTTTCGTGAGGCACTTAACAGTGCAGCCCTCCCTATAGAGAAGACAAGAAGAGAAGAGGAGGACAGTACAGAAGGAAAGTGTTTACGCTCATTAACTTGTCTGTTACACTGAGCCGAAACGGCACATTTCATTGTACAGGTACAATGGGTGTCTGGATAAAGGAACTAAAGATGTCCGTACAGGGAGACTTGAAGGAGGCTTCAATAAATATAAAATGTCAAACAGAAAATATGATCCAACATCTTGAACATTGTAAAATACCACAGGGTTTTTTCTTTTTACAATATAAACATCCAACCGTATGTCAAATGATACTGCAGAGCTGTATAATGCAAATAAAATCTATATCCTTGTTAGGCTGGCAGAATTATTATCCACTTGTTTACACAGACAGCTAAATAAATCTAGAAAGGAGATCAAAAAGTAATGCATTAGTGTTTCAGCAGTTGGCTGTYAGATCAAACAATTACAGGGAAACGTTGGAAGATCATTAATGTTTGCCAGCCAAAATAATTGTCTAATAAAAGGACTTCCAGCAGAGTTCACCGAGAGGATGTTTGGCTTTCTTTTCTTCTACATGAGAACTCTCTGTTCACTCAAAGTCTTAATAATCTCCAATCTAATGTCCAATCCTTGAGTTTGAATAGACGACGCTCAGCCGGGGGAAATGTAATACAAGATCTGACAGAAAAACACTTAGTAAAGTTCATGTAATATTCTAATATTTCCTATCTCCAACATCATCAGTGAGTCACTTGATCATTAAAAGGTGAACTCTAACTGGAGAGGCGTTGTGCAACCAGCCATCTAATATCTATGATAATTACTGGAGGATAATCCTCCCATCTCTCGTTCTCTTTCATTTCAACTCTTTTAATTTCACCCCTTCAATAGTTCTTCTCTAATTAAGCGGAGAGATGCGTATCATCGTGTCCTGCGGAATGGCTCGGGACAAATCTCTAACCCCTGAACACCCAGAATCTTCTACTCTTCCATCCTCCTCGCCATCTCCTTCTTTTTCCATCATCAAATTGGACCAGGAGTCCTTGGGAACCGTCACACCATTATTCACACACAGAGGCCCGTTAGCTGTTAGCTGTTAGCTGTTTGCTGTTAGCTGCACAGCATGTTGTCTTCTTTTATATCTCCCTCCAACTCTTGCTCCAGCAAGGAATTATCATGCCTCCATTGATTCACTCTTTCTGTGGGTTTCGATGCTCCTCCTGCAACTTCAAACAAGTGTGTCTGGGAGTGGAGTTGAGTGTCCCACTCTACATCCTCCCTTCCCCTGGAGAAGAGAGTCAGACCCAGAGAAAGTGTTGTCAGACCCAGAGAAAGTGTTCCTCTGATCAGCCCGAATCTGTTGTGGAGAACTGTACACCCTCCTGTCACCATCAGCGTAGACAACATTTCCCTGGAACAAAGCAGATAAAAAAAGAAAAAAAAAGAAAAAAAAGCCTTTTGAAAGAGTGTGATAAAACAAAGATATTTGTGTTAATTGTTATTGTATTGCTTGAGTAAGTTCTCTGTAAGAGTTATCCCACATTAAATAGTATTTGATGGCAAAAACACAACTGCAATGAGGACTTCTGGAAAATCTGTYATGTTAGAAAACCAATTCCATTGAGTGAATACACTTTTTTGAGATGTACATTTTTGTTCATGTATTCAATCAATATCGATCCTTTTTTTAAAGGAAAAATCCCAACACAACCATTGTCTGGTATGAAGTTAATGATCATATTATACTGTGCTCTGCAGAGGTGTCTGGCTGTCTAAAACAACTCTGCAGAGACACCTGCCTGGTGTCGTTGGCTGAGCATGAGGAGCTGAACTGACAAACACACTACATCTGGGTTATGTCATATCGAAGAGAGAGAGAAAAAGAGAGAGAGAGAGAGAGAGGCCTTCAGAGACACTCTGTCAGTGTCTCCCTGACTTGGCTACTAGCAACATAGCCTTTGCCTCAAGGAAATCATGCATTTAGCCTGCTTAGTGGTAGAGCAAGCTTTTTGTTCATCAAGGTCAACCTACAGCACTCCCATGTTCAAACATAGCCCATGTTGCAATGCTGTCCTTACCTCTATGTGAACTGTGGGAACAGCAAGGAAGGGTATTGTTTCTCGTTTTAGATGAAGTGGTAATGTTGGTATCTCTATACTCTACAATGCAGAGGATTTTTTTGTAGGAATTAATAAGAATTTTCAAGTCAGAATAACAAGCATTTTCAAGTAATAGGAAAAATATGAATTTTCAAGTCCGTAATTAGCAATGTAATAATCTGGCAGACTGGTGGCTTCTAGACCTATTTTCCAGTGATTTCTTGCTCGAGGAACCAAGACCCCAGGAGAGATCTCAAAGCAATTAATCAACTTAATCAACTCATYGGGTCCTTTTCTAGAAACCTTTGAGTATTTCACTCTGTGCCCTCATGGCTTGGTTAATAACTAAAGCTAGAATGTCATGTCACACAGTAGGTAACCATTGTTATGAACTTCTTTGCAAGAAAACCTGTCTGAAAGAAGGAGAGCCATGTAATTAACGATTGTCCTCATTGAGAGGAATGTTGAACTGACAGACTTATGGTTCTGGACTGGCAGTCGTTAAAAATCTATATGGGTCGTGTTAGTTGGTTTGGCCGTGTTAATTGTGGGCTTTGTGTGTTCTGTTTCAGAGGATCTGTAGAGATTTACACAGATTATTTCTTTTAAAATAAATATCGCACCAGTATTATTTTGGGATTCCTGTGTTGGGTGCTTGCACACAGTGCAGTATTTCGAGAGTCGTCACTGAAGTTAAAGTACATAATTTTGGACAAAACATCAAAGCTAAAGTTAAATTGAACAGTTAAGATTGCAATATAAAACGTTCTTTTTAACTGACCCCAAAATGCCAATCTGGGTTTATTTAATCTTGAAATCAAGACTGGTAGGTACAGAAGAGTATGACGTGTCCTCATGAATTAGGGCTGTCTTTTTAGTAAGACTCACTATAAACAGCATTTTTCTTATTCTTCTTACCCTTGGCCATCAACACCGAGAGAAAATATAACAAGAAGTATCATATCAGTTTATACTCTACAAAGAACATTTCTCTCTTGAAAAATACTTTGGACTAGGTCAAACTGAACATGTGATTATTGCTTGAGAGGAAAGTGAATGTAATTTTCCTTCCATTCTGTCCTCAGAGGAAACAGGACAGGGTGTACTGTCACATGGTCACACAGACCAGTGAGGAAAGGCACAGTCACATGGACCATGACAGTGAGGAAAGGCACAGTCACATGGACCGGGACAGTGAGGAAAGGCACAGTCACATGGACCGGGACAGTGAGGAAAGGCACAGATCACATTGGACCGGACAGTGAGGAAAGGCACAGTCACATGGACCGGGACAGTGAGAAAGGCACAGTCACATGGACCGGGACAGTGAGAAAGCACAGTCACATGGACCGGACAGTTAGGAAAGCACATCAACATGACCGACAGTAGAAAGCACGTCACATGGACCGGACATGAGGTAAAGGCACAGTCACATGGACCGCGGACAGTGAGAGAAAAGGGCAACAGTCACATGGACCGGGACAGTGAGGAAAAGGCACAGTCACATGGACCGGGACAGTGAGGAAAGGCACAGTCACATGGACCGGGACAGTGAGAAAGGCACAGTCACATGGACCTGGACAGTTAGAAAGCACATCACATGGACCGGGACAGTGAGAAAGGCACAGTCACATGGAACCGACAGTGAGGAAAGGCAAATCACATGACCGGAACAGTGAGAAAAGCACAGTCACATGGACGACAGTGAGGAAAAGCACAGTCACATGGACCGGGACAGTGAGGAAAGGCACAGTCACATGGACGGAGGACAATGAGGAAAGGCACATGCACATGGACCGGGACAGTGAGGAAAGGCACAGTCACATGGACCGGGACAGTGAGGAATGGCACAGTCACATGGACCGCGACAGTGAGGAAAGGCACAGTCACATGGACCGGACAGTGAGGAAAGGCACAGTCACATGGACCGGACAGTGAGGAAAGGCCACAAACATCGAGTCACATGGACCGGACTAGTGAGCATTGTCAGCCCCCATTTACTGTTGTCTCCCATCAGGTCCTTTGACTGTATGTATTCACCTCACCGTTGGCCCCCTGCCCTGCCATCTGCCATAAGTGTCGCCATGGAGCGGAGAGGGTGACAACTGCCCCAAGGCCAGTGACATATGACACAGCCTCTCCCCAAGTCTCTATGGATCTCACAGTGGTCTGACATCCTACTACTTGACAAGAGCTAGGCCCTGACACCTATGTTGGTTACTGACTTACACTAACGGCTGAGGCTATTGCTAGCAGTCACACACATGTGCTATCGAACGGAATGTTCTCACGCATGCTTAGTAACGTAGGCTTGCTGTCTAACAGCTAGCATAGCAACTAACCCAAACTAAATAACTTGAAACAGTACATTTTGTAATGTTTGTCACATGTTTGATATCAAATCAAATTGTGGTCACATACACATGGTTAGCAGATTATGTATTGCGAGTGTAGCGAAATGCTTGTGCTTCTAGTTCCGACAGTGCATCAATATCTAACAAGTAATCTAACAATTACACAACAACTACCTAACACAAATCTAAGTAAAGAATATATTCTATATATATACACACATGTAAATATATGGATGAGCAATGACCGAGCAGCATAGGCAAGATGCAATAGATGGTATAAAAATACAGTATATATATATATATATGAGATGAGTAATGCAAGATATGTAAACATTATTAAAGTGGCATATTAAAGTGACTAGATCCCATTTCAGGTCTGTATGTAGGCAGCCACCTCTCTGTGTTGTACATTCACTTGAGAGAAAGTGAATGTATAAAAAGTGAATAGAAGCCCAGTGCAGTCAATAACGTGATATTCATGTTTATATACTGTATATTTCTACACAATGAGGTGTGAATTATATTGTGAACTTGTGAAAATTATGATAAGCCCTTTAGTTTAAGAGCTGTTTGAAAAGACTGCCTGAAATGTCTGCCTGTTATGGTGGGATGGAGTTTTTCCTGCCTGGTGACATCACCAGGCGGTAAATTAGTTAATAGACCAATACGAAGAGAGTCCAAACCTCTCTGCCAATAACAGTTAGTTTTCAGTTTTCCCCTCCCCAATCAGACCACTCCCAGAAACTCCAAGCAAAAATTCTTGCTTAGAAATTACTCTTTGCTAAGAAGCAATAAAAAAATATTTTGATCATTTGAATTGAGGTACTTAATATTTACCCAGAAATTATTTGATATTGAGATAAAAAAACGTCTGCATTGGTCCTTTAAACACCTTTAGCATGTCTTCGAGGAAAGCTAAGCTGCCCGAGCCTAACGTTCGATAAGTGCTCTCACTCTGTCTCAATGTGAAACTGCATTCATTAGCTCCCGTAGAAGTATAGTATTTTATCTGTGTAGCTACAGATCTATGAGCTGGCCAGGCAAAGCATTAATGGCACCTGATTGCAACATTCCATAAGACTACCTTAGTTACTGCATCCTCTTTTTCAGTACTGTAAATGTTTTTGCTGTTGTGGTAACAGTTTTTTTTGTGCTTTATTTCTATGTCTGGTGATTACAGTAGTGCATTTTTAATGCAGCTTGCTAAAATCTATGTCCTAGTATAGCTGACATGTGAACCAATATTCCCATACCATAACACACTAAAGAGGATCCCCATCAATACCATTCATTGTCCCTTAAAAGGCAGGAAAACTGTACTTCAAGTCTCCTGGGGCCATTACTGCACAACTGTTACTTAGCTATTTCACTGAAAATACTTAGCTGTCACCATCCTCCTACCTAGTTTTGTGAATTAAACCCAGAATGACATTCAATTGAAAAGTTGCAAATCATGTTTAAACCCAGACATTGTCTGGTGCCCTGTGGTTGTGTACACTCAGAAAAGAAGCAAGACCTAATATTGACCCTAAAGAGTGGCATTGGATCTTTCCATTGGATCTGTCCTCGATTAACATTAGTCCACAGTGGATCTGTCCTCGGTTAACACTAGTCCACAGTGGATCTGTCCTCAGGTTAACACTAGTCCACAGTGGATCCGTCCTCGGTTAATACTAGTCCACAGTGGATCTGTCCTCGGTTAACACTAGTCCACAGTGGATCTGTCCTTGGTTAACACTAGTCCACAGTGGATCTGTCCTTGGTTAACACTAATCCACAGTGGATCTGTCCTCGGGTTAGGGGTTAGGGAAAATCTGAATTTCAATGGTCAAAAATGTTTACTCCCCAAAAACTGTGTGTGTCTGTCTGGGTCTGTGTGTATTGTGTTTTTAGTGGGTCTGCATTCAAAAAAAATTCTGCTGCAGGCAATTAATCCCTGTTAGCCCCCTCCTCTAGAACGCTAAGGGCTTTATAACAAGAAAGGTCATTTACCCCTGTCAAAGGCTTCGGCACTGTTTAATAAGAAAATGCCTCACCCGGGTATTTTTACAAGAATTAAAGATTATCTCGATTGTAAAATTGCATATTAGGCTATGAGATGTGTGTTGGTCTTTTTTTAATCGGGCTTGATCTTACCAAATGTAGTTGGAAAACAGTTCCAGGGAATGTRCAGATCCTCATATACGGCTTGGAGGTCAGTAATGAGAGGACTACGGAGTATATTCTTGGCTTCAACTCAACTAGGGCAGAAAGTAAAACATTTCAAAGGTTTTGTGCACAAAGAAGAGATTTCAAATGTCAGATTCCATTTTAGGAAACAAGCATATCCTTGTAAGATGAATAGCATTTGTCCAAGGTTTAAAGTGTCCTTCACACCACAAGCAAATACCAATGGTACAAAACCGTATTGGTTATCACATGGATTAAATGACCAAGAGTTCATTCAGTACATTATCTGAACATAATTTTCTCCAGTATGCTGAATATTTGCCAACACATACTGATATCTATAATAGAGTAAGTAACTATTGGTCCTGAAATGCTTATAAATTAATGTATGTGAGGCGTAGACACATTCCACRGGAGGTTTGTGGCACCTTAAGTGAGGAGAACGGGCTCGTGGTAATGGCTGGAGCGAAATTGGTGGAATGGTATCAAATACATGCCATTCCATTTGCTCTGTTCCGGCCATTGGGATCACACTTCCCATGTGATCAGGTTTTCACATGTGTAGTTCATGTGATCACATGTTTCTTTACATGTTGTCACGTTATCACATTGACATCACATAAGATCACATGTGATCACATGAAAACATGTGTTTTTGGAACACTTCACGTGTTCACATGTGAAATTCATGGGGTTGTTTCATAAGGGGAGTTCCCAATGTAACCCCCAGACAGGGTATACATCTCATCTCCCTGCAGGTTATCAGATGGGAATAATACACCATGGTTGCGTCCCAAGTGGCTCATTATTCCCTATATAGTGTGACCTGGCCCACAGGGCTTCCATTACAAACAGATGCCACTTTATTACTTGGTTTATCCTCTTTAAATCCATTGATGCTTTACACATGTCTCAGGTGCTTTAGAAATACACAGCCTCAAAACTGCTTCTGTTGTTAGCAATTTGTCTCCATTAAACAATATGGAACTGGAAACGATTGTTTTTTTATGGTTCAGGAAATGTAGCTCCATAAGGATTTGACGATTTCTCTAGCAAAGAATGGCAATCGGCTGTAGCATAGAATAAGACTTTTCCTCAGTTATCCTTAGCAACTTACAGTGCATTCAGAAATTATTCAGACCCCTTCACTTTTCCCACATTTTGTTACGTTACAGCCTCTAAAATGTATTAAATAGTTTTTTCCCCATTTCAATCTACACACAATACTCCATAATGATAAAGCAAAAACAGGTTTGTAGAAATGTTTTAAAATGTATTACAAATAAAAATCGAAATATCACATTTACAGATGTGTTCAGACCCTTTACTCAGTCCTTTGTTGAAGCACCTTTGGCAGTGATTACAGCCTCAATTCTTCTTGAGTATAAAGCACTAAAGGAAATAAACATAAAAAAGTCTGTAGGTCCAGACAACCTGGACCCCTACCTCTTAAATATAGCAGCTGGTATTATTACTGAACCTGTGGCTCATATTTTCAACTTGAGTCTCTTGACCAATTACATACCCAGAATTTGGAAATCAGCTCCCACTGCTAAAGGGAGGAGATCCCTCAGATGCTAATAAATCGTCCTATCTCTAAACTCCCTATCGTGGCCAAAGTCTATGATCTTACAGTTAAAAAATGTCTTATTCAAAAGAACTTGCTTAGTGGGGTGCAGTCTGGCTTTAGATCAGGGCACAGCACCACAACTGCAGCTATGGCAGTGGCAAATGACATCATAAATGCACTTGATAAAAAGCAACATTGTCCTGCTCAGTTTGTTGTTTTATCAAAGGCATTTGATTCAGCTGACCATGAATTGTTGCTAGCTAGACTCAGTAAAATTGGTTTCAGTGAAGGGGCAGTAAATTGGTTTAGGAACTATCTTTCTGAAATAACTTAATGTGTATATACTGACAGTCACAAGTCTAGCTTTCTAGAGATTAATAGAGGTGTGCCCCTGGGTTCCATTTTAGCTCCTGTGTTGTTCTCAATTTGTATTAATGATTTGGGAAATGGGATGCAACCAGCAAAGCTGCATCTATATGCAGATGATACAGTCATATATTAACCTCTCTGGGATATGTGGGATGGTAGCGTCCCACCTCGCCAACAGCCAGTGAAATTGCTGGGCGCCAAATTCAAACAACAGAAATCTCATAATTAAAATTCCTCAAACATACACCATTTTATAAGATAGACCATTTTAAAGATAGACTTCTTGGTAATCCAGCCACAGTGTCTGATTTCAAAAAGGCTTTAAAGCGAAAGCACACTTTGCGATTATGTTAGGTCAGCGCCTAGCCACAGAAAACCATACAGCCATTTTCCAAAGAAGGAGAGGTGTCACAAAAGACAGAAATAGCGTTAAAATTAATCACTAACCTTTGATGATCTTCACCGGATGGCACTCCCAGGACTCCATGTTAGACAATAAATGTGTGTTTTGTTCGATAAAGTTCATCTTTATGTCCAAAAACCTAATTTGAAATTGGTGCGTTATGTTCAGAAATGCATTGTCTCAAACAAACATCAGGTGAAAGTGCAGAGAGCCACATCAAATTACAGAAATACTCATCATAAACATTGATGAAAGATACAAGTGTTAAACATATGATTAAAGATAAACTTCAACTTAATGCAACCGCTGTGTCAGATTTCAACAAAGCTTTACGGCAAAAGCACACTTTACGATTATGTTAGGTCAGCGCCTAGCCACAGAAAACCATACAGCCATTTTCCAACCAAGGAAAAGTCAGAAATAGCGTTAGAATTAATCACTTACCTTTGATGATCTTCATCTGATGGCACTCCCAGGTCTCCATGTTAGACAATAAATGTTAGTTTTGTTCAATAAAGTTGAAATACCTCCTTTTTGTTTGCGCGTTTAGTCCAGTAATCCAAATGCACAAAGTCCAGAGGAAAAGTAAAAAAAGTTCCATTACAGTTCGTAGAAACATGTCAAACGATGTATATAATCAATCTTTAGGATGTTTTTATCATAAATCTTCAATAATATTCCAACCGGACAATTCCTTTGTCTTTAGAAATGAAAGGGAATGGAGCTCACGCTCACGGCTGCGTGCGAGACTTAGCTAAAGGTTTTCAGCCAGACCCCTGGTTCAAACAGCTCTTATTCGCTCCCCTTTCATAGTAGAAGCCTGAAACAACGTTCTAAAAACTGTTGACATCTAGTGGAAGCCTTATGAAGTGCAATCTGACCCCATTTACACTGTATATTGGATAGGCAATCACTTAAAAAAACTACAAACATCAGATTTCCCACTTCCTGGTTGGATTTTTCTCAGGTTTTTGCCTGCCATATGAGTTCTGTTATACTCACAGACATTATTTTAACAGTTTTGGAAACTTTCGAGTGTTTTCTATCCAAACTAATTATATGCATATTCTAGCTTCTGGGTCTGAGTAGCAGGCAGTTTACTCTGGGCACCTTATTTATCCAAGCTACTCAATACTGCCCCACGTTCCCAAATTAGTTAATGTGCTCCTTCTCTGGTTCAGGCTGTTGAAGAGCTCTAGACTGCTTTTCAGTCGCTGCTGTTCTCCCTTTATGGTCTCAAACTGGTCTTGAATGTACAAAAAACTAAATTCATGACCTTTACCAGAGCTCGCACTCAGCCAGAGAAGGTTAGCATTGTCACATCAGGTGGCTTATCCATTGAACAAGTGTCATCCTACAAATACCTAGTTATATGGTTGTATGACAAGTTGTCCTTTAAAGTTCATATGGATAATCTTGTGAGGAAGCTTAAATTGAAATGGKTTTTTTTATTTTTGTAATAAGGCTTGCTTCCTGCTTATGGCTAGAAAGAAGCTTGATCATGCCACTTTTCTCTCTGTAATTGATTATGGTGACTTGTTGTATATGCATGCAGCCTCCTCCGTCTTACAGAGACTGGGCTCCTTGTGTTTTATTACAAATGCCAAGTCACTCAACCACCATTGCACCTTGTACCAAATGGTAGGTTGGACCGCACTTTATATGCGCAGAAAGCGATATTTGTATGTGTTCATGTACAAAGCCCTTTTGGATGAACTCCCTCTTTACCTCTGTAGTACCCGGTCTGCAAGGTGGTTGCTACTTAAGTTAAAGTCCCCAGGACATTCACAGTATTACGCATGACTGCCTTCTCATCTTGTGCAGCAGAGGCATGGAATAGTCTACAATCCATGCTTCATCTAGATATGTTAGTGCCACTGAATTTAAAATATTGATGGAAGACTTACATTTGTTGTATGTTTTAATTCTGTAATGTATTGATTGTTACTGCCTTTTTGGCCAGATCTCCTTGAAAAAGAGACTCTGGGTCTCAATGGGCTTTTCCTGGTTAAATACAGCTTAAATAAAATACAATGACGCTACAAGCTTGGCACACCTGTATTTGGGGAGTTTGCCCCGTTCTTCTCTGCAGATCCTCTCAAGCTCTGTCAGGTTGGATAGGGAGGATCGCTGCAAAGCTATTTTCGGGTTCATAAATGCCTGATTGGTGGAATGTTGCAAAGATGGTTCTCCTTCTGGAAGGTTCTCCAATCTCCACAGAGGAACTCTGGAGCGCAGTCTGGGTGACCTTCGGGGCTCTTGGTCACATCCCTGACCAAAGCTCTTCTCCCCGATTGCTCAGTTTGACCAGGCGGCCAGCTATAGGAAGAGTCTTGTTGGTTCCAAACTTCCTTCACTTAAAAATGATGGAGGCCACTGTGTTCTTGGGGACCTTCAATGCTGCAGAAATGTTTTGGTACCCTTCCCCAGATCTGTGCCTCGACACAAATCTGTCTCGGAGCTCTACGGACAATTTCTTCAACGTTATGGCTTGGTTTTTGCTCTGACATGCATTGTCAACTGTGGGACCTTATATAGACAGGTGTATGCCTTTTCAAACCATGTCCAATCAATTGAGTTTACCACATGTGGACTACAATCAAGTTGTAGAAACATCTCAAGGATGATTAATGGAAACAGGAGGCACCTGAGCTCAATTTCGAGTCTCATAGCAAAGGGTCTGTATACTTACGGAAATAATGTATTTCTGTTTTAAATTTTTAATACTATTGCAAACATTTTCTAAAAACCTGTTTTC
Organism: Salvelinus sp. IW2-2015; assembly: GCF_002910315.2. Lineage (NCBI taxonomy): Eukaryota > Metazoa > Chordata > Actinopteri > Salmoniformes > Salmonidae > Salvelinus > Salvelinus sp. IW2-2015. Next base: position 6,616,648 of record NC_036863.1, on the reverse strand, counting down.
ATTTTGTCATTATGGGGTATTGTGTGTAGATTGATGTTTTCGCCTTGTCATTATGGTGCATTCGGACTCCTTGACTTTTTCCACAAATGTTCCTGATTCTAAAAAGGACTAAAACAGGGTTTTTTCATCATCAATCTACACACAATATCATGACAAAGCGAAACAGGTTTTTAGAAATGTTTTACATATTTACATAAGTATTGTCTCTGTTTCACAAACTGATGGAAAACGTGGATGCCAAATTGCATATCTGAACATTTTGTATCCCATTTTATATATTTTTCCTTGAACTCTAGTGAGAGCATCCAAAGTGAGAGATCAGTACTTGTTACCTTTTTTCCATAGCACCATGCTATTATCCATTTAGGTACCGATTTACAAGGAAATGTCTGCAAAAACAGGCTTGTTTTATTAATAAGCCAATAAGCAGGCTAGGAGTGATGTAGTAGGTAATTGATCTTGCATTGACCTCCTGTGCCTACTTACAGAGCTCACTGAGAGATGGGTTCTGCCCATAGAGATTGAAAGAGGTCTCATCTTCGTATCCATGCAATTAGGACTGTGACCTCATGGGCGGCTCCATTGAGGCTTTCTCCATTTTAAAGTGGTCAATTTTCTTCTTCTTTTGTGTTTAAAAAAAAGTGTAAAGCTGATATTGGCGATTTACCGCAACCTGCAGTGCTGGAGTGCTGAACCGAATATTGTGTCATTTTATTGTGGCGACTTGATAGCGGTGTTGAAGCCATATTACTCTATTTGAAGAAGAAGACAATGCTCTGATCATTTGCTGATTGCTTCCAAACCATAGGAATCAGCACCCCGTTGACTACTTTAAAATGGTGGAAGCCCTCAATGGCAATGTCCATGCTAAAACGAGGTATATCCAAGTTGAGTCCTCTATACATCTCTATGGTCCTGCCCAATCAATGACATCTTTCCTTATTTATAAACTTTGAAACATTGTTTAACAACCCAATGTGATTGTTCTCATCATCCACCCTAGGTTTCTCTCCTATTCTTAGTGATTATAACAAGCCTCATTCTCCTTGTAGTTCAGGGCTCCCAGGGAGCTGCAGTCAGTCTCTCCACCTTGGCTTTGTTAGAGGAAAAGCCACTGGGGAACATTTACAGAGAAAGTGACACAGAGAGAGAGCGAGAGAGACAGCGAAAGAGGGAGAGAAAGACAGAGGGACAGAGAGGAGAATAGGGAATGAGAGAGAGAAGTAGAAAAAGAGTGAGACAGAAGAGGTATAGAGCAAGAGGCAGTAGGGCATTCATCTGTACCTGTGGAGAAGATTAAGGGTCTGGATTGTGTGTGATTAATGAGTGGGCTGCTGATTGCTCATCTTCACATTCCCTCCAGGAATTACCAGCACACTCGCCAACTGACACATTCAGATCCCTCAAATTGAAAAGAGAGATAGAATGAAAGAGAGAACTAAAGAAAGACAGAGATAATGCATTATTCCAATGGTAATAGCCTCAGGTTTTGCTGTAAACTTTTTATTCACATAACATTTCAACTACAGCAGAAAGCATTACAATAAAATGTGGAGAAAGCTTTGTACTGGGTCCCATTGGGTTGCAAGATACCACTTACACATTAATTTAATGTTTCATCATTACATGTCATGATCGTTTGTAGAAACAGACCAAGGCGCAGCGTGATTACAGTTCCACATAATTATTTAATAGTGAAACTTAACAAAAACAATAAACAATAAATGAACAACGAACCGTGACTACAGAGGTGCTACATACGTCTCCTCAAAATACAAAATTCAACATCCCACAAAACACAGGTGGAAAAAAGGCTACCTAAAAATGATCCCCAATTAGAGACAACGATTACCAGCTGCCTCTAATTGGGAACCATATCAAGCACACCAACATAGAAATATGAAATCTAGAACGCCACATAGAAATTATAAACTAGAACACCACATAGAAATAATAGACTAGAACACCCCAGTCACGCCCTGACCTACTATACCATAGAGAAACAATGGCTCTCTATGGTCAGGGGGTGCATTACAACATCATAGTCATAACGTTCTTGAAAACCTTTCATTTACAGTACCAGTCAAAAGTTTGGACACACCTACTCAGTCAAGGGTTTTTCTTTATTTTTACAATTTTCTACATTGCAGAATAATAGTGAAGACATCAAAACTATGAAATAACACATATGGAATCATGTACAGTAGTAACCAAAAAAGTGTTAAACAAATCAAAATATATTTTATATTTGAGATTCTTCAAAGTAGCCACCCTTTGCCTTGATGACAGCTTTGCACAATCTTGGCATTCTCTCAAAGGACACCAATAATAAGAAGAGACATATCAAACACATTCCTTTTAAGCCAAGGTGTTGATAATCTTAAGAAACAATGAATGCTGATACATGTTTCCGTGCTCTAAGCTTCTGTGCCTTGTGCCTTATTAGTTGTCGAATTGAATTGCACATGTGATACGTAGGATGAAGAGCTTAGGTACTTAACTATATGTGTATACAAATAAAAAATATGCAAAATACTTTCCCAGGTGAATGCCGCTAGTTGAGGATGCTAATGAAAATATGCAGAGTATAGAGAGCATGTTTAATACTGTAGTATTTCAGTTATTGTTGCATGAGAGACAGCACTCCCCATCCATTTGTATACAACTATTTACTTTGTTAACCAAACACATTCCTTAGAAGAAAAGTGAATGATATTGGCAGTGCTTAGTCCGTCTTGCAATATGGTCCAGTTATGTTGTCAAACATTATTGCCTAGTATTGAGCATTTTTGGAAGAACGTGTCAGGGAGAAAGAGAGAGAGAGGGGGGGAGATAGACTGAATGAGAGACAGTTGAGGAAAGACAGGGAGAGAGATACAGTATATCCTATGCTCCAGCCTCTTAGCCTGTGCCAATCTCTCTAAGTGGAAGTGTCAGGGTGCCTAAACCACAACACTGAAAACTTAATCACAGCGCATCAGAGAGCTAGGGAGGTGGAGCTGAGGAGACCAATCAAACATTTACGGCAAATTTTTACTGAGTCTAATGCTCCCCTCTCGACTCTCATTACTGTGTATCGCTGCCTCGCCGACAGCCCTGCTCTCTTCTCCCCGTTTTGTTTCCAGGGATGTCTTATTTAGGCACACAAGGGCCTGGGTAATAGAGGAGGAAAGTGACGAGGTTTCTGGGAAACAGTCAGAGGCCCCCATTAGTTTTTCCCTGGGAGAACTCATTCGTGCTTTGCATTTCAAATTCTGTGTGTTTTTTTGCAGCAGAGGCCAGACACGAGCATCCTCCCTGTAGGCTACCGCGGCCGCTAGCAGTTACCACTGATGGATCAATAGTTTAGGAATCACAGGAAAGTCAATTACACAGGCTATTTTTGGGTAGTATAAAAAGCCTAGGAGTCATTAAGGAGATAATGTCATGTCAACCTTATCCAGCAGGGAGAGCAATGCAGGCATGGCCAGTGGATATGCAATTTGTCTGCCTTTGTCACACGAGCATGCTCCTCTTGAGCAGAGGAGGCTGTTGACTGTGTAGTCGTCTGGTAAACAATGGGACGGAGAGAGGCCTCTCTTCAGGGAACCTCAATCTCCAAAGCTGGAGTCAAAATCGCCACGTGGCGTCAGGATTTATTTCACATCGAATTGCTCAGAGCCAACAAAAGATGAAACTACCGCCATTCCAACATGGAGGAAATTGTTAGGTAGGTGTTTTTTTGTGTGTGCTTTTGTGCCAGACAAAAGAGTATACCACAAAACAGTTGGAAGGAAAAGTATAGTATAGGGTGACCTTGTCTGACATTTTCTAGATGCAGTGGGTTTGAAAAGTTGTCAGGTTGACTATGCCATATCAATACGATAACGTCCATCTTAGTGCACTCTTCATTTTAAATGTGATTCAGCATATAAGTGTCAAAGTGTATATATCCTGTAAATAGCCAAATATGCCTTGGTTTTAGCAATAAAGAAGCAATTTTATCAACTTTCATTCCAAGAGTTGATGATTTCCTCTCAATTTTACTTTTGCTTTTGGTTTGGCAACATCTCTCAAGACCCTGTAAACCAGGACAGGCAACTAGATTCAGCCGCAGGCCGATGTTTGTCGGAGGAAATGGTCGGAGGTAGGGTTGCAAAGCAAGGGTATATAAACTACCAGAATTTTGGTAGGATTTTATGTACTCTRTCACAAGACATCTAGTGGCCATTTTGGGTACTTCAGATTTGTACAAGCATCTGTAATTATCTCTGGTCCTCTGTGTGGCATTATTACATGTAAAATATATGAAATAATTAAATAAAAAAAGTGAATGACAAAGCTGTAAAACATCCTATACATAAACCATCAACTTAGTGAATACCATTGGTATTTAATATGAGGTTTTCAGCATGAAATAAAACATGTTTTACACACTTTTAATATTTTACTATGTCAGTACGTATTTGTTGTCAATGTTTTGCAGTCAAACTGGTGGCAGTTGTGAAAAATGTCAGCAGTTGGAAGAGTTATTATTTAGGCCATTTTTCCTGAACCATATGGTCTATGTACTATAAACTCATGGACAATATGGATAATATATATTTTTAAAAACTAATACTATATACAGGGATGAAAGTAGATTTAATTTATTACCGGTGTCCCAAGTTCTGCACAAATATTTTTTTAAATACTAAATTACAAAAATGACAAGGTAGCCTACTCTGCTGACTCTGACAAACAGATCAATAAAACAATGTAGTCTGGTCCGTATAATCGGCGTATGAAAAGGTGGGACACAAATACAATATGACGTCCATCTAACCTGGGGGAGGAAATTAGTGTTCAAAAACCAACGAAAGTGTCACTGACCCAATGATGACGACAGTGAATATGCACCTCACTGGGGATATGGCCGATGTTCTACATCAGAAATCATGATTTGGCCACAGAGGATCATTGGCTTCTTACTCACTGGGGATATGGCCGATGTTCTACGCTGGTGCTAATAAGATAGGCTACTGTTTGCTTAATTAAGTTAAGCATTTTAACCAAACGACAGATTGGAGTCTTTTCACTGTCATCTCTTTACAGCAATAGCGATTGGCTTTCCAAACAGATTTTCCGCAATTGTATTTTTAAATGTTGCGATACGCCTGGCTGGGTCTCTCTGATTTTCACGGACAGTCGCAACTCAACAATCATCTATTTGGTATTTGCAGCACGCTCTGCGCAAATTGTGGGCCTTTCCGACTGTGGGGATAGGCAATGCAATTTAAACAACCCACAGCTTCTTTTTTTAAGAAGCCGATGATCCTCTGTGGCCAAATCATGATTTCTGATGTAGTAGCCTATTTTGTATGCTTTTATTTATTTCTGTATAGACAGGAGTAAGCTAATTAGAGTATTGGCAATTTAATCAAATTTACTTTAGGGAAAGCTTCCCCTAGCCTTATGGACACGCCACCTATGCCTTCTAATGTGGCATAAACACAACCAGTCCTGATGTTTTCATCATCCGGTACGCTACCCGCACACATTCATCCACTCACAAAATCATTTCAGCATCCAAACCCCAACAGTGGACTGTGCACCGGCAATTTGATGATTAGAAAGAGACATATGTTACGAAACACCTACATGTATTGTAATGACGTTCTGCGATTGTCATTAGGTTTACACGTGTAGCCTGAATTGATGCATCCACTGTTGTCCAAGCACGCCTTGGTATCGGCCACTCATCACTGCCTTGTCCACAAGCATCTCGGCCACTCATCTCCGCCTGTACAAAATGTAAGTGTACTCATCAAACCACAATGCAATTTGTAGCATATACCACCTGGTGTCCTGTCAATTCGTACACGTTTCATGTGTCTGACATGCAGTAATGTTAAGTAATGGTGTAGTAACCTATAGGTTTTTGGGGCATGTTGTATTAATTGTGATAAGCTCATGTTTTACCGGTACGGCATTCCCCCACTATTTATTTTGCTGGGACGCCGTACCGGACCATACCGCCTTACTTTCACCCCTGACTATATATTACTGAATTTAAAAAAAGTTATTAAAGTATAAATTACCAAGCTTATGATAGATTGCCATAGAAGCTATTCAAGTATAAATGACCAAATTTATGATAGATTTCCATAGAGTTTCTGTTAATTACCAAAATTACTGAAGATTCTGGTAACTGTAGTAAACTACTGGTAGCTTTGCAACCCTAGTGGTGGGGGCGGAATATAAGGGTAATAATTTGTTCATTGCACATTCACTACAACTAAGCCCCAAAAGAGATTATATTTGAAAATAACAATCATTATACCTTGATTACATTGAGACACGATCATGTACATTTTTTTGTTTGTGAGAATACTTGGGAACACATTTCCTGAATTAAATTAATTTTAGCTTTTTTCCTGGTGATTTTACAGTATTTTGTGACCCCTGCTATAAACCAACATGTCCCTTTCTATTAATTTATTCTATACTCATATGCTGTACAACATATGAGGAAAAAGGGAAACTGGCTACTCAGCCATCTGCACAAATCTTTCTGTATATCATTGAGATATCAGTAACATGACAATGTGCAGTGTGCATGACAGACCAGGTGTAGTGAGCAATAGGCTTCCCAGATGTCAAATCAATGTACTCTGCCCTCTGCATCGGCCTGACTCTCACAGCCCACCCTGCCGCCCCAATCACTGCTGAGTAGATTAAACCCTACCTAAAAGTGGAAAGGTATCATACCAATGGCATAGTTAAGGTTGACAGGAAGACAGAGACGACAGGTACGAGCCACAGGATCACCTATGAAGGTATTTGGTATGACACACTTTCAGACCTGCTCTCCTAATCACAGTAATCTTATAAGTAACCCTGTTTACTTTACTATAATGTCATAAAGAGCTTTTTTTGTTTTTTAACTGAATGAAGGATCAGCACGCAATGTAACAATCTAAGTAGTTATTGATATCATTAGATGACAACAGTATGGCGGAAGTTCAGCATAACAGCGTGATTGAAATTTAAAGGCAACGTTCCCATGTTAGCAGACACTGTATTCACGGTAAACTCTGCATACTGTATGTCGGCTCAATTGGAAATTACCTTTGCATTTCTATCGCGCAATCTGTAATGCTTCAGTGATACGGATTGAGTAGAGCCCTAAATTCTTCTCTCTCCTTGTTTCAATAACATTGGGTTTGGACGTAATGTGCTCTCTGTATTCAGAACCTGTTGAATTCTGTTTGCGTAAGCCTTCATAAAGGTGCATCAGAACATATTGAATTAATTCTCTGAGAAAAGCATTCTGGAAGATTTGTCACAAGTAGGTTCCAGTCATGGGTTGTGTTGTCATGTAGGTTATGTTGTAGCAGGTTGTGTTGTCATGTTTTCCTGTTATGTTGTTGTCTCTCTTTATGTAATGTTGTGTCTCTCTTGTTGTGTCTCTCTATATTTATATAGTTTTTGTTGTTGTTATTTTTAATCCCAGCCCCCGTYCCCKMMRRSKAARMMMWWRAMRWGATYWTRTYTSAAWRTAAYMAWSRTWWWAYSWTKRTTAYWTTSARAYAWRATCWYKTYWWKKKYTTMSYYKKMGGGRACGGGGGCTGGGATTAAAAATAACAACAACAAAAACTATATAAATATAGAGAGACACAACAAGAGAGACACAACATTACATAAAGAGAGACAACAACATAACAGGAAAACATGACAACACAACCTGCTACAACATAGGTCTTTTACCTTTTGGTAGGCCGTCATTGTAAATAAGAGTTTGTTCTTTAACTGACTTGCCTAGTTAAATAAAGGTTAAATAAAAATTTATAAAAAAATTGTCTAGCAGAGCAGTTTTTTGGCCAAGCTACTTACCGGTAGTCCTTCTAAACGCAAGGTATTATATCCTGAAATTTAACTAGGGGGATTGTGAGTCAACTAGTTGAAGCAACATTGTGTGTTTCCAACATATTGAAATATGTCAGACATATTTATTTTTATCTCGTAAAAATCACGATTGGATTCACCAAAATATTACCATCATATTCACCATTGGATTCACCAAAATATTACCATCAGAATCACTATTGGATTCACCAAAATATTACCATCAGATTCACCATTGGATTCACCAAAATATTACCATCAGAATCATCATTGGATTCACCAAAATATTACCATTGGATTCACCTTAAGATTCACCAAAATATTACCATTGGATTCACCAAAATATTACCATTGGATTCACTGTAGGGAAGGTATAAACCAGCCCAGCAAGAGAGGAATGCCCATTGTAATTTCATATACACAGGGGAAGAGAGCTAACTGTTTCCATCCAATCCAATTCAGAGTGGGAAGGGAACATGGATTTGCTCAGGAGTTCATCCATGGTTGGCTCCATTTATATTTCTGTCTGGTGTCTGGGAATCTTTATTTATTGAACAGGTTATTTGTATTTGTATTTATTATGGATCCCATTAGCTGCCACATTAGCTGCCGCCATGCGCTTGCATGCGTTACTTGATGTGGAATAGGTTGGAGGGTTCATTCAAGGTAATTGGAGAATCCAGTGGGTTCTGGTAGTCTTTAATAGTTGATTCTAAGATTTGTATTTGATCATGTATATGTTTTTGCTGTTTGTTCTTTGTAAATCTCTCTCTCTCTCTCTCTCTCTCTCTCTCTCTCTCTCTCTCTCTCTCTCTATATATATATATATATATATATATATATATATATATATATATATCCACCTACAGAGGTTGTTCAGTTGAGCCTGGCTGAGGACCAGAGAATGAGCATCTCCACGGTAACGGTAGGCCTCAGCACCGTGCTGTCCTGTGCCATCCAGGGGACGCTGCGGCCACCAATCATCTGGAAGAGGAATGGGATAATACTCAACTTCCTGGACCTGGAGGATATCAATGTGAGTCCTGGGCAAGAGCAAATGGCTCTTGAGGGTGTAAAGCTTTGCTTTGTAAAATCTTGATGTTAAATGGTTCCTCACCCTGAAAAGAATCATGGCCCAGCAGAAAATGCTGAACATACCCTTTAAGTTGTAAAACTACATATCATGTTTTGACATGAATAAAGTCATGCTACTATGAGCTTATCTGCTCATGCTAACCCTACAAAATATGGTTGTGATTAACACAAGCAGAGGCCTCCACCCCAAAACTGCAGATGTGAGTTTGGGTAACCCTTTTTACCATCTTTACATTTAATGGGGCTTTTCAAGGTGAAACACTGAACAAGTGTCCAACATTGTGAACTTTGATGTGTGGTGTTTTTAGAAACACTGCTTTTAAGACATTTATAATTGGGCCTTTGATTAATATTTGATAATCCTCAGAACATGTCTCAGCAGGGGCTCTTCACATTGGTTACATTTTTTTAATCAATAACGTTAGATAAAGGTTCACAGAAAAKAAGTAAGAAATGCTAATTCCCATTAACCCAATTTATGCATCTTCTTCTCCCAGCCTGTTTAAAAAACAAAACAAGCAGGCCTGTGTTTTTCCTCTTGCTTTGAATCATTGGTTCTAATTGTAAATAATGTAACGATTTGGGTCTCAGGAGCTCTGCCAGGTGTCTTGCTGATCTCAAAGAGCACAAACCATATTAAAATGTTTTTTTTTGCAAATCCCAACATGGCAATGCATGGGAATTGGGCTTGGCTGCATGTGGTTAATGAACTATAGAGCGGCCGCGGCGGCGGTGGCGGTGCGCTGTCTAGTTCAACTGCACAGCTGACAGCGTGGGACTGTGTTTATCCATCCACCAGCTAATTAGAATTCTCTAATTGAATGTTAATGAATTGGCCAGAGAGCCAATAAACAATGACATGCACGACAACTGGCATGTGCTTAGGCGGGGTCGCGCTGAGGACAAGGAAGTGGGAGAAAACAAGGTCCTCTGTGTAACATGAGACTACTACTGTTTCCATGGAGTTAGGTTATGCCGTGATAAATAGTGTGTGAAGACAATTACAATTGTCACTAATGAATAATTATAAATAATAACTTTTACGAACATGAAGGTGTGCACGATAAGAAATGTGCCATTCAGCATAATGTGTTTCCATGTAATCCTTAGGCAGTGTTACGCTCTTTTAATGCTTAGAGTCTGCATGGGAGGTGTTGCCTGCTATTGTGTAATACCACTGCATCTCAATGAAGAACAAAGAATAGAAAGCATACTGATCGAAGGCCTCGTGTGTGATTTGTCACTGTGACATGGTGAGGTTGGACCCAGGTGCAGAGAAGAGACCAGACGAGGAATCAGCGGTTAAGGATAAACATAATACTTTACTGAGAAACGGTAACAGAAGGACCACAGTAACACTGGGAAAACAACAAAACTAAGTCTCAAAAACTCACTCAGGAGACAAACRCACACGGTGCATAATTCAAGCTTCAGCAAAGGACAACAGAAAACACACCTCTTTTAAAAGGGAAATCATAATGAGTAAATAGGACACACCTGAGTGTCGTTAATGTTTCTAGGACGGTCTCTGCCACCCTCATTTAGCTGTGATTCAAACTCCGTCCAGAAAGGTTCTGACATTATGACACATTTAGCTGTGATTCAAACTCCGTCCAGAAAGGTTCTGACATTATGGGACACATTAGCTGTGATTCAAACTCCTCCAGAAAGTTTCTGACATTTAGACACATTTGCTGTGATTTCAAAACGTCCGTCCAGAAAGGTTCTGACATTAGGATCACATTTAGCTGTTGATTCAAACCTCGTCCAGAAAGGTTCTGACATATGACACATTTAGCTGTTGATCCAAACTCCGTCCAGAAAGGTTCTGACATTATGACACATTTAGCTGTGATTCAAACTCCGTCCAGAAAGGTTCTGACATTATGACACATTTAGCTAGTTGTGGAAATTTGCCTTAGCTGGAATCAGACCCATTTGCTACAACGTAAAGGTAGAATTACTCTCTCTATCTCTGTCTCTATCTCTCTCTCCCTCTCTCACATTTTACATATTGAATTGGGAACTTTTCTTCAAAGTAATTGTGTTGTGTTTTGGAGAGATCAAGTCTGTTACCCTCTAATTTTATTGTGGGCGGCATTACATGTACTACTGAGAAAGAAAACAATGTTTCATAGTTCCAGACCACCCTTTACTGAACCACAGGAAGAGATATACAGCTTGATTATTCTAAGGAAATTATTCAATGAAAATAAAGGTCCCACTTTATATGACGTTCGTCTTCAAAAAGCCTTCATAATGCCTTCATAAGCACTACATAAATGTGTTACAGAGCATATATGACCGTATGTCATGCTTTATAAAGGGTTTATAAATGTGACATAACCCAGTATGTCAAATATGATATAAACATGTTCCTTTATAAAGGGTGACATGTTGTCGTGAAGAATGGCATACGCTGTAAAGTGAAGTCATGGTAGTCACATTACCTCTAATCTCGTTCCCAGACACTTCTGGTGGACCAACACATCAAACTTGGCCTTCATTAGTTAGGGTTAGGTTAAAAATAACATTTTAACAAGATACATTGTGGAAATGTGCAGGGATAATTATGACTTTTTGACTGTGTTAAGTTGTGACGATGACAAATAGTTCACTCAGTAAGGTCACTCCTATATAATTCTACGATCATTCCCACTATGGCCAACTTTGAATGATTATATGTGCTGTGTGAGCAATAGCCTGGGAACGACGTGACACCAAGAAACACTTACACCCAACCTAAAGAARTTGAATGTGTCTTTCTTCTGGAACCTAGTTACACAAATACGCTCACAACAAAAACTAGCCATACCTTGCTGTACTGGGCCCAGTCACATCTTTGACACATTCACCCACTCCCCTGTTGAAAGATCAGCCACGAAACGTTGGCACCATTGTAACAGGTTGTAATCAAGCCCTGGTCTCCAGCATGGGAACAGAAGAGGAATACCTGATGTGGTAGTCTCAGGTTGGACTACTCCAAAACATCTTGGTTCTGACACACACACACGCACGCACGCACGCACGCACGCACGCACGCACGCACACACACACACACACACACACACACACACACACATATGCACATCAACCAATTTAAGTACCTCTCACACCCTACAGTAACCTGTAGTTCATGAGAGAACCTTCATAACTCATAGTGTCCTGTAATACTTCGTTTGAAGTGAGACACCTTCGGTCATTCATAACCCATCCATAAAGACTATATCACATTATGCTGTACTTAATTGAAAGTCAGACACCTTTGGTAATTTTATAACACATACATAAATGCCTTATATCAAATGGCACTGTACTTACTATAAAGTCAGAAACCTTTGGTCATTCATAACACACAAAGGCTTAATGAGGTAAACACAAATGTATTACAACTTAGGGAATTATCACTAACAGCTCAAACAAATACATTTTTATTTGTACATTAAAAAAACTACAAATACATTAAGTTTCAAAAAGTCCAGCAATGCAATTACATTGAACATTACACAGGGCTGTGAATAGTGTAGCTTGTCTCTGAGCTGGCAGACAAATGGATCTTGCCTCTCTTCCTGATGGAGATACTGCATGTTGGTAACAACAAAGAAAGTTAGGAAATGCCTTTGTTAAACCATCTGGATAAGGGCATTTATGTGCTGCGGCTTCCTTCATGATCTGGCCTCTGTAAATTGGTATAGAATCATCTTGAGCCCCTCTGTCGAAGACGCTTGGACCTTCTTTTTTTATATTTTCAGTGGTGTCGTTAATAAACACACCCCCATAAAGAAAATTTGAATTAAAAACAGGTTCAGCCCCTGGTTCGACCGTGATCTGGCAGAGTTACTCCACCTCAAGAATTCCATTTGGCAAATCGCTCGGCACACGCATACTCAGGCTGACCGGCTCTCATTCAGGCAAATTAGAAATAAGTACACTCAGGCTATACAGAAGGCCAAATTTAATTACTTTAAGGAGCAGTTCTCTCTCTGTGGGTCTAACCCAAGAAGTTCTGGAAAACGGTTAAAGACCTGGAGAACAAACCCTCCTCCTCACAGCTGCCCATGTCCCTTAATGTTGATGATGTGGTTGTTACTGACAAGGAGCACATGGCTGAGCTCTTTAATCACAACTTCATTAAGTCACGATTCCTATTTGACTCTGCCATGCCTCATTGCCCGTCCAACATTTCCTCATCTTCCACCCTTCTAATGCAACTAGCCCTGATGCTCCTCCCTATTTTTCCTCTGCCACGCTACTTGCTACACGCTTTCTTGTTAACAAACTATCGTTTTGGCAAGTCGGTTAGGACATCTACTTTGTGCATGACAAGTAATTTTTCCAACAATTGTTTACAGACAGATTATTTCACTTATAATTCACTGTATCACAATTCCAGTGGGTCAGAAGTTTACACACACTAAGTTGACTGTGCCTTTAAACAGCTTGGAAAATTCCAGAAAATTATGTCATGGCTTTAGAAGCTTCTGATCAGGCTGAATTACATGCATTTGAGTCAATTAGAGGTGTACCTGTGGATGTATTTCAAGGCCTACCTTCAAACTCAGTGCCTCTTTGCTTGACATCATGGGAAATCAAAAGAAATCAGCCAAGACCTCAGAATTGTAGATCTCACAAGTCTGGTTCGTCCTTGGGAGCAATTCCAAACGCCTGAAGGTACCACGTTCATCTGTACAAACAAACAAATATAAAACACCATGGACCATGCAGCCATCATACCACTCAGCAAGGAGACACGTCTGTCTCCTAGAGATGAACGTACTTTGGTGCCAAAAGTGCAAATCAATCCCCAGAACAACAGCAATTAGGACCTTTGTAGAAGATGCGGAGGGAAACAGGTACAAAGTATCTAGTATCCACAGTAAAACGAGTTCTATTTGACATAACTGAAGGCCGCTTACCAAAAGGAAGGCACTGCCTCCAAAACCGCCATTAAAAAAGCCGACAAGGTTGCAACTGCAAATTGGGACAAAATATCTTACCTTTTTGGAGAAAATATCCCTGGTCTGATGAACAAAAATAGAACGGCTTGGCCATAATGACCATGCGTTATGTTTGGAAGAAAAACGGGGGACCTTGCAAGCCGAAGAACACCAGATGCCCAACCATGAAGCACGGGATGCAGCATCATGTTGTGGGGTGCTTTGATACAGGAGGACTAGTGCACTTCACAAAATAGATGGCATCTAATGAGGTTAGGAAAATTAATGTGGATATATTGAAGCAACATCTCAAGACATCCAGCAGGAAGTTGAAAGCGTTGGTCGCAAATGGGTCTTCCGAATGGACAATCACCACAAGCATACGGTTCCAAAGTTGTGGCAAATGGCTAAGGACAACAAGTCAAGGTGATTGGCGTGGCCATCACAAAGCCCTGACCCAAATCTATAGAAAAATATGTGAGGAACTGAAAAAGCGTGTGCGAGCAAGGAGGCCTACAAATCTGACTCAGTACACCCAGCCTCTCAGGAGGAATGGGCCAAAAATTCACCCAACTTATTGTGGGAAGCTTGTGAAGCTACTGAAATGTTTGACCCTAAGCTTAACACATTTAAAGGCAATGCCTACCAAATACTAATTTGAGTGTATGTTAAACTTCTGACCCATGGAATGTGATGAATTAAATTAAAGCTGAAATAAATCATTATCTCTAATATTATTCTGACATTTCACATTCTAAAAATAAAGTGGTGACCCTAACTGACCTAAGACAGTGAACTAAAAAAATTCAAATGTCAGAATTGTGAAACTGAGTTTGAATGTATTTGGCTAGGTGGTAGTAAACTTCCGACTTCAACTGCGAAGTGTACAGCACTCCACTGTATTCAATCAGTTTTTTTTAACCAATAACAAATTTCCCTTTATTGAAGGTACGTCATTTAAAAAATATTATTTTACCCTTTTTCATGCGTATCGAATGGTCGAGTAGTTACTGTCTTGTTCATCGCTGCCAACTCCTACAGACATCGGGAGAGGCGAAGGTCGAGAGCCATGCGTCCTCCGAAACACAACCCAACCAAGGCGCACTGCTTCTTGACACAATGCACATCCAACCCGGAAGCCAGCCGCACCAATGTGTCGGAGGAAACACCATACACCTAGCGACCTGGTCAGCATGCACTGCGTCCAGCCCGCCACATGAGTCACTAGTGCACTATGAGACTATGCTGGCCAAACCCTCCCTAACAACGCTGGGTCAATTGTGCGTCGCCCCATGAGCCTCCCAGTCGCGGCCGGCTGCGGCAGATCCTGGGCTTGAACACAGAATCTCTGGTGGCACAGCTAGCACTGTGATGCAGTGACTTAGACCACTGTGCCACCCGGGAGACGCATGAGGTCCGTAATTTGAGTCACAACATGTTGACACTAAGAAAATAAATAGAAATGTATGATCCAGCTGTGTGGTGCCCACCGAAGCCTCCCTCCCTGACCATGTGCTTTCGCTCTCCAAGGCTGACGTGGGGAAAACTCTCAAAAGAGTGAATATTGACAAAGCTGACCAGCCGGCGGGCGTCTTCTCAAACATCTTAAACCTCTACGTAGTCCCCACTTGTTTCAAGGTGACTACCATTGTTCCAGTGTCCAAGAAAACCAAGGTGACATGAAGTGTTTTGAGAGGCTTGCCACTTCAAGGCCAGCATGCCAGGCACACTGGACCCCCAGATGCCATTTCCATCGCTATTCACAAGTCCCTAACACATCTGAACACGAGGAACACCTATGTGTTAATTGACTACAGTTTAGCATTCAACACAATTGTACCCTCCAAGCTCGTCAACAAGCTCAGAGCCCTGTGTCTGGAACCTACCCTCTGCCACTGGATCCTGGACTTCCTGATGAGCAGACCACAGGCTGTAAGGATTGGCAACAACACCTCCTCTTTACTGACTCAACCCATGGGCCATCCAGGGCTGTGTTCTCAGCCCTCTGCTGTACTCCCTGTTCACCCACGACTGTGTAGCTTTGCACAAGACCAACTCCATCATCAGGTTTGCTGACGACACCACAACTGTAGGCCTGATAACCAAAAAAGATGAGTCAGCTTATAGGTAGGAGGTAAGTCGACGGGCATTATGGTGCCAGGACAACAACCTCTCCCTCAACATCAGCAAAACAAAGGAGTTGATTGTTGACTTCAGTTAGCAGAGGAGGGAACATGCCTTGATCCACATCAACAGGACTGCAGTAGAGATAGTCAGCAGTGTTACGTTCCTCGGCGTCCACATCACCGAGGACTTGACGTGGACAAACAACACCACCACTCTTGTCAAGAGGGCGCAACAGCGTCTCTACTTCCTAAGGCAGTTGAAGAAATGCGGCATGCCATCCCGGGTCCTCTCCAAATACTACAGCTGGACCATCGACAATATCCTGACCAGTTGCATCACAACCTGGTACAGGAATTGCTCCATCCACGACCAAAAGGCCCACCATCAAGGACCCCACACACCCCAGCAATGAGCTGTTCATTCCCTTACCATCAGGTTAACGGTATCGGAGCATGAGGTCTGATACCAACAGGCTTAGAGACCATTTCTATCTACAAGCCATCAGACTGCTGAACACTTGAACTGGACTTACCACCTATGCTGACTCTCTGCACTCACGCACGCACGCACGCACACACGCACACACACACCAACACACATTCACGCTACATGTTGCAACTGCTGCTACCAGACTCTTATTTACTATTGCTAATACTCCACAATTTAAATGATTGTCACCCAATAGCTCCTTCCCCAAAACACGTGTAAATATTGGACTATAAATTGTGCCTTCCTGTATTATAATAAATGCTAATGTAACGATCTTCGTTGGGAGAAAGAGAGGAGGACCAAAATGCAGCGTGGTACGTATCCATAATGTCTTTTAATGAGAATGAATACGACAAAATACAAAACTAACAAAGTGAAACAAAATGAAAACCGAAACAGTCCCGAATGGTGAAAACACTGAAACGGAAAATAACCACCCACAAAACAAAATAGAAAACAAGCTCCCTAAATATGGTTCCCAATCAGAGACAACGACTAACACCTGCCTCTGATTGAGAACCATATCAGGCCAAACGAAAAACCCAACATAGAAAAACAAAACATAGATAACCCACCCAACTCACGCCCTGACCACACTAAAACAAAGAAATAACAAAAGAACTAGGGTCAGAACGTGACAGCGAACATGTTTATTCTATTCTACTGTCATTTACTTTATGTTCGTATTCTTATCTGTATTATTTCTTATTGTTGTTGCATTGCCTTTCATTGGACGGTGTGTAACATGTGTATCCTTTACATACTACTAATCGAACTTGAAAGCTGTACATGATTTTCAGTATTTCTTGTTTAACCTTTCTAGCCCAGGGGTTCCGCTAGCGGAACACCCACAACATTCCGCTGAAAAGGCAGCGCGCAAAATTCAAAAATATTTTTTTGAAATATGTAACTTTCACACATTAACAAGTCCAATASAGCAAATGAAAGATAAACATCTTGTTAATCTAGCCATCGTGTCCGATTTTTTAAATGCTTTACAGCGAAAACACAACATATATTTATGTTAGATCACCACCAAATCCAAAAAACACACAGCCATTTTTCCCAGCCAAAGATAGTCACACAAAAGCAGAAATAGAAATAAAATGAATCACTAACCTTTGATAATCTTCATCAGATGACACTCATAGGACATCATGTTACACAATACATTTATGTTTTGTTCGATAATGTGCATATTTATATCCACAAATCTCGGTTTACATTGGCGCCATGTTCAGAAATGCCTCCAAAATATCCGGAGTAATTACAGAGAGCCACGTCAAATAACAGAAATACTCATCATAAACTTTGATGAAAGATACATGTTTTACATATAATTAAAGATACACTGGTTCTTAATGCAACCGCTGTGTCAGATCTTTTTTTAACTTTAGGAAAAAGCATACCATGCAATAATCTGAGACGCCGCTCAGAAATACAGAACATTCTCCGCCATGTTGGAGTCAACAGAAATACGAAATTACATCATAAATATTCCCTTACCTTTGATGATCTTTCATCAGAATGCAGTGCCAGGAATCCTAGTCCACAATAAATCGTTGTTTTGTTTTGATAATGCTCCATTACTAGTGTCCAATTAGCTACTTTTGCTAGCACTTTTAGTTCACATGTCCAAACGCTGGCGCCGGTCCAGGCGAACTCGGACGAAAACTTCAAAAAGTTATATTCCAGGTCGAATAAACTGGTCAAATTAAGTAGAGAATCAATCTTCAGGATGTTGTTATCATATATATCCAATAACGTTCCAACCGGAGCATTTCTTCATGTCTGTATAAGTAATGGAACACATGGCCAAATCATGACTAGCGCGCGTGACCAGGAACTAGCATTCTGCCAGACCACTGACTCAAATAGCTGCCATCCGGCCCCACATCACACTAAAACAGGGGTCGGGAACCTTTTTGACTAAGAGAGCCATGAAAGCAAAAAATTTGGAAATTTATTTCAGTGAGAGCCATATAATATATTTTATTTCTTTCAGGCAAGCCGCAAAACGGCTAAGCACCTTCCCTCTTGACAACCAACGCACAACCAACGCACATTGCTGTGCAAAAGCAGACCAGGATAGTTATTTCCAACTTCATCCAGCAGTGTTTTAAACTGGCGATCATTTAAGGCTCGAGCAACAATAAAGTTGATCACACGAATGACCAGCGACATCACTTCCCCAAACTGCCTGTCACACATCTGAGCACAAAGTGCCTCCTGGTGTAGAATGCAATGGAAACTTAGGATGGGTCTATTTTCATGTTCACTGAGAAGCGCCACAAATCCTTTTTTATTCCCCACCATACACGGAGCACCATCAGTACACACTGAGAGAAGTTTATCCATAGGTCAAATTTTTTCTTGAGCAAACTCCATGAAAGACTTAAATAAATCCTCACCTCTTGTGGACCCTTTTAATGGCAGAACTGCAAGACTTTCTTCGCGCAGTGTGTCACCAACAGCATATCTTGCAATCACGCTGAACTGCGACAAATGGCTCACGTCTGTTGACTCATCCAAAGCCAGGGAAAAGAACGGCGCTGCATTTATGTCCTTCACTTGCGTTTCCTCCACTTTGTTTGCCATCACGATGGTACGATCATGAACAGTTCTTGCCGACAGAGGCATGTCTTGTATCCGTTTAATTATCTTGTCTTTGTTCAGAAGATCATCAAAAAGTTCATTGGCTACATCCAGCATGAACGTTTTAGCATACTCGCCATCTGTGAATGGTTTTCCGTTCCTCGCTATTGCTAAAGATCCAGCAAAGCTAGCGGAATTATAGTCACCTTGCCGGGTCCATACGYGGAGTTGCTGCTGGCTAGCTTGCACCCTGCTCAGTAGCTCTTGGCATGCTTTCTTTCTGCTGTCTCCCGYAGGGTATTTTGATGCAAAGGTAGCATGGCGCGTGTCGAAGTGCCGCTTTACATTCGACCGTTTCATCGATGTAATTTTGTCATTGCAAATTAGACACACCGCAGAACCTGCTCTCTCCACAAAGGCGAATTCTTCGGTCCATTCGTCCTGAAATGTACGATACTCGTCACCTTTTTTTCTTTTCGCCATCTTCTTCGTCGAAGGGTTAGCTTTGAGCTAATGACCGAGCAGACTGATTCAAAAGGAGGCGTTTACCTGTTTTACCTAGCAACGGCCAACGTAGGCCAGTATCATTTAATTAAAATATCTGCGAGCCAGATGCAATCATCAAAAGAGCCACACCTGGCTCGGGAGCCATAGGTTCCCGACCCCTGCACTAGAGGCTTCATTCCACGTTCTACAGACTGTTGAAGGCGTAGGTGGAAGGCGTAGTGGAAGGCGTAGGAAGTGCAAACAGATCCATATATTACAGGGAATTGAATAGGTGATGACTTTAACATCGACCCTTCTCAGAATTCTCACTTCCTGTTTGGAAGTTTGCCTGCCATATGAGTTCTGTTATACTCACAGACATAATTCAAACAGTTTTAGAAACTTCAGCGTGTTTTCTATCCAATAGTAATAATAATATGCATATATTAGCATCTGGGACAGAGTAGGAGGCAGTTCACTATGGGCACGCGATTCATCCATCCAAAGTGAAAATGCTGCCCCCTATCCCAAACAGGTTTTAATCATATAAACCTGTACTGGAACTAAATAAGAAGAATCAGCGCAACATAGTTAAGTTGATCTCTTATAGGGATAGACGCTGTAGGATAGATTTTCCTGGGGGGCCCCTCTGGCTGCACATTTAGTTTTTTGCCCTAGCACGTCACAGCTGATTCAAATAGTCAAAACTTGGTTGGTTATTTGAATCAGCTGTGTAATGCTGGGGCAAAAACCATAACGTGTACCCAGGGGGGGCCCAGGATCGAGTTTGGGAAACCCTGCTGTACAGTAATTAATCTCTAAAGCAGTGTCTACTGTTTTCATATGTTCCGTAAAGCCTTTCTAATGTCCGTCCTAAGTATTTCCTCTTCAGTACCTTTCCTCACCTTAAAGCATAGAGACCATTATGTCCTCATCCACTCCCATCTCGTTAGTCTAATGAGAAACAGTAGCTTCTTAAAGCACGTAGTGGGACGATCGCTTGCGGCAATAAACTCCAAGTCTTTAGTCTCTGTTTAGGGAGAGATGTGTTTGGTTATTAAGGTAGCTAACTCCACACATCTGCACACTGTCAGTCCGCCACATACTGGGACACCACTGTTTAGTGTCTTAATCCTCCTTAAGCCTCGCTGAAACCCCAAGTGAGTTGTGCATCCTGAAAAACAACAACTGGCTCCATTAATCACTCTAATGTTCTTTGTATTTTTAACCCTTCCTATTTATCAGACTGATTGAGCGTGACGACAGGGCTCCAATCCCCATGCCCGTCCCAACATCTAGGGACCACGTTGATTCATGGTCTATATGCTTCTCATCACTCCATGGTCCCCTGTTGTGTGCCCTGCCTCCCTTACCTTCCCTCCTTTACTCCTCCCTTACCTCACATCCTTCCCCTCCCTTCTTCCTTCCCTCACCATTCTCCACTGCCACCTTCCTCTTCCCCAATAGGACTTTGGTGAYGACGGCTCCCTCTACATCACCAAGGTGACAACCATCCATATGGGGAACTACAGCTGTCATGCGTATGGATATGAAGAACTCTGCCAGACCCATGTACTGCAGGTGAATGGTTAGTAATGGCATATACTTGACATTTCATGGTCATTTGATGGCATGTGTTCACCAGAATTTTGACCTGACTAAATGTGTTACAGTTGCAGTGCAATCATCGCTGCGTTCAATGTTAAATTCCTGTTTTTTGTTGTTGGTTTTTGAATAGATGACAAATAGTTTTAATAGATAAATAGTTTGAATAGATAACAAATCATTTGAATACAGGTAGATAACAAGTAGTTTTAATAGATAACAAATAGTTTGAATAGATAACAAATAGTTTGAATAGATAACAAATAGTTTGAACAAATAGTTTGAATAGATAACAAATGTCATTGAACAAATAGTTTGCAAATAGATAAACAAATAGTTTGAACAAATAGTTTGAAATAGATACAAATAGTTTGAATAGATAACAAATAGTTTGAATAGATAAACAAATAGTTTTGAACAAATAGTTTGAATAAATAACAAATAGTTGAACAAATAGTTTTACTATATGATAAAACAAATAGTTGAATAGATAACAAATAGTTGTTGAACAAATGAGAATTTGCCATTTGAGACAAAAAGATACTGCTTTCTTCGGATGAAGGACCTTCCAGGTCAGGGGACTGGAAATTCCAGTGTCTCAACCCGCGTGTCTCAACCGCCTGTCTCACCCCTGTCTGCCAGGTATCCCTGTCAATCAACCCCGTCTCACCCTGACTCAATACCGCTGTCTATAACCCCGTCTCAACCTCCGTGTAGCTCAACACCCCTGTCTCAGAATCCTGTGCTCAAATCCTGTCTCAAAACCCTGTCTCAACCCTGTCTCGCATCCCTGTCTCGAACCCCTGGTCTCAACCAACGGCCCTGTCTCCGAGATCCCTGTCTTTAACCACCTGTCTGCACGCCCTGTCTCAACCCCAGTATCTCAATTTGAACAGGGGATTTGCGGACAGTGGAGTTCGTGCAGGAAGGTTCGAGCACAGGTGGTTGACACATGGGACTTATGAAACACGGCCTTTGTGCATAACCCAGGCGAGAGTTGGCGCCCTGTCTCATCTAAATGACCGATCTCCCAAAGCGGGCCCTGTCTCAAACCCCTGTGTGAGCACCCAAGGTCAATTCCCGTTGTCGTTAAACGCCCTGTACTCCCACCAACCAAACGCGTGTCTCAACCCGCTTGCTGCTACAACCCACAGGTGTCGAAAATCATGAAGTCCTGATGCAACACGCAGCCTTCCTTAGTGCATCCAAAGCCGCTCGTGTCGCTCAAATTTCCTGTCAATTGAAACCCCTGTCCTCAAGCCCCTGTGCTCGAGATAATCCTGTCTCAACCCCTGTACTAACACCCTGGTGCTCAAACAACCCCGTTGGTGTTGTCTCAAACCCGCGATTTGTGTAGACTCAACACCTGCTGTCTCAATCCCCTGTCTCAAGGTTCCGAACGCACATGTTCTCAACACCCCGGTATTGAGATGGAGGTTGAGTAGCTTCGTCGGACCGCTTTCGAGACTGGGTGTTCGGACGCTCTCGATGTGTCTCGGGCGATCGCCATTGTGATCGGACCGCAGGAGTGTCATGCAATATCCCTGGGGTCTTCGAGGAAAGATTTGACCTGTCTCAACCCCGTGATCCGATGTCTCAGAATCCTTCATGCAACCGACCTGAGAGTCTCGAACGCCCTGGGGTTGAGACGATCACCCCTCTTGTGCGTCAACCCCTGGTCGTTGAGGCGTCCTCGAACCCCGTGGTGTGGGCTGGTCGAACCCCTGTGCTCAACCCTTAAACGCGAGACCGGCGGCGTCTCCGCAGGAGTAGATCACCGGGCGTCGACCGGGGTGTGCAAGTCAAAGAATCGCGCGAACGACCAGCGGCGTTCGTCAAACGCCCCCGCGTTCTTCAACCCCAGGAGCGGACTACGCTCAACCCCGATCTCTAATCCCCGTCTCAATCCCCGTGCTCAACCCCGTCTCAGACCCACCCCGTGCTCGAAGCCTCGATCCAGCTCGAACAAAATCCCGTTGTCTCAATCCCTGTCTCAATCCCTGTCTCAACCCCTGTCTCAATCCCTGTCTCAATCCCTGTCTCAACCCCTGTCTCAATCCCTGTCTCAATCCCTGTCTCAACCCCTGTCTCAACCCCTGTCTCAATCCCTGTCCCAACCCCTGTCTCAAATCCTGTCTCAACCCCTGTCTCAACCCCTGTCTCAAATCCTGTCTCAGACTCTCTTGGCAGCAACAGTGTCCCAATCACAAAACATGGCATTGTTTTCAACATGTCCCACATATTATCATAGAAAGCAAATCAAGTCTATACCCATGGTGTTTTACTCACCCTACTCAGATGATTCCACCCTGAGCATGTACAGTGTTATATCTACAGTACATCAAATAGCCAGCAGGAATCAGCTCAGAGGGGCTGGCTGCAGGCACTTAGCAAAACACACTGCTCTACAAAATCATTCCCATAAGTCTTTTTTTGCTGAGACTACGTGTGATTGCCGGGCCTTCCTCTTCATTGAGGACCTTGGGAGTGCCGTCTGTACTGTATCAAATCAAAGATAACAATCTCAATTTCCCGAGCATTATTTCATTTTGCTCGCACAGATATGCACAGACAAAAATAGCCTGAAATGATTTTCAATTAACAAGGATTATAGGCGTGATTGTGTGTTGTAAGGCAGGATTTAGGCTAATTGCAAAACGATACAGCTGCATCTGAGACATTCAGTTGAAGAGGGAGGGAAATGTTTGCTTCCTGGAAGGCAGGTTATCTTCGAAGACAATTACCATGTGTTTGTGTTTGGATATGAAGTGTTTCACCTGTAAATAATGACTGGGGCTGCTCAACAAAGTGGATTTTCTTGCCTCTCCTATATTGTGTGTGCCTTCAGATTCACCTTCTTAACTTCCTTCAATAGTGGTCTTATTTGGTGTTATAAACATTTGCGCTGGACTCTGTTGTAACGCAGTGCCTGTAGCTATGTGTGATTTTGTGTGGTACTGGTGTGAAATGAAAGCCTTTCTGCCTGCTGTGCCTGTGTAATTATACCTCTCTGACTCCACTCTATTGTGGCTATGTTTGTCTCTTTGTGTGTGTGTGTGTCTATGTATTCAGTTCCCCCAGTGATCCTGGTCTACCCAGAGACGCAGGCCCAGGAGCCTGGTGTGTCTGCCAGTCTGCACTGCCACGCCGACGGCATCCCAGACCCTAAGATTCTGTGGCTGAAGAACGGCATGGACCTGCAGCCCAGACCCTCCAAACAGCTCTCCCTCATCGGTAAGGCACCAGGCTACTCCTGCCCACACTCATAAGACTGTATGTGTTCTAAATTGCACCCTATTCCCTATWTAGTGCATTACTTTTGACAAGGGCCCATAGGCAATATATAGGAAATAGAGTGCCATTTGGGACGCACACTGTTATTACCATCACAGCGACTCCTGTTTAGCAGACACACCATTATGAAGGGAACCATGGAGGTGTTGCTATACTACGGGCTTATTCTGTGTCACACCCTCCTGTGTTGCCAAATCCAAGTTTAGGGTCACCGTTTTGATTATTGTTATTTTGCCAGCCACTGATTTTAGAAGAGTAAATATCCAATCCAAGCCTTTGAAGAACATGATAAAGAAAAGATAGAACAACCGTGTGTGAAAATGAATTATACAGCAGCCAGCCATGTGAGAGAGTTGAACGGGAATTTCAATTTCCGAGGGGACACAAGAGAGTGTCTTTTATGGAGTAACCCTCATTAGATAGCAGTTTACAGGCTGTGTGTGGATCATTACCTGTGGTAATAGCCTGTTATCAGACTTCAGATTCAGCTGAAACAAGGGAGGTTCTGCAAGGTTCATATATACATTAACATCCTGCAATCCAGCTTCACAGATCTGCCAACTGTCACTCTCACAGCCCAGTTTAGACTTGGCAGATCCGTGGAGCTGGATTCCAGGATGTTCATTTAATTGCTATTTGGGGTAGATCTGAAAATACCCTTATATCTAGTAAATGTTTAACAGGGTGCTCAAACATAAGAGTCTACAGAATGAAGCCGTTTTCCAGAGTTATACTCTTAGCTTATTTGGCAGAATATTTGAACATTGGATCAGTATATAGGTATTCCAACTCAGAATTAGATTAGTTTCCCCTCTGGAACTAAGGCTAATGTTGGTCTTGTGGAGCTCACGAATCCTGCCAGGATGAAGGGGAGGCTACAGTACTCACTGATGTTACCAGGATGAGGGGGAGGCTACAGTACTCACTGATGTTCCACTGAGCTCTGCTCGGAATGAGTTTTTGACACCTTTTATAGGGAAAGTAAAACAACTGAATGCATCTTTCCTGCATTTAAACCCAAACCTTAATCAGAGAAGTGCAGGGGGCTGCCATAATCAACATCCACGTCATAGGATCCCGGGAACAGTGGGTTAACTGCCTTGCCAAGGGAAAAACAACCAGATTTTGAACCTTGTCAGCTCCGGGATCAATACAACAACCTTCCCGCTTATGGCTCAACGCTCTAACTACTAGCTACAATGGAGTGTTCAATAAGCTCAACTATTAGGGAAAAGTGCTTGTCCAAAAGTCGAACT
>NC_036863.1:6588877-6590530 GCF_002910315.2 Salvelinus sp. IW2-2015 | reverse complement strand
ACAGGATGAAGGGGGGCTACAGTATCACTGATGTTACCAAGGAGAAAGGGGAGCTAACAGTACTCCTGACTGTTACCAGGATAAGGGAAGGCTACAGTATCTCAACTACGGAATTGCTGCCAGGATGAGGGGGAGGCTACAGTACTAGACTGTTACCAGGAGTGAAGGGGAGGCTGACAGTACTCACTGATGTTACCAGGATGAAGGTGGAGGCACAGTACCTCCGATGTTGCCAGGATGAACGGGAGGCTACAGTACACTGATGCTGCCCCGGAGAGGGGAGGCTACAGTACTCACTTATGTTGCAGGATGGAAGGGAAGGCTACAGACTCACTGATGCTGCCAGAATTTAGGGGGAGGCCTACAGTACTCACTGATGGCCTGCCAGGATGAGATGAGGCTAAGTACTCACTGATGCTAGCAGGATGAGGGGAGGCTACAGTACTCACTGATCGCGCCAGGATCCTCTACATCACGGGGTGGTCAAACTATTTTCATGGAGAGCCGTGTGTCTTGTTTTTTTATTTTCCCTTTCAAATTAAGACGTTAGACATACCAGGTGGACGGGAGCTACTTACTGATCAGTGGCTTTAGCTTAGCCCAACTGGTGGTGCTGTCCAAGGTCCTGACAGCTTAGCCCAACTGGTGGTGCTGTCCAAGGTCCTGACTGCTGAGCTCAACTGGTGGTGCTGAATGGACAGCGGCATTATCCCCTTTTGTATAAAGTAAGGACATATATCAGCTCTGTATATTTGTCTATATGACGCATTCTGAACGATTTACCTCACTACAAGTCTGAAAATCCCAGTATCTGTTCCCTTGTTATTCATTTTAAGTGAGAAAGTAATGCCTAACTATTGGCAAATTCTTAATTGATCAAGGCATGATTAAAATTGATCAAGGCATAATTCTGGATTAGATGTAATGGCGACAGTGTCTGGTGTTTAATGTGGGGCGGGTCACTCTGTACGTCATCACTTTACTCCCCCTAAAGAGGAGTTAGAAGAGTGAATCTGAATGCAAACTATTGTAGAAACATCACCCATTTATCTGTGCATTTCACTAAAATAGACAGTTCAAATACAAACGTGTGTTTTTCAGGTGGTAGAATTTTCAGTAAAATCCATTGTTCTAAATGAGAATGAAGAAAATGTATATTGCATTATGTGTACATTGGTGCCTGTAAAAGTTGTTCATGTTAGCCCAGGGTTTATCTCAGGTCCTGGCTCTGTCAGGTCTTGTTCAGCACTATGAAGTTATCCTCCTCTGCCTGCCAGTTCACATTTAGGAGATACATGGAAAGAGATCAAGAGAGGGGGATCAAAGACGACAAAGAGAGGGAGGGAGAGATGAGAGGAGGAACGTGAAAGACTGGCACATGATCTTTGACACGGCTCGTGAAAGCAGCTGTCTGACACGGGTGTCCTTCACTCCTGCTGCAGTGTTGTGAAAATTGCCTTGTTGTGATCAAGGCAACACTGCAGCAGCGTGAGGATGAGGAGGGATGGATGTGAGTGTGAGAACAAGCCATAGATCACAAAGGGCTAGCGTCAGAGAGCTAGGGCTGCCTCTGCTGCCTCTGATAGCACTCACTGTGTCCTGAGATATATCACCTTTGCTTAAAACCTGACCGAATACACATACACACACACA
>NC_036863.1:6561399-6588037 GCF_002910315.2 Salvelinus sp. IW2-2015 | reverse complement strand
CACACACACACACACACACACACACACACACACACACACACTCTAGTTGTACTGTCAGAGCGCTGCCTCTCTCTGATGATAGCACTCACTGTGTCCTGAGATATATCACCTTCCCCTGACACCAGATCTCTGGGAACAGAACAGAGAGGATTCAGTCAAAGGATATTTTGAGGAAGGGTTGTTGTGTTGTCATCACAAGGGTTCAGGCTTCAATGGCTTGTGTTAGTGAGACGTGGGTACATAGTTAGTTGGCTACTTAGATTAGCTTTGTTCATTCATTTAGAAAAACACAGTGAGTGTATTGCTAGGTGGGAGGATGTTACAGCCATGGAAAATGTGTACCGGTGTAGAAACATGTGGCTTAGCTGAGACTCCTCTGTAACAGCGAATGGGAGYGAGCTCCACATTGGCAGCGTACGCTATGAGGACACAGGAGCCTACACCTGCATTGCGAAGAACGAGGTGGGGGTGGACGAGGACATATCGTCTCTGTTTGTGGAGGACTCAGCTAGAAAGACACGTAAGTGACTGAGAGTTTACTTCAAGTAGAACATGGAAGAATGCCTCCGCGATTTTAACAAGGTATTTTTGGCAATGAAAATGTATACAGTAATTAGCACAATGTTACAGTATATTGGCATACAATTAACAAAAAGCTTACGCTTTATTCTATGGTATCTTTCTGTATAAAAGAAAACAATGTGAGTGACATTTTTTTTTACAGCCTTTCGGTTTAGATTGTGTCAAATGCAATAAAACAACAAGGAAACATTTATGTTATTGTGTTAATTGAAGTATTTCTGCGTCTGTAAAGAATCACTCTTGCTAAATGTGTTCTGTCCCACTTTTTTTTAAATGACTTGATATGACATGGTATCTCTCTCTCTCTCTCCTGCCCGCCCTCTTTCCCTTTCTCCCTCTCTCTTTCCCTCTCTCTTTCCCTCTCTCTTTCCCTCTCTCTTTCCCTCTCTCTTTCCCTCTCTCTTTCCCTCTCTCTTTCCCTCTCTCTTTCCCTCTCTCTTTCCCTCTCTCTTTCCCTCTCTCTTTCCCTCCCTCTTTCCCTCTCTCTTTCCCTCTCTCTTTCCCTCCCTCTTTCCCTCTCTCTTCTGTCATTCTGATGCTGCAGTTGCTAACATACTGTGGCGGGAGGAAGGTACTGAAATATACCGTTGTATAACACTTTGTACCATTTGTTTCTTTTCTTTTCAATTCACTTCTACAATGGACCAACATTCCTCTGAATGTCTATGTTTTGTACTGTGAATATGTTAATTTTGTATATTCATTATGTGTATATTTTCTTGCTGAAAACGTTATTTCACAAGACTTGACCATGAAAATATAACACAAATGCAAACAGTTTTTATACTGGGCTGGACCACGTCAGCACACATAACTCTTCCACTATATTCTAGTTGTGACACCACACATGTGTATGAGAATAACTACGGCTGATTAGAGAGCAGATAGAACCATTGTTTGAATCTTGTCCAGCCCTGATACTGATTGTGCACAGACAGTATCACCAGCCGTAATGTCCCATCATGACCGTGTCAGCAGCACTCAAGGTTTTGATTGTATCTGGTTATCCTATACAATGTGACCTGCCATTCCAACACAATATGCTTTTCCACAGCATAAACAGCCTTGCTGCATGTCCTTGTCCCTGTAAGCATCAATCTGTTGTCTAATTACCAGCTGTTGTTTAGAGTCAGGTGTCAGGCCTGCAAAATGTTCTCGAGATCATAGCGTCCATCAAGTTTCAAAAGGCGTCTCACAATGAACTCGCTAGACATGTTGTTCACAGTCACTGACTCTGCAGTGAAAATGCCTGACAACTCCATCAGTCATTGACTAGTTCAGGTGCTGCTAACAGGGTCTGTGTATTCTCTGTAAGGCTTTTGAATGTGAGAACGTCAGCAGAAGCTCTTTTGATTTCCTAACTCTCCAGGTTTGAGCGTGGGAAACATGTTCTATGTGTTCTCTGATGAGGGCATCACCGTGCTGCAGCCCAGCGAGTGTGAGATACGTAAACACATTGAACACACAGAGAGGATCGTGGCCAGCTATGTGAGTCCTCCTGTCAATCTATGTACTGGCTGTAGAAGATAATGATGCAGGTGTTTTGGGACTTTTTATGACTTGAGATGATATTGAAGATGTACTACCAATACATATGGAAAAAGCCTCACTCTTACAGATATACAGAGGTACACACATCCCCCCCACTCCACTACAATCCATTGCTAGTAACTGTGCCCTCCGTTCACTAAATGTTATAGGATTACTCATGTCCATTAGTCAAAGACCCCAGGTCAATAGCTCACAGTAACCCTGCACGTCTGTAATATACTAGAGAACATCACTCTCCCAAAGCAATGGGCTTTAGTTGATAAAAGTGGCTTGTTTCTCTGAGGGATTGAAGTTTTACTGGTTGCTGTAATTGTATTACAGATCGATACAAACTCAATAAGTCATGTGTTAGCCCATTGCTGCTGTAAACAGCATTTTCTCTGCCGTATGCATGAGAGAGAGGGGGCCACTCTTCGAATATGGTCCTGTGTGTGGAGTGATTAACTGTGGATTCACCTTCTTCTTCATTCCTTCTTTCTCTCCCTCCATCCCGTTCTTTCTCCAGGAGGAAATGTGCCCTAAAAGTGAAGGTGTGTCCCGTCAGCACTGTTCGTGGTCCTCAGCGGTCAGTGTGAGGGATAAGTACATCTACGTCACCCAACCCCTTCAAAAACGCCTGCTGGTCATCGACACCCAGGCCCAGAAAGTGGTGCAGGTTGGTTGGTTTTATTAATCTTCTCTATAAGCCGTTTAGAGGGCCGTCCCCCGAAGCTTTCACCAACAGTGGGATGATGGCTTGAATGAAAGTCATTATTTTTACCACAAGAAGAGAGAGGGAGAGAGAGTGAAAACAGATAGAGAAAGAAAGAAAGAGTGCAAAGAGAGGGAGAGAGAGAGAGCAAAGAGAGGGAGAGAGGGAGCAAAGAGAGGGAGAGAGAGAGCAAAGAGGGGGAAAGAGAGGGAGCAGAGAGAGAGAGGGGGGAGTGGAGGGTGAAGAAGAGTGCTGAAAATAGAGAAGCTGGTGTTTTCCTCTCAATCGCCAAGCTCTGCCACACTTCTCCATACCCTCACTGGTGTGTGTGAGGGCACATCATGCCTTTCTCTCTACCCACTTCTCCCGCCCTCTATCTCTCTCTACCTCCCGCCATCTCTCTCTACCTCCCTTTCCCTCCATCTCTTTCTACCTCCCTTTCCCTCCCTCCATCCCTCTCAACCATCTCCAGTCGACACAGACGTTTCAGGAAGGCCTTTTTTAAAGAGTGAAAAATAACACCCTTATTCTGATCATGTATTTCCTTAACAACAACACCTAGCTAACCGTTACAAAATAGTCATTTTCATTTGCTGTCACGCTGCATGATAAAAGATAATGAACAATAYTTATTTTACCTTTATTTAACTAGGCAAGTCAGTTAAGAACAGATTTTTATTTACAATGACGGCCTACACTGGCCAAACCCGGACGACACTGGGCCAAATGAGCGCCGCACCATGGGACTCCCAATCACGGCCGGTTGTGATACAGCCTGGATTCGAACCAGGGTGTCTGTAGTGATGCCTCAAGCACTGAGATGCAGTGCCTTAGACCTCTGMGCCACTCGGGAGCACCATGAAGAATGAAGTTGTAGTTGTAGAACTATTTAGCAGGAGAAAGGCTGAAAAAAATGGCTGTTAAAAAACAGTGACATGATAGTGAATGAGTGTTGTGTCTATAACAAACTAGAAGTATACGTATGCTGGGATGAGTTGCCTGTAAGTCTCATTGTTTGGTACAATGACCCCTCCCTCCACCCTCCTCTGACATGTGAGTGACAGCATGACGGTCAGAGCCCCGCCATTCTCTGAGGGTCTGGCAGCGGGAGGGCTTTCCACACATACCTCACCAGTTGAAAATAAATAGGCTGACCTCCCATTACTGAACCCATGCCTCTGTCATGTTTCACTGGGGTTGCGATTGGGGAAGGGAGGGGGGTCGTCGTATGGCACGCTGCATGGCCATGGGAGCGGTTCATTGTTTGTGTTATTCCTCCCTGTTGACAATGCACCCGACCCAGTGTTGAGTCCCCATCTGTGTGTCTCTCTCTTCTTTCTTTCGTTCCCCCCTCCTCTCCCCTGTAACTATTCTCCAGGTCGTTGCTATAAATAACAATGTCTTCTCAGTCAACTTACCTGGGAAAATAAGGGTAAAATAAATGTCTCTCTCTTTCCCGGTTCTCTCTCTCTCTCTCAATTCAATTAAAGGGGCTTTATTGGCATAGGAAACATATGTTTACATTGCCAAAGCAAGTGAAATAAACAATAAACAATAAACAACAGTCAATTTTACACTCACAAGTTCCAAAATAATAAAGACATTTCAAATGTCATATTATGTATATATACAGTGTTGTAATGATGTGCAAATAGTTAAAGTACAAAAGGGAAAATAAATAAACAAAAATATTTTGTATTTGTATTTACAGTGGTGTTTGTTCTTCASTGGTTGCCCTTTTCTTGTGGCAACAGGTCACAAATCTTGCTGCTGTGATTGCACACTGTGGTATTTCATCCAATAGATATGGGAGTTTATCAATTCTTTGTGGGTCTGTGTAATCTAAGGGAAATATGTGTCTCTAATATGGTCACACATTTGGCAGGAGGTTAGGAAGTGCAGCTCAGTTTCCACCTCATTTTGTGGGCAGCGTGCACATAGCCTGTTTCTTCTTGAAAGCCAGGTCTGCCTACAGCGACCTTTCTCAATAGCAAGGCTATGCTCACTGACTCTGTACATAGTCAAAGCTTTCCTTAAGTTTGGGTCAGTCACAGTGGTCAGGTATTCTGCCACTGTGTMATCTCTGTTTAGGGCCAAATAGCATTCTAGTTTGCTCCTGTTTTTGTTAATTTTGTTAAGTTATTATCTTTTTGTTTACTAATGATTTGGTTGGGTCTAATTGTGTTGCTGTCCCGGGGCTCTGTTTGTGTTTGTGAACAGCTTGCTTAGGGAGCTATTCTCCAGATTCATCTCTCTGTAGGTGATGGCTTTGTTATTGAAGGTTTGGGAATCGCTTCCTTTTAGGTGGTTGTAGAATTGAACAGCTCTTTTCTGGATTTTGATCATCTGCAGGTATCGGCCTAATTCTACTCTTCATGCATTATTTGGTGTTTTACATTGTACACTGAGGATATTTTTGCAAAATTCTGAATTCCGAGTCTCAATTTGGTGTTTTTCCCATTTTGTGAATTCTTGGTTGGTGAGCGGACCACAGACCTCACAACCAAAAAGGGCAATGGGTTCTATAACTGATTCAAGTATTTTTAGCCAGATCCTAATTGGTATGTTGAATTGTATGTTCCTTTTGATGGCATAAAAGGCCTTTCTTGCCTTGTCTCTCAGATCGTTCTCTCTCTCTCTCTTCAGGCGGTAGAGACAGACCCTTTCCCGGTGAAGCTGCTCTATGACAAGTCACATGACCAGGTCTGGGTTCTAAGCTGGGGCAGCATGGAGAAGTCCCACCCAACCTTACAGGTAAGGAGTTATTGGTGTGTGGTGTGTGCAGGTGAGTGTGTGACTCTATCTTGGTCCATTCGCGTGTCTATGCGTACGTGTGTATAAGTGAGTATTTGTTTGTGTGAGTATTTAATATATGTATGTTTTAGCAATATTTACCAGTCAGCAAACTGAAATTCACAGCTGTGGCACTGTAGGCGTGTGATCCAGTCCCTTGGAGAGATGTGTTGGAGACTTCACATTGTAGGCATGTGATCCAGTCCCTTTGGAGAGGATGTGTTGGAGACTTCACACTGTAGGCATGTGATCCAGTCCCTTTGGAGAGGATGTGTTGGAGACTTCACACTGTAGGCATGTGATCCAGTCCCTTTGGAGAGGATTGTTTGGAGACTTCACACTGTAGGCATGTGATCCAGTCCCTTTGGAGAGGATGTGTTGGAGACTTCACACTGTAGGCATGTGATCCAGTCCCTTTGGAGAGGATGTGTTGGAGACTTCACACTGTAGGCATGTGATCCAGTCCCTTTGGAGAGGATGTGTTGGAGACTTCACACTGTAGGCTGTGATCCAGTCCCTTTGGAGAGAGTGTGAGATTCACACTGTAGGATGTGGATCCAGTCCTTTGGAGGATGTGTTGGAGACTTCACACTGTAGGCATGTGATCCAGTCCCTTTGGAGAGGATGTGTTGGAGACTTCACACTGTAGGCATGTGATCCAGTCCCTTTGGAGAGGATGTGTTGGAGACTTCACACTGTAGGCATGTGATCCAGTCCTTTGGAGAGGATGTGTTGGAGACTTCACACTGTAGGCATGTGATCCAGTCCCTTTGGAGAGGATGTGTTGGAGACTTCACACTGTAGGCATGTGATCCAGTCCTTTGGAGAGGATGTGTTGGAGACTTCACACTGTAGGCATGTGATCCAGTCCCTTTGGAGAGGATGTGTTGGAGACTTCACACTGTAGGCATGTGATCCAGTCCCTTTGGAGAGGATGTGTTGGAGACTTCACACTGTAGGACATGTGATCCAGTCCCTTTGGAGAGGATGTGTTGGAGACTTCACACTGTAGGCATTGTGATCCAGTCCCTTTGGAGAGGATGTGTTGGAGACTTCACACTGTAGGCATGTGATCCAGTCCCTTTGGAGAGGATGTGTTGGAGACTTCACACGTGAGGGATGATCACAGGTGTGGATGTGTTTCAGGCCCACAGGAGGTTTGGCCAATGGGAGCCCTGAGCTCAGAGCTGGCTTATGCTTCTGGAAGAGCCATCATAGTGTTTATAGGGTTGAGGTAATAGAGGACAGCAACACAGCTCCATATACTACAACTGTCAAGGGATTACTTTGTCATTTTGCAACAGACACAACATGTTTATTGTTATTTTCCTCTTCCTTTGGAGGTTGTTATCCTATTAAAATGTTGTGAGAACATTCTGTTTGTCAGTAGTCGGTAGGTGGAGAGGAGGAAACAGTCTTATTAGCAAGGGAGAGAATGGAACGCTTGTCAGTTTGGGCTCATTGTGAAATCCTAATGTGTTCTCACTCCCCTGTCCAAGCGGGATGCAATGGGTCCCAAAGAAAGAGATAGAAAAGTGCCTTTTAAAAACAGCATTGCTATCTCAAACAAGGTGATTTTCTGCTCATTTAATTAATTCTTCAAATTGTTGTATAGTCTCAAACTGCTCTGCAGAAGTGTTCAGGTGAATTGTCAGAACTACTAAAACATGCCTGGTGTTCTGTAGTCGCTCAATAGTAATGAATAATTACAAAACGAAGCTTGAATCATTCAGTCTAGAATGCAATTTCAGGCAATCTGCATAACTGGCTGTAAGGCATATGGATCGCACCACAAATAAATGGCTTGATAATGTCATTATTATTTGGAATGCAAGAAATTGACGTGAGCATCAACAGTCCTGCTGTCTCCACTGGAGGCAATTCAAAATGTCAAACACCTCCTTTTTTAATTGCTCAATATCTCTAAGCAAACATGAGTGAGATTGACAATCCATTAGATAAGATTAATGAAGGAGCAGGGATGCTGAGAGGTGAGGATGTAGCTTAAGAGAGTGTAGCTTAAATGCAGACCAGACAGGATTCATCTGATGACATTGAGGAGTTTACCACATTGAGGAGTTTACCACATAAGTCACCAGCTTCATTAATAAGTGCATCGACGACGACGTCGTCCCCACAGTGACCTTTCTTACTCTCAGACTGGTCTCACTGTCGATGTATGCACGTGCCGATCCTGGCTATTCAGAGACAGCAAATGATGCAGAGGTGAAAGAGAATGTGGGGTATGCTAACACTAGGGTTTAGAAACATGGCGACATGAGCTTACAACATATTACAGTGGCAAGATCACGGATTACAAAGGGAAACCCAGCCATGAGCTGCCCAGTGATGCGAGCCTACCAGATGAGCTAAATGCCTTCTATTCTCGCTTTCGAGGCAAGCAACATTAAGCCTTGCATGAGAGCACCAGCTGTTCTGGACGACTGTGTTATCTCGCTCTCCATAGAAGATGTGAGTAAGACCTTTATACAGGTTAACATTCAAAAGGCCGCTGGGCCACACAGATTACCAGGACGCGTACTCAGAGCATGCACTGACTAGCTGACAAGTGTCTTCACTGACATTTTCAACCTCTCCCTGACCCAACCAGATTCAGAGTGTTTAATAGTCACATGTACAGAGTTGCAGGTGTGATTGCAGGGTACAGTGAAAATATCAGCCAACATGCAGGACAAATTATTATTATTTTTTTTTTAATAGTAATAAAAACAACAATAGAAAAAGCACTATATACACATCATAACTGTAGCAGTCTGTAATAGCTACATATTTCAAGTAGCCAAGCAAAGTCCATGTACCCACGAATGCCAAGGTAACCTGTCTAAATGACTATTGCCCCGTAGCACTCACATCTGTAGCCATGAAATGCTTTGAAAGGCTGGTCATGGCTCACATCAACACCATCATCTCAGACACCCTGGACCCACTGCAATTCGCATACCGACCCAACAGATCCACAGATGATGCAATCTCATTACTCTACATTTCCCTCTCCCACCTGGACAAGAGGAACACCTATGTAGGAATACTGTTCACGCTGTTCATGCTGTTCATTGACTACAGCTCAGCGTTCAACACCATAGTGCCCACCAAGTTCATCACTAACCTCAGGACCCTGGGACTGAACGCTTCCCTCTGCAACTGAATCCTGGACTTCTTAACGGGCCGCCCTCAGGTGGTGATGGTAGGCAATAACACATYCACCACGCTGACCCTCAACACGGGGGCCCCTCAGGGGTGCATGATTAGTTCCTTTCTGTACTCCTTGTTCATCCACGACTGCGTTATTAAGATTGCTGACGACACGACTACAGTAGGCCTGATCACTGATGATGATGAGACAGCCTATARGAAGGAAGTTATTGACCTGATAGTGTGGTGCCAGGACAACACCTCTCCCTCAACGTCAGCAAGACAAAGGAGCTGATCGTGGACTACAGGAAATGGAGGGCCGAGCACGCCCCAATCTACATCGACAGGGCTGTAGTCGAGCGGGTCGAGAGCTTCAAGTTCCTCGGTGTCCACATCATTAAGGAATTCACATGGTCCACACACACCAACACAGCTGTGAAGAAGGCGCAACAATGCCTCTTCCCCCTCCGGAGGCTGAAAAGCTTGGTATGGGCCCTCAGATCCTCAAAAAGTTATATAGCTGCACCATTGAGAGCATCTTGACTGGCTGCATCCCCACTTGGTATGGCAACTGCTTGGCATCCGACCACAAGGCGCTACAGAGGGTAGTGCGTAATGCTCAGTACATCACTGGGGACGAGCTCCCTGCCATCCATGACCTCTATACCAGGCGGTGTCAGTGAAGGCCCTAAAAATTGGCAGACTCCAGCCACCCAAGGCATAGACTGTTCTCTCTGCTACTGAACRGCAAGTGGTACCGATGCACCAAGTCTGAAACCAACAGGACCCTGAACAGCTTCTACCCCCAAGCCATACTGTAAGACTGCTAAATGGTTAACCAAATAGCTACCAGGACAATCTCAATTGATCCTTTTTGCGCTAACTCTTTTGACTCATCACATACGCTTCTGCTACTGTTTACTATCTATCCTGTTGCCTAGTCACTTTTCCCWACCTATATGTACATATCTACCTCAATTACCTCGTACCCCTAACATTGACTCGGTACTGGTACCCAGAGTATATAGCCAAGTCATCATTACTCATTGTGTATTTATTCCTCCTGTTATTATTATTCTCTATGCATTGTTGGGAAGGGCCCGTAAGTAAGAATTTCACTGTTAGTCTACACCTGGTGTTTTACGAAATATGTGACAAATAACATTTTATTGTATTTGATTTGATTTAAGATCCCATTTCACATTACTTCACCCTTATACTACAGTGTAATATTCATATTAAAGTGGGGACCTATAGGAGATAAAGCATTTCTTAATAGCATTGGGATTCACCAGTCTGCCTTGAAATGAGTGCAGTTCAATATAAAAGCCACTCAGTCAGTACAAACCAATTCCCCTTCAGGTATTAAAGTACAGTAGGAGTAATACAGTAGAGAAAATAACAGCTGAGGTAAAAACACAGTAACACTGTGTAACACGGTATGATCCATTAGGATGAGCGATGACAGGGTGATGGTATGAGTTTCCGAACACCCTGAGCGTGTGAGAGCATTACTTCCTGATTAGACATGAGTAATATTATGTATGAGTCCGATCATTAACTCTGGACCTTTGTAACAATGTAACAATTCTAATGCCCTTTTTTTAACAAGGTTTCTCTTCAAACCCTGTAGGGGTTAGAAGTACAAGGGGTATCTGTTTTTAAAAGTCGGTTATGAGCAGAGCTGATATGAGGGGCTCTGTAGCTATGTAGACTGCGGTGACAAAGGGAGCCGCATTAAACTTGTGTTATTTTCTCTGCGAGTAGTTCACTCACAAGAAGACAGCAAAATCCTAAATCTGGCCCACCACTGACAATGTGATGGTGTTAGCGCTTTAGTGAGGATGGCACAGACTTCAGATTAGTATCTATCAGTGGAGGCTCCTCTGAGGAGGAAGGGGAGGACCATCCTCCTCAGTAAATTTCATAAAATGACATTTTTTAAAACATTGAAAAATATATCCTTTTTAKATAAAATTATACTAAATGTATTCAAATGTCACCAAAGAATTAATTAAAACACAGTGTTTTGCAACGAAGGTCTACAGTAGCCTCAGCAGCACTCTGTAGGGTAGCACCATGGTGTAGCCATCCTCCTCTTGGTACATTGACTTCAATGCAACACTATCAACAAGGCAGGTCCTACAGGCCCTAGTTTTGTCGCACCTTGACTAATGTTCAGTCRTGTGGTCAAGTGCCACAAAAAAASGAATTAGGAAAATTGCAATTGGCTCAGAACAGGGCAGCACGGCTGGACCTTGGATGTACACAGAGAGCTAATATGAATAATATGAATGTCAATCTCTCCTGGCTCAAAATGGAGGAGAGATTGACTTCATCACTACTTGTATTTATGAGAGGTATTGACATGTTGAATGCACCGAGCTGTCTGTCTAAACTACTGGCACACAACACAAGCAGTAAAATTTGATTTTAAAAAACACCTTATGTACAGACACACAGGTACCATAGACTTACACAGTAATTATGACAACTTCCGCAGGACATCCTCCAACCTATCAGAGCTCTTGCAGCATGAACTGACATGTTGTCCACCCAACCAAAGATCAGAGAACAAATCTAGTACTGAAAGCGTGAGCTACAGCTAGCTAGCACTGCAGTGCATAAAATGTGGTGAGTAGTTGACTCAAAGTGAGAGAAAGACAATAGTTGAACAGTTTTCAACAAATTAATTTCTTCAAAAATGAAGAAGCAAGAGAGAGAGAGAGCGAGTAATTTTTTTAACTTTCAGTTTTCACTTACTAGTAAATGCAGCTCACTACTTTAGTTACTCAAACACCRGGCTCAAACAGAGGGATGGTATGCTAGCTAGCTGGCTATGACTATCCAAACCAACACTAGAACTCTTCCAAGTCAAAATAAGCTTTTGGTTTTATTAATTTATTGCCACCTGGGCCCACCGCTGTAACTGCTTACTGACTATACTCTATAATATTACTGCATGATTGTAGTGGGTTTACTAATGCATTAGTTCTATTAGCTATGTTGACTATGACGTTACTTTAGCTAATATGGTGACAACGATGTAGGCTGTGTGTAGCGGTATGACATGGTTTGGCTTGGAAAGKTTTTTTCACCTGGTCACATACAGCTGATGTGTTGTTCATTGAAGTCCATGAATGAAGGGAAAAGGTGAGGGGAGGAGAGCATAGAGGCTAGAAGTAATACAACGTGGCTGCTATGAAAGTGATCTGTGTTTATGCATGATCAGAGGTGTATTCATTCTGCTGATTCTGTTGAAAAACATTTCTTAAACGGAAGCAAACGAAACTGAAAAAAAATAACTGAATTTGTCCAATGGAAACTCTCGTTTGCAACTGTTGGACTAATGATTACACCCTAGATAAGCTAGATGCAGGCAAGAGTGTGCAAGGCGGTATTGAATGTGTCACTATCTGTCTATGTGTCACTGTCCTTGACAGTGACCTGATAATGTAGAGTACCTGATGAAGCATGTGTCATGTACGTACTGGGGGGGGGGGGGGGGGGGGGGGGCAAAGAGAGTGGATGGATAGATCGTCCAATGAGAAATGGGATTTGTCAGACCGATGCCTTTGACTTGTGAGATAGCAGCTTTGTCTGTGTCTCTCCTAAAGCAACAATTACCCAATACAATCCTCTATCAGGTTGAGGTGAGGCCATATTGCATAAGCCTAACTATACTGCTCTATGTAGATCCTTATCTGCAATAGGATATACGGCAACATTAACATCTGACTGTTTTGCTGTTATGTTTCAGTACAGTTTCCGACCCATGCTTTCTCTTACTGTTCTCTGGCTGGGTAGGTGATACTTGTATTTGTATATTTCCTTTTCTCATGTTCTTCTTTGCTCTGTTCCAGGTGATTCCCCAGGCCAGTGTTGGAGAGGTGCACCACACCATCCGCACCCCCTTCCAGAGGGTTGATGACTTCTTCATCCCTCCAACCAACCTCATCATCACTCACGTCAGGTACGGATGTCCCGCTAACCTTAAACACCGGTGGTGAACTCACCACCTCATCATCGCAATCCCTCTCAAGTAGAGGAGAAAAGAGCATATTAGAATTTTAATGAGAATCCTCACCGCACTGTAATCACCATTAACCTTTCCCTTGAACTTTGTCATCTTAGGTTTGGCTTCGTCTTCCTCAAATCTGAACCCGCGGTGCATAAGATTGACTTAGAGACCTTCCACCGAGTCAAAACCATCAGCCTGAAGACCTACAGCTGTGTGCCCGTCAGCATGGCTTACACACACTTGAGTGGATTCTACTTCATCCAGTGCCAGTCTCAGAGCAGGGACCCCTCGTCAGCCCAGCCACAGCTCCTGATCGACAGTGTCACCGACACCGTCATTGGGCCCAACCTCAACATCACGGGCCAGCCCTACGTGTCCCCGAACGGCCGCTACATCGTTACCCCGGACCAGCAGCGCGGCAAGGTCAGAGTTCAGACAGTGTCCTTCCAGGGGGTGCTGGGTCTGAGCCGGGAATTGGACACCTCGCTCCTCGTGTCCGACCTGGTCTTCCAGCCTTCCTTCACTGAGTCCAATCAGTACACGGTGGTAGCTGCCTCTGGCTCAGGCATGGACCTGGTTTTCTCTGACCTGGCGTCAGGCCACAGCGAGGTCCTCAAGAGCCTCAAGGAGCCCCTGTCACCCCACACCTGGCCCTGGGGGGGGCCCAACAGAGTGGTGGTGTCCAGCGGACTGTTTGGCCAGTACCTGGTCACACCCTCAGCGGAATCCCTCTTTGTGTTGAACGGCAAACAGAAGACGCCCCACTGCGAGGTGTCAGACATCAAGAGAGGGAACACAGTGGTGTGGGTGGGAGAGGTATGAGAAATAGGGAAGAGAGAGAGAGAGAGAGAGATAGAGAGAGAAAGAGAGATCAGGCCAAAACACTTCAGATATATGTGGACATAAGTGGACTCAACCCTAGGACTGAGTGAGAGGAACACATGTCTAGGTTATTGTAACAAAAATACACAAAAAATTATAATTGAAAAAAATATTAAGAAAATCCTATTGTGATATTTTTACGGGGAGAAGGTGCGTGGGGAGGCCCTTCAGTGCAACAGTGATCTATGTGCACTTAACTGAGAGGAGTTATGCATTATAGCACTTCCTTGTAACACTGCAGATACATGTAACAGGAGAGGGATATAATGATGACRTTTTGAAAACATTAACTATGCACAATGCTCACTTTTTTAGAGTAAAGCTTTTTGGTTTCAAGATGTTTGTCGTTCACCAGTGCTGCAAATAGTCACAACAAGATGTCTGTCTGGCTTTAGTGTATACATGTGTTTTCAGTCCTTTTCAAAACCACTGCTCTCTGTTATTTGCCTTTGTCTGTGGAAATGGTATTGTACGCTTTCTCTAAAAGYTCTCATCCTGACCAACACATATAGGTTACTTTAAAACACATGTTGTACCCTATAAGTCATAACCTGTTACTTTCAAAAAAGACCACGTTTCCATCCATTAGCTAAGAACAGTGGATATCTAATAGCCTACAGTAGAAAACCCATTAAAACATGTTATTGTACAAAGACTAGATATGGTACAGTATACCAGCTCTTCCCCCTCAATCTCACACAGTAAACCTACTTCCAGTTTTGATCCGGTGACCTCCTAGTCCTCTGTCTACTAAGTCTAGCATTGTAAGGATCTTGTTCATCAGCATGGAGGTATTGTAAGTCCTATGTATCCTGTTTCTGCCCTATAGCTTGGTTCCATCACGCTCCATGACTGAAATCCAACTTCCCCTAAAGAATAGCTCTTCCTATTGCATTATTACTGGCTAGTGCTGTGTGCAACGAGCTAGTTACAGCAAAACAACACTATCAAAAAATACATAAACCGAGATAATCAGATTTGTTGTTCATGTTTGTGATTTATATATTTGCTAATACTTTACTCAATCTGACACAGAAGCAGAGGCTTGATTATGTTTCCTAGACCACTGTTGCACTGAGAGAAATGTGTGTATTTCAGAAAGAGTGAGGCAGAGATGTGTAATATATATTCAAAAAGCTCAATTCGAAGCCCAAATTATTTTGCAGATGTCATGGAAAAACAACATTTCAGGAATTACCATCAAAAAGCATCAGGCACCCAGACCGCAGTACCTATCTTGCCACCAATACAGAGTAACTTCAGAATAATTCATACGAGTCACCACCAAAGGCTTCATCAGGACTGAGTGTTCCAT
Organism: Salvelinus sp. IW2-2015; assembly: GCF_002910315.2. Lineage (NCBI taxonomy): Eukaryota > Metazoa > Chordata > Actinopteri > Salmoniformes > Salmonidae > Salvelinus > Salvelinus sp. IW2-2015. Next base: position 6,573,049 of record NC_036863.1, on the reverse strand, counting down.
ATGCATGTACTGAGAGTTGAGGCTCATCACACTAATGTTATTTCAGAGCAATCAAAGGTGCATTGTCGACAAGGTAATTTCCTCTTGAATGACATCTGCAGCATTTACCATAAATGTGACCTCCGCGATCATCAGGAAAATGTACTTTAAAAGGTTCATTGTCACTGGTACAATGTGCTTGTCGTCAACGCGCCTCTGATTGAATCCCGGCCTTCGAGTGCACAGGATCACATACTGTACATTGCATACATTTTCTCTAACCAAGACCCTGGCTGTAGACCGAACCTCTTGGTGTGATGTTGACATTAGAGACACTGTTGTAGATATACATTGTTCTTAGTTAGATTAGAACACATTCAAACATGAACTGTAGAGTTTTCTTTATGCATTTCCTGTATTCTGGTTTTTGAGGGAAATGGTTTGTAAAAAAAAATCTAATAAAATGACCAAAAAAAGCTTGCAGCTGTGTCACACTATAAATTACTTTGAACATAAAATATATAAATATTCAGGGACAAATTTCCACCAAACACATACATCTGTTGCTAAGGTGAGGCCTAACTATGGTACAAAACCCCAAACTGTTCATTTTCCTGTGTATGTATTTGAATGTTACATGAAATTGTTTGTTTGTTGATGTTTGGGCTCTGGATTTGGCTCTTTTTGCGGAGCAGTTTCACATTTCAAATGGTATCCTGACACCTGGACAGCACGGCTCTGAAAATTGTACAATATTCTTCTTCGATCCAAAGCCCAATTGAGACAGTGTAGCTTTCTGTCTGAAACCAGGCAAGAGTCATTTCTAACTGTGGAGTGCCATTTGTAGTGCTCAGAAGAGTGGCACAGACCAGTCAATGATAAACATCGTTTTTTCTGTTGAGTCAGGATGTGGTGAGTGGTAATAGGTTTTGAGTTGCCCCCCCACCCCTCAAAATAATAGCTCAAGACCCTGTTGAGATTTGAGACATTGACTAAACACTAAGAATATATCAGCACTGTGGTGATAGTTGGCTGAAACATGCATCTTTGTTACCATCCCTAAGACCTGGCTAATCAAAAACAAGCTGTACCTGCTTCTACATCTCATATTGTAAACAGAGCTGCACAGTCCTTTAAGAACTCAAACAGAGCTGCACGTCCTTTAAGAACTCAAACAGAGCTGCACAGTCTTTAAGAACCTAAAACAGAGCTGCAGTCATTTAAGAACTCAAACAGAGCTGCCACAGTCCTTTAGAACTCAAACAGAGCTGCACAGTCCTTTAAGAACTAAAACGAGCGCACAGTCCTTTAAGAACTCAAACAGAGCTGCACAGTCCTTTAAGAACTCAAACAGAGCTGCACAGTCCTTTAAGAACTCAAACAGAGCTGCACAGTCCTTTAAGAACTAAAACAGAGCTGCACAGTCTTTAAGACTCAAACAGAGCTGCACAGTCCTTTAAGAACTCAAACAGAGCTGCAACAGTCCTTTAAGAACTCAAACAGAGCTGCACAGTCCTTTAAGAACTCAAACAGAGCTGCACAGTCCTTTAAGAACTAAAACAGAGCTGCACAGTCCTTTAAGAACTCAAACAGAGCTGCACAGTCCTTTAAGAACTCAAACAGAGCTGCACAGTCCTTTAAGAACTCAAAACGAGCTGCACAGTCCTTTAAGAACTCAAACGAGCTGGCACAGTCCTTTAAGAAGCTAAAACAGAGCTGCACAGTCCTTTAAGAACTCAAACAGAGCTGCACAGTCCTTTAAGAACTCAAAGTTCTTATCAGATCTTAATTAATACAGGCTCAACTAAGTATATTCAAATCAGCAGATATGTCACTTTTCTTTTAAATGAATATCAACAACACAAGATGCCTAAATTAGAGGATACATGTGTGCTGTTCTAAGATCTTTAGTAACCTAGGTAACCTTAAAGGCTTTTAGCTGTATCCGTGCTGGTTTATCTCTATGCAACACATTCTCATTGTTAAGGCAATTACTGTTGTATGATGTATGTGTTTTGTGAGCATAATCCTGTACGTTACATCAGTATTTTCTATAGTGAGTGAATTTTTCCCAAGAAGACATTAAAACCTGAGTTTGAGTGTTTAAACGGATCATTTGTCATCCAATTGTTAAGTCCACTGATCATTCTTGTTGTCCACTCGCAAACTGTGAAGGGATGGTTCCTTCAATGTTTCCTCCACACCTTTCCATGACAATGTGTGTCTCAATCTTCCATTCAAACTATTATCAACATTTTGTTAAAAACTTTCTCTCGTCTTTGTTCAATTTCGATGTACAGTTGGTAACAATTTGGCCGCATATGGATGATTTGATTCCATTTTTTTTTTTTTATATTCAGAGAAACGTTTTAATATTTTTTAGTTGCGTCATCGGAACTGAAATGTAATGAACAGGTGTCTATACCCCATATTATCCACAGACAAGACCCATCTCACCAGTGATGTATTTGAATTAGCATTGACTGTAAGGACAAGACATCAATTGTATTGTGTTGCCTGGGATGTAACTTTTCTTTCCCCCTTGTTTTACAATAAAATATGAAAATTAAGTACTTACCAAGAAGCGTCTTGTCTTTAAAAACATGCTACAGAATGGGTAAATAATTATACCCATAAGAAGGTGCCTAGATTCTCTTTAGATGCTATTCATTTAATCTCCCAATCTAGGGATGCCAAAACAGAGGAAAAAATAGAACATGCAGAGGTTATTTCTGTTGTGGAGGTGCACCACTGTCTCTTAAGTTATAATTGGAGGTTGAAACATGGTGGACCAAAAGCAGGGCTTCCAAAAAAAGTTATCTGATTTTATAATCCCATATAACTGTGCTTTGAAGGAGTCAAGGAGTCTACAACAATATTGATGAATCGTAGGTTCTTTGCCACTCATCAATTACCTGATGACCCCACCTACTCCACCCCTGTCCCTCTCTAAGCCATTGTCATTCTTAATCCTCGTTTATACCTGGCGCTAACATGCGTCCTTTGTCCTGATCTTGTCCACATTCTGATTGTGTCTACATTTCCAGATAGGTGTAGATGATTAAAAGACACAATGTGATCTGATTGTGATCACATCTTCCCGACCACCTTTGGAGGTAGTCAAGCACGCATTGTGTCTGGATGTCAATCAAGCGTGAACAGATCTGGATGGTCAAACCTTTTAAATCATCATTATACCAGCCTCTAAAATGATTGACAGGTATAGAGGCAGAACCATCATTCCTCTGTACCATACCATCCTCCCTCCACTCCTAGTAGCACCATTGATTTATGGCATCAGACATTGTCTTAATAATAAAAATAAACACAGTCATATTATTTTGAAGTAATATGCATACAGGGAGGCACCAGACAATCTGGTCACAATGCGGACGGTTAAGAGACGCATTTTAATACAATGTGTAGTTCATATTGATCAGATGATAAAACTCATATATTACCGCAAGGTGTAAACGAGGCTTTAGTGTCAGACAACTGCTGTGATAGCTAGCTGGCAACTGGCCTTCAGACTTGTGGAAGTTTATGTAATCTATAGGCTTCAATGTTCAACATGGTCTCCGATCCATGTTCATTACTTACAGCAATGTGCTTGTGAGGGACACGGTCAATATCCTCTTCATCAGCATCAGGTTTCCCAGGACACACAGTCCCTTCCCAGGCAGAGCCGAGCGGATCAGGATGGTGGCTCAAACCACAGAGCATGACAAACTGATCACACGGCCAATTACCACCCTGTTCACTCTGCCTGTGTCCCAAAAGGTACCTTATTCCCTATGTAGTGCACTACACTCTTAGAAAAAAAGGTTCCAAAGGGTTCTTTGGCTGTCCCCATAGGACAACCCTTTTTAGTTCCAGGTAGAACCCTTTTTGCTTCCAGGTAGAACCCTTTTGGGTTCCATGTAGAACCCTCTCTGGAACGGGTTCTTTCTGGAACCAAAAAGGGTTTTACCTGGAACCAATAGGATTCTACCTGGAACCAAAAATAGTTCTTCAAAGGGTTCTCCGATGGAGACAGCCGAAGAATCCTTTTAGGTTACTAAGAGTGTACTTTTGATCAGGGCACATAGGGCTCTGGTCAAAAGTTGTGCACTATGTAGGGAATACAGACATAGGATCTTAATTTGATCACCCTTTTGCAGGAGAGCTTGTAGTATATTTGAGGTTTATAAAAGCTTCTAAAGTTTGTAATTTCCACTTTGAAAATGTCCCTTATGAAAAATTTATATACCCCTACAAAAATGTCCATTAATTATAATCCACATAATAATTTCCTGTTGTTGGAAACCCAAATTGGTCTACACGGACAAGTTCTGGCCTGGTTTAGATCTTATCTGTCGAAAAGATATCAGTTTGTCTCTGTGGATGGTTTGTCCTTTGACAAATCAACTGTACATTTCGGTGTTCCTCAATGTTCCGTTTTAGGACCACTATTGTTTTCACTATATATTTTACATTTTACCTTGGTGATGTCATTCGGAAACATGATGTTAACTTTCATTGCTATGCGGATGACACACAGCCGTACATTTCGATGAAACATGGTGAAGCCCCAAAATTGCCCTCGCTAGAAGCCTGTGTTTCAGACATAAGGATGTGGATGGCTGCAAATGTTCTACTTTTAAACTCGGACAAAACAGAGATGCTTGTTCTAGGTCCCAAGAAACAAAGATATCTTCTGTTGAGTCTGACAATTAATCTTGATGGTTGTACAGTCGTCTCAAATAAAACTGTGAAGGACCTCGGCGTTACTCTGGACCCTGATCTCTCTTTTGACGAACATATCAAGACTGTTTCAAGGACAGCTTTTTTCCATCTACGTAACATTGCAAAAATCAGAAACTTTCTGTCCAAAAATGATGCAGAAAAATTAATCCATGCTTTTGTCACTTCTAGGTTAGACTACTGCAATGGTCTACTTTCCGGCTACCCAGATAAAGCACTAAATAAACTTCAGTTAGTGCTAAACACGGCTGCTAGAATCCTGACTTGAACCAAAAAAAGTATCATATTACTCCAGTGCTAGCATCTCTACATTGGCTTCCTGTTAAGGCAAGGGCTGATTTCAAGGTTTTATTGCTAACCTACAAAGCATTACATGGGCTTGCTCCTACCTATCTTTCCGATTTGGTCCTGCCGTACATTCCTACATGTACGCTACGGTCACAAGACGCTGGCCTCCAAACTGTCCCTAGAATTTCTAAGCAAACAGCTGGAGGCAGGGCTTTCTCCTATAGAGCTCCATTTTTATGGAATGGTCTGCCTAACCATGTGAGAGACTCATCTCTTTGGTAGGTCCTATGATTGAGTGTAGTCTGGCCCAGGAGTGTGAAGGTGAACGGAAAGGCACTGGAGCAACGAACCGACCTTGCTGTCTCTGCCTGGCCAGTTCCCCTCTCTCCACTGGGATTCTCTGCCTCTAACCCTATTACAGGGGCTGAGTCACTGGCTAACTGGTGCTCTTTCATGCCGTCCCTAGGAGGGGTGCGTCACTTGAGTGGGTTGAGTCACTGACGTGATCTTCCTGTCTGGGTTGACGCCCGCTCTTGGGTTGTGCCGTGGCAGAGATCTTATCCGGTGTCCTGTGTGAATTTAAGTATGCACTCTCTAATTCTCTCTTTCTCTCTTTTTTTCACTCTTTCTTTCTTTCTCTCTCGGAGGACCTGAGCCTCAGGACTACCTGGCCTGATGACTCCTTGCTGTCCCCAGTCTACCTGGCCGTGCTGCTGCTCCAACAATATTGTTCAAAATGTAATAGCAAACACTTCCTCCAGATAGTTTTTTGACAGAAGTTCACTGAATCCACTGCTTTTATTTGTTGAATCATGTTCTATCTCTGTAGGACAACGGACAGGTTTTAGTGGAAATAGCAGAGGATTAAGTGTTAGCTCTCTTCCAAGCAGCAGTAGCAGCATGCTACCTAATGGCATATTGGATCTTCATTAGGTCCATAGACGGGTATGTGGATGTCCCCATTTCCATAGGCAATCAGGGCTAATATCAACATCAGCTAAGGTCCTGGCTCTTAAGTAGTTGTGCAGACACCATCTCCACTATGTTCTTTCTTAAAGGAAGTAGAGGGAGGCCAATAGACGTAACGCCATTCTATGTGATAATTGACTGTGATAACAAAACAAGTCATCTTATCTCTTATAGCAAAAGACAGAAACTGATGTTAATCAACAAGCCATGTTGGTATTGTAGACCATAAAAAAACATAAGGTCCTCTTTGAACCTATACTGTGATTTCAAATTCAAACCAGTAAAAGAGCAGCCGTATAAAAACAGACAGTATAGGAGCCCCAACGATGTACTTAGCTGTGGCTCTGATCCAGAATCACTGTGAGCTGATGAGGGGTTTGGCTTCTTCCCCTTCAATGGGCAGTCATCCAGGGAGCAGCCATTTACATATAGACCTGGACCCACATCCACAAAGCATCTCAGCGCCTGAGTGCTGATGTAGGATCTGTCCATATAATCTTATTCAGTATGATCTAAAACTGATCCAAGATCAGCACGCCTACCCTGAGACATTTTGTGGATACGGGCCCAGCACCGCACTGCGTGTCGGAGGAGAGGAGCTAAAACTGTCTGATAAAAATGCTTAGAAATGACGTTTCGTTCCGCCGGAGAATTAGGTACATATATAAAACATGAAATAGAAAAATATTTGGCCCATCACAGATATTATTAGAGTCGTAATCCATGGTGTTGACAGTAGAAGCAAGAACTGTGATATGACTTCATTTTTCAACAGATGGCTTAAATGTTTAATGAACAGATTCATGTTCTGTCTCTACTTCGTTATATCTTTGAGTTATAGAATTTAATAAGCATTATAGCCCAGTTGCATATTGCTATTCAAATATCTGTTTGTGTAAATGAGTTCTGAAGTGACTAAGTCCAAGAAGAGTACGTTCGCATTTTTCAGTGGAGTGAGGCTGAGTGGAGAATAAACACTGTAATATCAACAAAGTCCGTTCCCATTTGGTTTTTCCTGCAGCATATGTTTTATTGATGCAGGCATCAGATCCGGAATCAGATCAGGCTGTCATGGGGTAAGTGATCAATGAGCAGAGAATGGGTCTCTCCTGGCCCCTCCTTCACCGGCTAGCTTTACGCTAATCAAGTYAGAGCTCATTATCTGGCAATTCCCAATAAACTCCACGTTAATACTGATGAAAGCAGAGACGGATGGAAATGAGTATTGAGAAAAATGTGTAAATCACATTTTAATTATGCCGGCTGTGGTAATATAATAGGGCCTAATGAAAATAATGTTTTGCTGCTGTGCTGACAGTGTGACATTTACCCAGCTGGTGATTTGTGAGGGAGGGGAGGGGTGTGGACGAGAGGGGACCAATAGGGGGCTTTAGGGGGGTTTAAGGGGGCTGGGGGTGTCCTTGATGGATTCAGTGAACGGAATCCCATTCTGGAGCTGCTGAGGTGTTGCATTGAGACAGCCCAAAGGAGGTGGCCAGAGACTGAAAACCTTGACCTTCCATTCCACTCTGCCTAGTACCGAATCACATTGGCTAGATGCCAAAAGAGGAAATGAAAGGGAAGTGGTGGATAATGTGGATAGACTGAACTGACAGCCACTTATTGTAATCATCAATACATTTGTATATAACGAGTTGGGCCATTGCGGTTTCTGCATTATGATGCATTTACATGACACTACAACATTCTATGGCAGCCATGTTAACTCCCCATTAACATTACATGGGTAACATTTAAACAATGTTAAACAACGGGTGGGTCTAATCCTGAATGCTGATTGGTTAAAACCGCATCCCAGCTGGTGTCTATTCCAAGTTACCACCGGCTAAATCTATGATGTTAAAAGCCTATTTACTCTGTTCCATCTGACTGCACAATCCACTGTCTCGTCAGCCCAGACAGGCAATTGAAACATTTGACCTCCACTATAAAAAGCATCTAGACATTATATCACATTTCTTTTTGACCAACATTTAGTTTTCAACAGCGGAGATTTATATAAAACTTGCTGTCTGATTCTCTGACATGTGCAACATTGTTCCAATATAAACATTTGATCTCCAGCTGTCCCATAGTAATGAACGTGACGGGAGTCGAGAGTCCGGATGAGACAGACAGGCAGGAAGCTTTTCTCAGCCAGTCGAAATCATGAATCAGCATMATTTTTATGGACATATACAAAGAAATATCAATAGAAAACAGGTCAAATGAAATGAAGTGCAGCTAGTTTGCAGTCTTTCCAGCTTCAGTTTGAAGTGATTGTGTTAGCTGTGTTGTTGGCTACTGTAGCTCCCCTGAATAACACTGTCCTGACGAGAGAGCACATTTTCTATGCCAGGGGAAATCGCTCCTCATTAGCTCACTATTATGGATGTATCCAAATAAATGTCACTACAAATGCACCTACTCTGTTGTTATTCTGGCTGCACTGTTTGAATTGACTGTAAGTTAGCCGTAGTTGGCTAGCTAGCAAGAGATAAGAAYGTTACCAGCCTGTATGACAATAGAACATTTAGAACGAACGACTGGGTCGTGTCCATAGATACAGAACAAAAAGACTTAACGACTCGGTCGCGTCTCTGGCAACCAAACCGATAGAACAAAAGACCAGCCGGTTAGGGTAGCAAACAAACAGCGGCTTCTCGGGCATTATCACTTAACTATGTAACTAAAGGTCTCGAATTAGAACAATATTCAAAGTTATTGTAAAAGTTGGCCCAACTCTCTAAATATATGGCTCTGCAAGTGGGTATTGGGGGAGGAAGAAAGGGAGCTAATGATGATAAAATAAAGTTGGAGGTGTAATGGAGGTGATTTAGATGTATTAGAGTTGTATTAGATGTGTATTAGAGATATGTTAGAGGTATATTAGAGGTGTATTAGAGTTGTATTAGAGGTGTATTAGAGGTGTATTAGAGTTGTATTAGAGGTATATTAGAGGTGTATTAGAGTTGTATTAGAGGTGTATTAGAGAGGTATTAGAGGTGTTAGAGGTGTATTAGAGATATGTTAGAGGTGTATTAGAGGTGTATTAGAGTTGTATTAGAGGTGTATTAGAGGTGTATTAGAGTTGTATTAGAGGTGTATTAGAGGTGTATTAGAGTTGTATTAGAGGTGTATTAGAGATGTATTAGAGGTGTATTAGAGGTTTGTTAGATGTAATAGATGTATTCAAGGTGTATTAGGTATATTAGAGGTGTATTAGAAAGTGTATTAGAGATGTGTTAGAGGTGCGTTAAAAGTGCRTTAGAGGTGTGTTAGAGGTGTATTAGAGATGTATTAGAGGTGCGTTAGAGTTGTGTTAGAGAGTATTAGAGGTGTATTAGAGATGCATTAGAGATGTGTTAGAGGTGCGTTAGAGGTGTGTTAGATGCATTAAACACGCTCGTAATACACCTCTAACACCACTAATACATCTCTAACACCTCTAATACACCTCCAATACAACTCAATACACCTCTACACCTATAATACATCTCTAATACACCTCTAATACACCTCTAACATATCTAATACACCTCTAATACACCTCTAATCATCTCTAATACACCTCTAACGCTCTCTAACACCTCTAACACCTCTCTAATACACCTCTAACAATCTCCAATACACCTCTAATACAGCTCAACATCTCTAATACACCTAACACATTCTAATACACCTCTAATCATCTCTAATACACCTCTAAACTACACACCTCTCTCAAAATCCTCTCTCTCTCTACAATCCCTCTTAAATCACCTCTTACTTCTAATACACCTCTAATACACCTCTAATACACCTCTAATACACCTCTAAAACATCTCTAATACATCCTAATACACTCTAACACACATTTATACACTCTAAATACATCTCTAATACACCTCTAATACACCTCTAATACATATCTCTTCAAACATCTCTAAATACAATACCTCTTAATCACCTCTAATACCAACCTCTAATACACCTCTAATACACCTCTAACACACCTCTAAAACATCTAATCACACCTCTAAACACCTCTAAACATCTCTAATACATCTTAATACACCTAATACACCTCTAATACACTCTACAACATCTCTAATACACCTCTAAAACACTCTAACACCTCTAACTCTCTAAATACACCTCTAACACATCTAACACCTCTAACACATCTAATACACCTCTAACACCTATAACACTCTAACACCTCTAACACATCTACTACACCTCTAACACATCTAAATCACTTCTAATACACCTCAACACCTCTAATACACCTCTAATACACCTCTAACACCTCTAATACACCTCTAATACCCTTCTAATACATTCTAATACACCTCTAACATTAATACACTCTAATACATCTCTAATCACCTCTAACACTCTAATACACTCAAACACTCTAATACACCTCTAATACACCTCTAAAATACCTCTAATACATCTCTAATACACCTCTAAAACTCTCTAATACACCTCTAATACACCTCTAAAATACCTCTAAAACACTCTAATACACCTCTAAACCTCTAATAACCCTCTAATACCCTTCTAATACACCTCTAATACACCTCTAACATTAATACAGCTCTAATACATCTCTAATACACCTCTAACACACCTCTAATACACCTCTAACACAATCTAATCACCTCTAAACCTCTAATACACCTACCATCTAATCACATCTAATACACCTCTAACATCTCTAAACCTCTAACACATCTAATACACTCTACAAACCCCTAAAACACTCTAATACACCTCTAATACACCTCTAACTTAATACAGCTCTAATACATCTCTAATACACCTCTAACACAACTCTAATACACCTCTAACGCAACCTCTAATACATCTCTAATACATCTCTAATACACCTCTAACACATCTCGAATGCATCTACACCACTCTAAAACACCTCAACATTAATACAGCTCTAATACATCTCTAATACACACTCTAATACATCTAACACACCTCTAATACACCTCTAAAACATCTCTAAAATCACTCTCTAATACACCTCTAATCACCCTCTAATACATCTCTAATCACCTCTAATACACTCTCATACAACTCTAATACACTCTAACACCTATAATACATTCTATAAACACATCATCTAATACACCTCTAACATATCTAATACACCTCTAATACCCTCTAATCATCTCTAATACACTCTAACCCTCTAAACACCTCTAACACCTCTCTAAATAACACCTACTAACACATCTCCAATACTCTAATACATCTAAACATCCTTAATACACCTCTAACACATCTCTAATACACCTCTAAATCATCTCTAATACACTCTAACACCTCTAATACACCTCTAATACACCTCTAATACACTCTAATACACCTCTAAAAACACTCTCTAATACATCTCTAATAACACCTCTAACACCACATTTTAACCTCTAATACATCTCTAATAACCTCTAACACCTCATACACTCTAAACACATCTCTAATACACCTCTAATACACCTCTAATACACCTCAATACACTCTAACACACCTCTAAAAACAGTCTCTAATACACCTCTAATACCGTCACCTCTAATAACATCTCTAATACACTCTCTAATACACCTCTAATACACCTCTAATACACTCTAATACAATCTCTAAAAAAAGAAAAAAAAAAAGAAAGAAAAAAAGA
>NC_036863.1:6552317-6560704 GCF_002910315.2 Salvelinus sp. IW2-2015 | reverse complement strand
CCTCTTTAATACCTTCTAATACACCTCTATACACCTCTAACACTCTAATACAGCTCTAATACATCTCTAATTACACCTCTAACACACCTCTAATACACCTCTAACACACTCTAATACACCTCTTAAACCTCTAATATACACCTACCAACTCTAATCACATCTTAATACACCCTCTAACACTCTTCTACACCTCTAACACATCTTAATACACCTCTAATACACCCCTAAAACATCTCTAATACACCTCTAATACACCTCTAAACACTAATACAGCTCTAATCCATCTCTAATACACCTCTAACACAACTCTAATACACCTCTAACCACCTCTAATACATCTCTAATACATCTCTAATACACCTCTAACACATCTCATCATCTAAACACCTCTAAAACAACCTCTAAACACTCTAATACACTCTAATACATCTCTAATACACTCTAATACACCTCTAAACACACCTCTAATACACCTCTAAACACCTCTAACCACATCTCTAAATCTCTAATACACTCTAACACATCTCTAATCATCTCTAATACACCTCAATCACATCTCTAAATCATCTCTAATACACCTCTAATACATCTCTAAATCATCTCTAATACACTCTAAACACTCTTTAATCATCTCTAACACACCTCTTAACACATCTCTAATCATCTCTAATACACCTCTAACACACTCTAATCATCTCTTAATACACCTCTAATACACCTCTAACACACTCTAATCCCATCTCTAAACACCTCTAACACCTCTAACACATCTAATCACTCTAATACACTCTAATACACCTCTAACACACTCTAACATCTCTAATACACCTCTAATACCACTCCTAAAACACTCTAATACACCTATAATTACATCTAAAACACTCTAATACACCTCTAAAACACCTCTAATACACTCTAATACACTCTAATACACCTCTAAAAACATCTCTAATACACCTCTAAAACATCTCTAATACATCTAAAACATCTCTAATACACTCTAATACACTCTAATACATCTCTAATACCCTCTAATAAACTCTAACACCTCTAAACACCTCTAATACAACCTCTTAACCTCTAATACACTCTAAACACCTCTAATTCACCTCTAATACACTCTAACACTCTTCTACACCTCTAACACAATCTAATACACCTCTAATACACCTCTAATACACCTCTAATACATCTCAACACACCTCTAATACATCTCTCAATATACCTCGAATGTTAGAGATGTTTTAGAGGTGTATTAGAGGTGTGTTAGAGATGTATTAGAGCTGTATTATTGGAGTATTTACATGTTAATAACACCGGTGGGTTATATGCAGTGGAGGCTGCTGAGGGGAGCACCGCTCATAATAATGGCTGAACGGACTAAATGGAATGGCATCAAGCACATGGAAACCATGTGTTTGATGTATTTGATACCATTCCACCGATTCTGCTTCAGCCCTTACCACGAACCCGTCCTCCCCAATTAAGGTACCACCAACATCATGTGGTGATATAAATGCACGTAATGAAGTCATTGTTCCCTATTTAATTCCTTTCCCCATCTAATTGGCCTGGTGCAACTGTGTGAAAGAGTCAACTCTGGAAAATTAGGTTACATTTGTTCGGGACATCTGCCTGCTCTGGTTAAGTGCACACATTCATAATAGTCGTGTGACCTAAGAAGGCATTCCAAGTCAGGAGCCAATTGTATTCGCACAATTTGAAATAAATCCCTTGGATCACAAGAAGGACTAATATATTATCCTCTACACTGTTTCACACTGTGGTTCATCATAATACAGTCAGTACCACTATGGGAGTAATTCCTCCTCAGAGAAGATGGAACCAAACAAGAAGCTACTRTATTCTGAAGCTACAATCCTTGCTATAATATTTGCTGGGAAGCTCCAGMACACTGTGCTGTGCTGTAAAACCATAGATAATTGATGAGGGGTCTTGTTTCCTGACAGGATAGCTCTCTTGCAGCTGGAATAACCTGCTCTAAAATGGGGATAAAGTGGTGTTAAAATGCTCCAGAGTTTGTCAGATGCTTTCGAACAAAAGCACCTGCCAAAAGAGTGGAAAAGCTCATTCTGTCTCTCCACTCCGGTGAAAGCTGCAGTAGCTGTTGTTGTGTCAGGATAGATTTACAGTTCACCCATGCATTTCAGCAGACAGACAATGCTGCATAAGCAGGTGTAATCTTCAAAGCAAATCCTCCACCAATTACCCCTCAGAGCCAGTAGTCTTCTTTGGAAAGCCAGAGAGGACTTGAAAGAAATGGGAGCGGAAACAGACAGACAACAACTAGTTCATTGGCTAACTAAGTTTCCTTGAAAGTTGCTCCTTGTCAAAGAGGAAGGAACTCTCTGCCTGACTCTACAAAGGCCTTGGGTTTGATGTGTGTCAGAACACTGATGGTGTGGAGCAGAGGGTTTACAACACTGTTGTTGGGAAAGTACAGAACCAAAACAAAACAGCAAATTTKAGCATTTATGTGAGAACACTGTTACGAAATCAATCATACTTAATTGTGATTGTAATGAGTCACTTCAATGGGTGTTAACAGCACTAGACTGAAAACAGTTGTGATTGAACATAACTAAACGTGACAGGCTGTCTGTTCAAGTCAACACCTCGTCCAATGAAATTACAGGTATGTATATCAGATGGTGTCAAGATATAGACCCACATTAACACATTTATGGAAGCCACAATCTCTCAGCAAATTAAAGCTAATCCCCCCCCAAAAAAATACACCTGACAAAGCCTATACAAGGTGTGTTACAGGCCGCATTTAGACAGCCACATGTATTCAGGCATGTGTAAGAAGAAGGTGATAATCAGTTTGTGATAGACAGCCTTGTTGACAGCAGGCAGCCAGAATGGATCGTGTCTCAGTGAATCTGTTATGAAAAGGCTCTTCAGTCTGTTCGTAATGAGGGCAGCCAGACAGGCAGGGATTTGTTTGCTCATGGACAGAACCAACTTGTCCTTCACACAATTAAGATATTGACACTTGTGTTCTGCGATGCAAGCTCGTAATTTCTTGTCGCAAACTTTTCTTCATTTGTCCTTAGCCTGCCGGATACCTTCATTACATTTGACATTTTAGTCATTTAGCAGACGCTCTTATCCAGAGCTCAGCACTTAAAACACAGTTCAGTTCATTTGAGCTCACAGTTAATGTTTTGAAGTCAGAGGGGGCCATACAAGTGACAGGAGTGTCTATATAACTGGCCCTTTGTAGTAGACATTTTTAAACGTTGCATATATTCATGCCACACATTTGAGTGAAACGCTGATTAGTTACAAATGTCACACTTAAATGTCAAACTTGTCAGCATGGGTTAGACAAGCCCACACTGGAGCCCACACTGGAGCCCACACTAGAGCCCACACTGGAGCCCACACTGGACCACACTGGATCCACACCGGAGCCCACACTGAGCCCACACTGGAGCCCACACTAGACCACACTAGAGCCCACACTGGATCCCACACTGGAGCCCACACTGGAGCCCAACTAGAGCCACACTAGAGGCCCACACTGGGTCCCACAACTAGAGCCCACCACTGGAGCCCACACTGGAGCCCACACCTGGAGCCCACACTAGAGCCCACATGACCACACTGAGCCCACACTGGAGCCCACACTGGAGCCCACACTAGAGCCCACACTGGAGCCACACGACCACACTGGATCCCACACTGAGCCCACACGACCACACGAGCCCACACTGGATCCACACTAGAGCCCACACTGGATCCCACACTGGAGCCCAACACTAGAGCCCACACTAGAGCCCACACTGGACCCACACTGGACCCACACTGGAGCCCACACTAGAGCCCACACTGGAGCCCACACTAAGCCACCACACTGGAGCCCACACTAGAGCCCACACTGGAGACGCCCACTAGAGCCCAGCACTGGACCACACTGGACGTCCTGGAGCCACACTGGAGCCCACACTGGATCCCACACTAGAGCCCACACTGGAGCCCACACTGGAGCCCACACTAGAGCCCACACTGGAGCCCACACTAGAGCCCACACTGGGGCCCACACTGGACTGCTGTTAGTATGGTATGGTGTCTCAAGCCAATCTGTGATGAATTGTGACCTCACCAAGGCTGGGGGCATGGCAGCTTAAATGCCTACACACAAAGGGGCATGCAGAGGACTCACTTGTCAATTCAACTGCTATAGTGACCCTCAAACATGATAACAATCATGGTACACAGTATGGCTCATCACATATTTCTTATCTGGACAAAAACATGATATACCTAATCCTTTTAGTTCTTTTATATGAGTCTGTCACTAGTTTGATGAGCTACATGCACAATATTCAGTCCAAGGCTGRGAGAAATTAGCAGCCACTCTCCGATATCGGTTTATCGATGTTGGACAAATAGTCAGGGAGAAGAGCTTGAAAGGATGGGAAAACAGACAATATACCCTGAGAACTTGAGTGCACAGATAAGATTGACTGGCGGTGACCACATAGGAAACCTGACCACAATATMGTTTTCACCCCACCGTCCCTGTGTAAGTGAATTAAAGCTGAGACAATGTGGCTGTGCATTTTACTTTTCAATTAGAGACGGCGCTGAGACCATAGGCCATTCACCACCGAGGATGCAATCAGTAAGTTATCAGCTACGACATCGCACAAAAACAAAACAAGCAATTATCTGTGAATACAGACGCCGCAAACCAACCTCACACAACCGAGTGAGACTGGACCCTGCAGTCTCAGAGATTAAACACCAATGGCACCATGGCATGTTGGCATGATTCTAAAATACTAGAAACAACTGCCAAAATGTGCCAACTCAAGAGTCCATCATTAGATGTTGATGATCCCCAATAGTTTTCTGTTTTCCTTCTTCAGACTCTGGTGCATAGAAAGCAATTGAAAGCCACACATTGTCCTTGTTGTCTGTGTCCTCCCAGACTGTASGATTAGCTGGCCACTGTGGCATMTGTTGTCTGTGTCCTCCCAGACTGTAGGATTAGCTGGCCACTGTGGCATCTGTTGTCTGTGTCCTCCCAGACTGTAGGATTAGCTGGTCACTGTGGCCGGTGACATCAGCAGCCCTTGGAACACTCCATACTGATGATTCTGTGGAAGTGGGATCTGCAGAGTAAAGGAGCTCAACCATGTTGTCTTACTTTTACCTCATCAGACCCAATGTAAGCGGCATGGATTGTGATAGGATACCACAAATAAAGATGAAGACATACAGGTATGATTGGATAGAAAGATGAAAATGATTTGATTCCTTAGGGATTCCGAGGAACTGTTCCTCTGAAGAGCTCTTAATTTATACAGTACATCGCTACGAATGAAGCTGCTTCGTCAGACACCTTTCAAATGTCTGACTTCTTTATCACATCCCCTCATTATGTTAATTTGTCACTTTCCTCATTGCCAATTATCAGTCTGGCTGTGCAACCACAAGACTGAGATAATTTGTCTGTTCTCGCAATACACACATACGGATGTTGAATGTCTAAAATAGTAAATTATCAGGTTGCACCTCAGATAAATAATATTTAAGCAGGTCTCTTCTGACCATAATATTTATCAAGATGCACACAACCAATTGTGCTTTGATGATTGAGGAAAAGTTAAATGAAARTGTCTGCAAAGTGTTTTGCATCATGATGATGTGGCAAGTGACACTTTGCTTCTTGAAAGTCAAATCTCTTGAAAACTTGACTGCTCACATGCAAAACACTATKGGACTGTATCAACAGTGGAAGAATGAAGAAAAAAACACAAACAAATATTTTTGGAGTGGATTTTTCCTTTAAACATGGAATCATTCATCTGACTCACAGAACTCTGTCATATTGCCTAGACTGTATTGCTTTGAAATCCGCATAGCCCACAAACAGTATGGGAAGCAGTCAGGTGAGTACAGAGCGTAGAGGGACTATTCTTCATGTGTATTTAAGGCCTTGCCCTTACGCCTCTCAAATCCAGCTGTAAAGAGAAACCACACACCAGAGTAGGAGAGAATCACAGGTCTGTCTGAGTGAAGTACAAACAGGGTCAGTGTGCTAGTACTGCTCAGCGGTGCTTACAGTCCAGCCACCCTCCATGTGACAAAACATTTGTATTGTAATAATAGATTACATTTTAGCAGGGGCGCAACTTTGGTTTTAGAAGTGTGGGGGGAAGGGCATAATATATATWTTTTTTTTATCCAGTCGTATGAACACTCCAAACAGCCTACCCGACTGCTTGGAGGCCTCTGCATGGTACTAAAGCACACAGTTGCCTTGTTTTGTTTCACATTCCAATGATAAAGCTG
This sequence comes from Salvelinus sp. IW2-2015, assembly GCF_002910315.2. Taxonomy (NCBI): domain Eukaryota; kingdom Metazoa; phylum Chordata; class Actinopteri; order Salmoniformes; family Salmonidae; genus Salvelinus; species Salvelinus sp. IW2-2015. The sequence goes on along the minus strand of NC_036863.1, from coordinate 6,554,374 downwards.
TGGGGGGTGTCATGATAAAAAGTGTCCCCCGGCCAAATAGTGTCCCCCTCTACGTCACAATGGGATTCAATAAGTTCTATCTTCTGTTGCTAGGCTTGTTGCTAGAACTTGCAACATTCTGACCGGATTCCGTAATGAACCAAAGCGTCCGTTACTATGCTGGTTGCTTGGCTCTATTTTACCTCTTAGGAAGATGCGGCTAGTTCTAGTTCCATTTCCCCTCATAAAACACTCGCTCAGTCCACGCAAAATTATTACCTCAGAATTGCTCTCCAAGGACAGTGTTTTTGACGGTGACAACCTGCTGACTACCTGCTGCTTCAGAGGACCGAAAAGACCAGAAAGAGAACACTTTCTTTACCATGTATTTGTCTTAAGTACATATTGTTAAATAGGAATAAATAATTTAAGCTGTTTTTATAGATTGACGTTGCTAGCTACTTTACTTGTATAGCTCAGCCTGCCTAGTTAGCTAGCTAGCAAGCAAGCTACTGTAACTGGTATTGCAGATTTCTGTTTGTATGTAGCTTGCACTTCAATAGCATCCCTCGAGGAGATTTTCTTTCATCTTTCCAACCRTGTGAAGTACTATGAGACACCACTGATCTCGACAAGAGGCGCAACGTTCAGAGAAATTCACAGTTCAAGGTAACGTTAAGTTAATTTGAATTAGATTACAGGACGGATTTAGCCATGTACAACCATTTTCCATCTAACGTTAGCTAGTTGCTAGCCATAAATATAGTTCAGTGGAGGCTGCTGAGGGGAGGATGGCTCATAATAATGTCTGGAATGGAGTAAATGGAATGGTATCAAACACGCGGTTTTGATACCATTCCAGCCATTATTAGTAGCCGTCCTCCCSTCAGCAGCCTCCACTGATATAGTTATATGTCTGTCATATTGAGGTGACTAGCTATAAGTTAAACCTGATCAATCAAATGGATAGGTGTAAACTAGGTATCTTCGCTAGACAGACACTGGGGGGTGAGAAAGAAAGGATGAAAGAGAGAGGAGAGAAGAGAGCGGAAGACAGACAGAGAGAGAGATGGAGAGAGAGAAACAGATAGAGAAAGATAGCATACGGGTAAGCAGTGCAAATATACTTGAGTATTCCAACAACTCTTCTCGTCCAACTTTTTAGGCAATCATATCTACCTACGGGGGAAGGATGGCCAGCCACACAGGAGGGTGATTTTTACTAAGGAGGAGAAGCAGGCCGTGCTGACGGAGATGCATGCTGGCCATTTTGGAGTGAAGCGCATGAATGCCAAAATCAACCTACGCTTCTTCTGACGGGGAATTGTCAAGGACGTGGACAGCTGGGAAAGTGAAATAATAAATAACCTTGTGTTTATCACATTCTATTATATCAACAAAAAAAAATATGTGATTTCAATTAATGTCATGTCAGAGAGCACACAATGTTACAATTTAGTAACTTTTTGCTTAAAACTTCTTATGGCTGCAATCCCGTTAACGGGATGATATGACAACAGCCAGTGAACCAATTTGTAAGTCGCTCTGGATAAGAGCGTCTGCTAAATGACTTAAATGTAAATGTAAATGAAAGTGCAGGGCGCCAAATTCAAACAACAGAAATCTCATAATTAAAATTCCTCAAACATACATGTATCTTATACCATTTTAAAGGAAATCTTGTTGTTAATCCCGCCAAAGTGTCCGATTTCAAATAGGCTTTTCAGCGAAAGCACCACAAACGATTATGTTAGGTCACCACCAACTCACAGAAAAATTCAGCCATTTTTCCAGCCAAAGAGAGGAGTCACAAAAAGCAGAAATAGAGATCRAATGAATCACTAACCTTTGATGATCTTCATCAGATGACACTCATAGGACTTCATGTTACACAGTACATGTCTTGTTCGATTAAGTTCATATTTATATCCAAAAAACCTCCGTTTACATTGGCACCATGTTCAGAAATGCCTCCAAAATATCCGGAGAAATTGCAGAGAGCCACATSAAATAACAGAAATACTCATCATAAACTTTGATGAAAGATACATGTTTTACATAGAATTAAAGATACACTT
>NC_036863.1:6544336-6547114 GCF_002910315.2 Salvelinus sp. IW2-2015 | reverse complement strand
ATCTGTTCTTATCAACCGCGTGTCAGATTTCAAAAGCTTTACGGCAAAACAATATTCAATTAATCTGAAAACAGCGTTCAGCCACAAAAGGAAGCCATACAGTTACCCGCCCAAATTGTGCAGTCAACAAAACTCATAAAAAGCATTATAAATTTCACTTACCTTGCTGATCTTCGTCGGAATGCACCCCAGGACTCGCCACTTCCACAAGAAGTTTTTTTTTTCGGGTAATGTCCATCATTTATGTCAAATAGCTATTTTGTAGCGTGTTTGGTAAACAAATCCAACGTCCAGGGAAGCGCGTTCACTAAAACCTGACGAAATGTCCAAAAGTTCCATAACAGTCGTAGAAACATGTCAAACGATGTATTGAATCAATCTTTAGAATGTTTTTAACATAAATCTTGAATAACGTTCAACCGAGAATTACATTGACTTCAGATGAGCGATGGAAACAGAGCTCCTCTCATGTGAACGCGCATGGGTCAGGTCATGGCAGACCTGATAATTCCCTCTCATTGCCCCCTTCACAGTAGAGGCACAGATAAGGTCTACAGACTGTTGACATCTAGTGGAAGCGTAGGAAGTGCAAACTCATCCATATCTCGCTGTGATTTTCAATGGGATTCTGGTTGAAACTCGACCAGCCTCAGAATTTCCACTTCCTGTTTGGATTTTTTCTCAGGTTTTTGCCTGCCATATGAGTTCTGTTATACTCACAGACATAATTCAAACAGTTTTAGAAACTTCAGAGTGTTTTCCATCCAATACTAATAATAATATGCATATATTAGCACTATATGACTGAGGAGCAGGCCGTTTACTCTGTGCACCTCTGTGCACCTTTCATCCAAGCTACTCAATACTGCCCTGCAGCCATAAGAAGTTAAAGTCAGTACCTTGTCTAGCCTGCCAGATGTTTGAGAGGGCGAAGACTGTGGAGCCGGAGTTGAAGCCCATCAAAATTGTTTCATGGCACATGATCGGGAAGTGTCCCAATTCAAATTTTGCCCTGATCAGTTGCTTTGTAATTGTATCTTTATTTGACCACAGCAGAATTCAATATCATAGAATTTGTGTGTGTTGTCAGTATCCTTACAATATGAAAATCTGCATACTGTATGACACAGATATGGGTACGAATAAGTTAACACTTTAAATGTTAGTGATGGACCTCATCGGACCCTTCCCGAAATCCAGGAATGGCAACAGCTGGTGTCTGCCGGCGACCGATCACTTTACCAAGTGGGTGAGGCAATACCCATTTTTTTAAATATTTTTTTTTATTTTTTTATTTAACTTTATTTAACCAGTAGGCTAGTTGAGACAAGTTCTCATTTGCAACTGCGACTGGCCAAGATAAAGCATAGCAGTGTGAAAAGACAACAACACGAGTTACACATGGAGTAAACAATAAACAAGTCAATAACATAGTAGGGGAAAAAATAAATAAAGAGAATCTATATACAATGTGTGCAAAAGGCATGAGGAGGTAGGCAATAAATAGGCCATAGGAGCGAATAATTACAATTTAGCAATTAACACTGGGGTGATAAATCATCAGATGATCATGTGCAAGTAGAGATGCATTAAGTACTGCAGTGCGTCTCCTCCTCGTGGACTGCACCAGATTTGCCAGTTCTTGCTGTGAGATGTTACACCACTCTTCCACCAAGGCACCTGCAAGTTCCCGGATATTTCTGGGGGGAATGGCCCTAGCCCTCACCCTCCGATCCAACAGGTCCCAGACGTGCTAAATCGGATTGAGATCCTGGCTCTTCGCTGGCCATGGCAGAACAGTGACATTCCTGTCTTACAGGAAATCACGCACAGAACGAGCAGTATGGCTGGAGGGTCATGTCAGGATGGGCCTGCAGGAAAGGAACCACATGAGGGAGGAGGATGTCTTCTATGTAACGCACAGCGTTGAGATTGCCTGCATTGACAACAAGCTCAGTCCGATGATGCTGTGACACACCACCCCAGACCATGACGGACCCTCCACCTCCAAATCGAGGCCTACAATCCCGCTCCAGAGTCCAGGCCTCGGTGTAACACTCATTCCTTCGACGATAAACGCGAATCCGACCATCACCCCTGGTGAGACAAAACCCCGACTCGTCAGAGAAGAGCACTTTTTGCCAGTCCTGTCTGGTCCAGCGAGGATGGATCTGTGCCCATAGGTGATGTTGTTGCCGGTGATGTCTGGTGAGGACCTGCCTTACAACAGGCCTACAAGCCCTCAATCCAGCCTCTCTCAGCCTATTGCGGACAGTCTGAGCACTGATGGAGGGATTGTGTTTTCCTGGTGTAACTGGGGCAGTTGTTGTTGTCATCCTGTACCTGTCCCGCAGGTRTGATGTTCGGATGTACCGATCCTGTGCAGGTGTTGTTACACATGGTCTGCCACTGCGAGGACGATCAGCTGTCCGTCCTGTCTCCCTGTAGCGCTGTCTTTGGTGTCTCACAGCACGGACATAGAAATGTATTTCCCTGGCCACATCTGCAGTCCTCATGCCTCCTTGCAGCATGCCTAAGGCACGTTCACGCAGATGAGCAGGGACCCTGGGCATCTTTCTTTTGGTGTTTTTCAGAGTTTGTAGAAAGACCTCGTTAGTGTCCTAAGTTTTCATAACTGTGACCTTAATTGCCTACCGTCTGTAAGCTGTTAGTGTCTTAACGACCGTTCCACAGGTGCATGTTCATTAATTGTTTATGGTTCATTGAACAAGCATGGAAAACAGTGTTAAAACCCTTTACTATGAAGATCTGTGAAGT
>NC_036863.1:6512544-6542706 GCF_002910315.2 Salvelinus sp. IW2-2015 | reverse complement strand
TATTCTAGTCGCTTTGGGTGAGTTTTGTGATAGTGGCGACAATGGTAAACTGTGATTTATACCTGAAAAATGCACATTTTTCTAAAAAAACATATGCTATACCATAAATATGTTATCAGACTGTCATCTTATGAAGTTGTTTCTTGGTTAGTGGCTATATATATCTTTATTTAGTCGAATTAGTGATAGCTACTGATGGAGTAAAAAAATGGTGGACAAAAAAAAGTGGTGTCTTTTGCTATGGTGGTTAGCTAATAGAAATACATATTTTGTCTTCCCTGTAAAACATTAAAAAAATCGGAAATGATGGCTGGATTCACAAGATCTGTATCTTTCATTTGGTGTCTTGGACTTGTGATTTCATGAACATTATATGATATTTCATGAACATTATATGATATCCCTGTGGCTTTAGGCTAGGCTATGCTAGTCAGCTCTTTTGATGGGGGGATCCCGGATCCGGGGTTGTGACTCGTTAGAGGTTACCCGTTCCACAGGTGCATGTTCATTAATTGTTTATGGTTCATTGAACAAGCATGGAAAACAGTGTTAAAACCCTTTACTATGAAGATCTGTGAAGTTATTTGAATAAGGGACATTTCTTTTTTTGCTGAGTTTCATACAATTATTGCATATACTGTAGTCTTTTAAACATGTGATAGATTTAGTGTTGTTGTTTGTCTATTGCTATTTTTGTATAACATACCTTCAGATCACTAAAACCTCACTTGATGTGGTGGAAGCTGTCGAACCAGATCTGAACGCCTTCGAGTACTGCCTTCAGACATGGACTGAAAGGATGTGGAGGTTTTTGACCAGGTAAAAATGATTGCCCTCTGTTCATTTATAACACTGCACTAATCCATCAAATGTTCTCACAGTAAAGTGTAACCTGTGTGTTTGCTTGTTTACGTCTCTGTCTCCTAGCCTGTTCCCTTTAACGTCTGAGGTTCTGCCCAACACCCAGACGTGGGTCCACCTGATGTCCTCCATTACCAACCATCCTCCAACTTTTCATTACATCATCTACAGTGACTGTTATTGTCATGTTGTCACTATCTGCTAAGAACGTTGTATTGCTCTATTATACTGTGCACATAACATTTACATTTAAGTCATTTAGCAGACGCTCTTATCCAGAGCGACTTACAAATTGGAAAGTTCATACATATTCATCCTGGTCCCCCCGTGGGGAATGAACCCACAACCCTGGCGTTGCAAGCTCCATGCTCTACCAACTGAGCCAACTGAGCCACACGGGACCTCACATAATATGTGAGATACACAGCTTTACTAAAAACACTAGCACTGCAAACACTTTGCAGTCTCCCTCTTCAAGTCCCCCTTCTGAGACTGGCTGCCTGTTGAGAACAAGTGACAGGCAGAATTCCACACACCAGAATTCAGTATTTTAGTCTATGATTGTCTTGTGAGTGCACAAAAAATCTGTGAAAATAAAATAATGACACAACTGTACCAAAAACGATCAAAGTTAACGTATTAAAATTTGAAATATTGCCAGGTTGGTTTTCACAGCTGTTTCACAAGGTGTAAGTTGTAAGGTATCATTTTATGGTATTTATTGGTTCCACATTAATCATTGTTGTATCCTAGGACCTACAATAGATACATACGTATATGAACTATGCAAGATATTAATATTCTTTTTCTAACAGGACTCCTGAAATTATATTATTTCAGTTTACATAAGGGAAGGGCAGGTTGAAATAAAAACATGACAGCCAGACAAGACAGTGTATGAATCAAATGGATTTGCATATGAATGGAGTGGAAATTAGCTGATTTCRTGATCTGTAAGGTAAGTAACTTTAATGTGTCAGGTTACATGGTTTCTTTGCCATTTCCGAAACATAGCAATGTTTAAGACATGGACTTCATATTGTAATGTTAACAAGGTACCCAAAAGTAGTTTGAATTAATGTTTTTATTTTATTAGCTAAACAAAACTTGTTTAAACAGAGAAATTGTAGCAGAAACCAGCCTTGTTTGCATAGCGATGATGTGACGTAGAGGGGGACATTATTTGGCATGACAGGGACAAAAATGCAATTTCAGAATGTAGGGGGGACCTGCCCCCCCCTGCCCCATTTAAAGTTGCGCCCCTGCATTTGAGCATGTTCATGTCTTCTTGTTTGTGCGGTATCTATGCTGCTTTCTTTGTTTGCATTGTTTGAAGACGATGCACTTGTTGTTGTTGTTTTTTAGGGGGTACATCAACTTTAATATTGCAGATAGCTTGTGTCTTCCATCAATGTAATTGTCTGCATCATTTCCAATGTCCAATTTCCAATATATTTCTTTTTTGTAAAAATATATATTTTCCTATATTATTATCCCCTAACCCTACCACCCCTCCCCTAATTTGAGTAAACTAATGGACAACAACACTCGTTTACACTTACAAATAACTGTAAATAAAAGATGGAGAAAAGAAGACTGCTTTCCTAATGAGCATTTTATTTAAAATGTTTTTTTTTACATCTTTGTTGTAGAAATCTATTTTCTCAGTCCAATAGTAAAAGCTATTCCACTACAAAATGATGAGTGTCAGCTGGCTTGTCTGGGGAGCATGATAAACAGGCCTTTCTGCCTGTTACCCTGATTCCATTTCTGTGATGGCTTCTTTGGCCTTTAATATGGTTACTGGATGATGTATGCCTATTTCTCAACAATATCTGTATTCTTCAAATGTTGTCAAGACAAGCTAATACTTTAAGAAGTTCAGGGAAGCAATTAAGTTATCAAAAGTCAAGCACGGACAAGGAACAATTACCTACATCTGAGGTAGAGATCATATTAATAAAACACAAAGACAGAGAAGGAGCGAGAGAGCGAGAGAGAAAGACACACACAGACACACACCTTCCCTCCCATGTTGTCTGCATAGCTTCATTTCTCTCTGGATCTGACATGTCTGTTGAAGCATGAGAAGTCAGCTGTAGATCCTGATCTACTAACTCGCACTAATGATACGATCACACTCCCCTCAGCTCCAGAGGAAACAGAACAAGTTGAAATGTCTTTGCACAGTTAAGTGCCGCAATGGTGATTACAACAATAGCGATCACATTAAACAACGTCACTGATAGCACCCATCTGTCAGTTTCTAGTTTTACACTGTGAAATAAAAACCTTGCTCGGCTTAATGAGCACAATCGTAAAGTATAATTCTCTGAAGGGAGCGAGGGGAAAAAACGTTAAGATTTAGCCAGAAGGGTTCTTCCATTTGTTTTGCTACTCTGAGATTTCAGTGAGAGGATGTCATCCTGGATTTTCTGCACTGTGTGATCTCTGCAGTGTCAACGTTAGCTTCCTTCTTAATTGGCATAAGTTTTATATTTCCTCTTTTGCTTACAGTATATGGTAATTTTCTCTTCGGGTATAGAGAACAAGCTTATAAGAAGTGCATGGATAAAAATGTGACCATTTTATAGGTCAATCTGTTCAGTCAGTGTTCCTAAAACAACAATGAGAGGCAACGTGATTGAGAGGGATCTGATGTGAGCCATGCACGTGCAGTGTGCAGCACTCAAATCCTTCAAAACGCCACTCGTCGCCAAACCGAGTCAGGCACCCACTCTGTGTAAGATGTCATCGCTCTGTGGCCAATTGTCCAGCCTCCAGTTGGAGATTAGTAGGGAAGGATGGAGAGGTAGCCATGCCATCTGCTTTGTGCCAGTCTGCCAGCCAGGCAATGGAGGGTCAGACACACAGAGACAGAGGGGTGGGGAGACGTAAGGCACTGGCTGGCCCTGTCCTAGGATGCGTCCCAAACGGCACACTATTCCCTATGTAGGGGCCATTTGATACGCATCACTGGTCTCCCCGTGCCCAGGTCCCCCGAGGTATCTCTGGCTATTAGTCTCTGATTGAGGGAGGAAAGAAAGAAAGGACTGGGCCAGAGCACAGAGCTGATGCATTTTCATCCCAGAGAATGGGATTGGTCTGAGTACAAACAGATGAAATTATACAGACACAGATTTTGGGTTGGGGAGATACATAACACTTCCAGGATATTGGGATGATATTGCCCACAATTATTGAGCTGTGAGCTTTATTCAAACTCAATGGATGGTAAAAAACGAGAGCATGCTGGCTTCACAATGAGTCTGTTTTAACAAACTTGCTAACCTCTCAAGTTGAAATATGAATCCCTATTCAATCTTGTAACAATTTGTTTTTGTGAATGTTTTTCCACCCTATCTGGCTCAAAGGACCATGAAAAATAGTGTGCATTAATAATTTCCTCTCTAGTATATGTGAATCAATATGAAACCTAATCATCTCAGATAATCTGCAGACACTAATAAATCATTTTGTAGAGTACACTGAAACTGAAACACAGACTGAAATACAGAACTGCTCACTAGTGGTCTCATTATACCATTCATTGTGGAAACTTCCCACACCCAGTGTCAACAAACAGATCATCCATCTTTGGCCTTTTGGAGGAAACGTCAGATCTACAGGACGAGGGGAGAAGGAGGGAGGGGGCTATGGTCTAGACGAGCAGAGCAGTCGATGGGCAATTCAGCAGCCTAACAAACAATTACCAGTCCTCCTTGCCTATGAAGAGGCTCAGATAGCACCCAGCATATATAAAATACAAGTACCACCTCCTATATGGCCATAGATTCAGACATACATAACTCAATACTGAGAGGCAGATGTGAGGAGCATTTTGACTGCACTATTTTGAATTTTACAATACATTCTGTTACTTAAATGTTTTTTTATTTAACCTTTATTTAACTGACAAGTCAGTTAAGTCCGTGATTGGGGTCCCATAGGACGGCGCACAATTGGCCCAGCGTTGTCCGGGTTTAGGCCGTCATTGTAAATAATAATTTGTTCTTAACTGACTTGCCTAATTAAATAAAGGTTAAATATTATTATTTTATTTTTTATTAAATAACAAATACTTATTTACAATGACGGCCTACCCCGGCCAAACCCTAACCCTGACGACACTGGGCCAGTTGTGGGCCGCCCTACGGGACTCCCAAACACAGCCGGTTGTGATACAGCCTGGAATCAAACCAGGGTCTGTAGTGAGACGCAGTGCCTTAGAACGCAGCGCAACTCGGGAGCCCCCAAAATGTGTTACCATTGCTCCAAACAGTACTGTGCATTTTGATTATCAGAGAAACAGTGGTGCACAGAGATGATACCAATTAAAGATATAATTCACTAATTCTTAATATTAAGTGTTGCTATGGCAGCAGGATGTCAAACAAATTATATATGCTTTACGTTCGGTACATTTTTAAACTATGGTCTGGATTCAATCCGTATGGCAGAAGAATCGCAGAAGACCTGCATTCTAAGCTTAATTGAAATTTAAAGGCAATGTTCCAGCGTTCGAGACTGCATTCATGGTAAACGCTGCATATGTAGACTCAATCGGAAATTACCTTTTTATTTGAATATTTTCGCAATACAGATTGAATCCACCCCTATGTCTAGGTCCATGTGCAGTTAACAGTTAATCGCCAACATAAACATTAAACATGGAATGGTATGAATATGTTTAACTGTAATGTGTGAAATATTCAACCTCTGACAGTCTTTCACTGTAATGTGTGAAGTATTCAACCACTATTGACAGTCTTTAACTGTAATGTGTGAAGTATTCAACCACTATTGGCAGTCTAACTGTAATGTGTGAAGTATTCAGCCACTATTGACAGTCTTTAACTGTAATGTGTGAAGTATTCAACCACTATTGAAGAACAATAGATACAGAAATTCTTCTTTGTCTATCAACTTCCATTATTCTCCAAGGATGGTTGAATATCCCTCACACATCCAATCTTTTCTCAATTTATGCAATATGGTTGGACTTGAACTGTGAGGTAGCGACAGTATACCTTTTCACCCATGAATTTACAGCATTTACATTAGACATAACAGTAGCTGATTAAACCCATCCATACTACAGGCGTCCAGGTATAGTTCCAGACTCCACTGCACCAGTTGCATTTGTCATACACAGCTCTCATACGTACAGTGCTGCTGTATAGCCACACTCCTTACTTACTTTGTATGTTTTATTGAATAGATCGGCGAGAAAGCCAGTGGGTGGAATACCAAACCATGTCGACACCACTACATCTGTGGAACTGGCTGCTCGACCAGTGTTTCTTAATCCTGGGGACGCAAAGAGGTGCACGTTTTTGCGCTATCACTCACACACCTGATTAAAGGTTGAAGGCTTGGTGATGAGTTGATTAGTTGAATAAAGTGTCTCAGGGCAAAAACTAAAACATGCACCACTTTCACAGTATATTCCCATGTTGACCTGAATCATTCCCTCTTTGAAAGCAACAGCCTTTGAAAGTCTTTCATTTATCACAGGCGCCTTTGAAAAGGGACATATTTTTTAAGAGTCAACTGCTGTTGGTGCACTACACCTAGCTACATCGAATTAAACCAGACTCAATCAAACTTTGTCATTTTCAGCTGTAAGATTTAGAACTTATTCAAATTACAAACAAATTTAGTGAAGTCCAACAGCCGCGAGTTGTAGAGCTTTCTCCTGAGTTATGCCATTTGTTTTCCATTCCTTAAAGCCTGCAAGGGCTGCTTTCAACATATTTCAGAAGCTCTGCAAAGAGAGGGATGAGAAAAGAGTATATGAGGGGGTGGGGGAAGAGGTAGAGGGGGAGAGAGAGAGAGAGAGAGAGAGAGAGCGATAGGGAGCGAGCAGAGGTTGTGGGGCATCATGTATTCCTAATAGAGCAGACTTCACAGGGCATTGCATCCTCCTGTGGGGAGAGAGAGGAGCAGGGCAGAGGACTGAGTCTGTTGCACAGGCAGCCTCCCTCTCTCTCTCTCCTCTCCCTTCTCTCCTGTCCTCTCCCCTCTCTTCTGTCATCTCCCCTCTCCTCTCCATCCTCTCCCCTCTCCTTCCATCCTCCCCCCCTCCTCTCCCCTCTCTCCTCTCCAACCTTCTCTCTCTGTTTTCAACACAGAGCTCAGACAGACACACATTTCATGGCTTGATGGCTTCTCTGTGTGATACCACTGCCTGATAGCTTATCTGCGGGGTTCCCCTTTGGTTTGAGTTCAGTCCAATAATCAGGGGGGGAAACAGCCATCGACAAAGGCCCGCTGATAAAGAGATCAGATCCAGGAGGGCGATAGGGAACATGGGAGGCTGCAGCTGGGGCGGCAGGGGCCGGGAGGACAGCCTGGGAATTGGAATGAAGTCGGCGTTCATGGTAAACGAGATCTAAATTTGCCATAATTGAGCGTTACCTGTCCCAGTGGACCGTTGTATGAGTCACAATGTGAGCCTTATCTCTCTCAACACATTGCTCTGCTCCGGAATCAATTCTGCAGCCAATCACTCCTCTAAAAAAAATAGAAAACAGGGCTACAGACAGGCTGCTACCGCTGCTCTAGAAGCTCCGGCATCAAGCAGCTCACCTCCAACCGGCTTCCCCTGGCTCACACAGCTATTGGTCCCCTTCCTCTGGTGCTATAAGTCCCTGTGCCGGAGTGGAGCTTCTCTGGATGGTATTGTTGACATACGCAGCGGCAGTCTGAGCCTCTACTCTGATTAAGTCATTACAGGCCAGGGGAAGAGTGAGCACAGCAGTGCAGAGCAGGCCCTGGGTGGAGGGAGAGAGCCCTGATAGAGATTATGACTGCTCCCTAGTGGCCACAGATGGATTTATCGAGGCCCAGCTCTGTAGTGCACAGGGATTTGTTTTACAGCTTCATCACGCTTTTAAATGTTATTCTCTGTGACTTTGAGGTTGGGATTTTCTATAGACTTTGAGTCGCTTAAGAAGGCTTGACATATACTTACTATTCCAACACAAGACACAATCACACACACATGAAACAAAACCAAAAAAGCCAAACAACAAATTCTGAGACCTTGAGTAGTGAAGGCAATTGTATTGATGTATGTAGCTCTGAGGGCTAGGAGAATGTACAGTGCAGTGTGTTTTACCATGTCAGCCTATTGATCCATTTGAAAGGGAGTTAGGAGAAATAGCCATTTATCGTCCGGCACACAACAGCCCATGTTTCTATATAAATGGTAATGCCTTTCCAGAGCACACAAAGTCGTCCAAGGGACTTCCAGGAGGGAAGGTTGCTGGTGGAAAACAAGGACCAAGAAGCAAACAATAATCCAGCTTTTCTCTAAAATCCTGTTTTCCTAAATGTCACATTGGATCTAGACAAAGCCTTTACATGACAACATGTAAAACGTAGCATTATTATCCAGTTAATGTGTCAAGGGAGTGATTTACTCGTTGGCAAAGTGGATTTGGAGCGTGAGCCACACACCCTTTCTGACAGAGTGGAATGAAGAGCATGTTTTCAAGGCTGGTATTGACCCAGTCCACTGGGATGAGCTTTTTTGGTGCTTGTCTGGTCTGGAGCATTTGACCCAGATCACTGTTAATTTGATTGATATGGGGTAAGAATTCCATGTAATGTCTTGAGGAAAGCAGAAGATCATTATAAAGGTCATTTAACATAAACAAATAACGACATGTTATTGGTGAGACAAACTAAATGACAGGATTTAGAGCCCCCGCTCCAGTCCCCACAAGTTTACCAAACCGTCATTTGATATGTTATATTCCAATAGCATAGAAATGTACGACCCCCTCTTATGATTGAATGTTATAATACTATATTCTGACAGTGATTCTACCAGAGAAGGCTGGTGGGAGGTGGAATGAATGGAACGGATGTGTTGGGTACCAGTCCATTAATTCCATTCCAGCCATTACAATGAACACATCCTCCTATATCACCGCACAACAGCCTCCTCTGGATTCTACACACCATAAACTAAACCATATAATCCAAGCATCTTACATTATATGACTCGTATTTTATCTCAGAAGCAAGCACAACGGTCAAGGTTATGGTCTGTATAATATGTGTACAGTATGAAACCATGGAAAGGTGGACCGGCAAGTTCTATCGAACATCGCTGTGTTATCCATACATTAGATAGAGACATGATTCAGCAAAACACAGTCAGTCTTACAGGTGGCAGTAGTGGTGGTGGCAGGTCTCTGTCTGGCTAGTCCTCTATGTCTTTCAACAGTAACTTACTTTTCTCCTCTGTGCCTCCGAGACCATGGGAGTGTGAAATAAACATTTCATTATAAAAGTATTGATTTGTACATTTTCATGTTGCAGATGTACATTTTCTCAAGGTGATGGAGATTATTATATGAAGGACAACTGCTGGAAATAAATACATTTTCAAATCAATGTGGAGAGAAGTGAACAAACACCTTCATCAGGTCAGAGAGAAGAGAGTCCCAGGGGAAAAGCCAGAGAAACATACATCCCATAGGCTTTACTCTGCTCAGAGAAACATACATCCCGTAGGCTTTACTCTGCTCAGAGAAACATACATCCCGTAGGCTTTACTCTGCTCAGCAGAAACATACATCCCATAGGCTTACTCTGCTCAGAGAACATACATCCCATAGGCTTTACTCTGCTCAGAGAAACATACATCCCTAGGCTTTACTCTGCTCAGAGAAAACATACATCCCTAGGCTTTACTCTGCTCAGAGAAACATACATCCCTAGGCTTACTCTGCTCAGAGAAACATACATCCGTAGGCTTTACTCTGCTCAGAGAAACATACATCCCGTAGGCTTTACCTGCTCAGAGAAACATACATCCCATAGGCTTTACTCTGCTCAGAGAAACATACATCCCTAGGCTTTACTCTGCTCAGAGAAACATACATCCCATAGCTTTACTCTGCTCAGAGAAACATACATCCCGTAGGCTTACTCTGCTCAGAGAAACATACATCCCTAGGCTTTACTCTGCTCAGAGAAAACATACATCCGTAGGCTTTACTCTGCTCAGAGAAACTACACCTGTAGGCTTTACTCTGCTCAGAGAAACATACATCCCATAGGCTTTACTCTGCTCAGAGAAACATACATCCTGTAGGCTTTACTCTGCTCAGAGAAACATACATCCCATAGGCTTTACTCTGCTCCTGTCTCTATTCCATACAGTATTTTACATACTGTCAGGTCAGTACAGTGTAGAAGTGGTCATTAGAAACCCCATGCTGTCTATTTGGCATCACTAAAACACTGGATGTCACTAGGTTGTAAAGTATGTGTCAAGAACAGATAGCATGGCTTCATGTTGCAGTGGCAGAGTCTGCCAATCAAACACACAAGCGGAATGGCCATGAGTACCAAAGTGGATGGCGTGTCTACTTGAAAGGCTGCAATGGGAGATGAGAGCAAACAAACACTTGGCCTATCCAGGCTTCTACCCCAATCGCGCCTCCCCCCTTTACCATGTTCAACTGTGTGGGGGAAGCTCTCTCGCTCATCCTGCTCCAGCAGACTCTGATGTGCAGTGTGTTTTCACAGAAGGCCTGTGTTTTTATCCTTCAGATATTGCATACATACTACATCAAGAAAGGGACAAAAATTACACACACAGCAGGCATCAGCTGCAGCATTATGGGGGGGAAGGAGTTGGTCCCCACAATAACATCCTAAATGTCATCCAAAATAATCTTAAAGTTTACAGTAGGTCTTCCCTAATAAGCAGAGTCATTCAGTTCCACGATGATGATGACGATAACAATGAGAGTGAGGTAAATGCTTGGCTTTTGCATCCTTCAAAACTCTGATGTGGCAATTCATTAAAAGTAGAGCCTCTCTTTGGGGATCACAAGTTAGAGCAGGACARAGAGTCACTTTGAAACTTCTATCGCCACTACCGCATTGCCCCAAATAATGCATTCAGTTATTTCCAGGACAGATCATCTGTAACAATTTGCTCTCCCCCCTTTTGACTTTCTGCTCCATTTCTCCTGTTTGGAGCAGTGCTGCGGTGTTGCACTGGAGTCTAGCCTGGCGCTCCTCAGCGACTGTCATTGTTTTCCATTTGTGACAACGTCACCACCACGCCCTCCACTCAGGCAGCACACTCCATGGAGACGAGCCCTCGGGACCTGCTGCACCGCTCCACCGGTCCAGGAGTGGAGTCAATCTCCCTCTCCATATGCAGCAGGGATATGTGGGGGGTGAGGGAGCGCCGGGCACCAACGCTGCACTATCCGAGACTGAGGGCACGATAGTGTGAGATCGCTGTAGCATGCCTCGCTACCGGTGCTTACAGGAGCGTCACTGCTGTGCATACTGGCTGAAGGTGCATTAGAATTCAATTTATTTTCTCRTTTACATTCAGGGGAAGTCTACGCTTGCACAAACTCTGTTCAACTAGTATGAGCAAACTTCTCTGATAGTGTTAGGAACGTATGCACAGTGTGAGTAACTGTAGAAATCCCTGCAGTAGTTTGATCTTAATGTGCCTGCATTGAAACAACTGCCTCACAGTTCTGGTACGAAAGCTAGAAATGATAGACCATCACACACATACAGATGTAGGGTCTTAATTTGATCCCCCTGAATGTGTAATGTATTTGAGGTTTGCAAAAGCCTTCTGAAGTTTGTAATTTGACCTGATTTTCCCTTACGAAAAATGAATCGACCCCTCCAAAAATGTCCATTAATTATAATCCATATTATAATTCACATTTTCTGTTGCTGCAGGGTTATTTTCCTGCTGTAACAAACTGGCAAAAATTATTATCCTACACACATAGGAAACCTCGTTAAAAAAGCCTTTAATGGGTCATATCTCCTACGATGGAGTCTTTATGATGTATTGGGCAATCTCTGCACTGCCCCGAGCCCTCAGTCCTCCCCTTTCAAAACATTCATATGGTCTAATTCCACCTGCAGCGCTCGGGAAAGTGTGTGTGATGCATGCCTGTGCCAGCCTAATGTTGTTGCAGAGGGCCCAATCACCCTGTACCAGACTCCCTGGATGACACAAGACCCCAAACTGCAGGTTTTACAGCATCATACTCTCCACTAGAATCTGGCCATTTGCCATCTTATTGAGGTGTGATTCCATGGTAATGGTCTTCTTTGAGTGTATGTCACATTTTCAATTCAATTAAATGTCTTTATTAGCATGCGAAACATATGTTAACATTGCCAAAGCAAGTGAAGTAGATAATATACAAAAGCGAAATAAACAAGAAAAATKTACAATAAACATTACACCCACAAAAGCTCCAAAAGTATAAAGACATTTCAAATGTCATATTATGTGAAAATAGTACAAAAGGAAAAATAAATAAACATAAATATGGGTTGTATTTACAATGGTGTTTGTACTTCAGTGGTTGCCCATTTCTTGTGGCAACAGGTCACAAATCTTGCTGCTGTGATAGCACACTGGTATTTCACCCAATAGATATGAGAGTTTATCAAAATTGTGTTTGTTTTCAAATTCTTTGTGGGTCTGTGTAATCCTAGGGAAATATGTGTCTCTAATATGGTATATATTTGGCAGGAGGTTAGGAAGTCCAACTCAGCTTCCACCTCATTTTCTGGGCAGTGTGCACATAGCCTGTCTTCACTTGAGAGGCAGGTATGCCTACGGTGGCCTTTCTCAATAGCAAGGCTATGCTCACTGAGTCTGTACATAGTCAAATCTTTCACAGTGGTCAGGTATTTTGCCACTGTGGTATTTTGCCACTTTAACAATCTCTGTTAAATAACTTCTTATGGCTGCGAWCCCGTTAATGGGATCGATATGACAACAGCCAGTGAAAGTGCAGGGCGCCAAATTCAAACAACAGAAATCTCATAATTAAAATTCCTCAAACATACAAGTATCTTATACCATTTTAATGGTAATCTTATTGTTAATCCCACCACAGTGTTCGATTTCAAAAAGTCTTTACATCGAAAGCACCACAAACGATTATGTTAGGTCACCGCCAAATCACAGAAAAACACAGCCATTTTTCCAGCCAAAGACAGGAGACACAAAAAGCAGAAAGAGATMAAATTAATCACTAACCTTTGATGATCTTCATCAGATGACACTCATAGGACTTCATGTTACACAATACATGTATGTTTTGTTCGGTAAAGTACATATTTATATAAAAAAAATCTCAGTATACATTGGCGTGTTATGTTCAGTAGTTCCAGAAACATCCGGTGATTTTGCAGAGCCACATCAATTTACAGAAATACTCATTATAAATGTTGATGAAAATACAAGTGTTATACATGGAAATATAGATAAACTTCTCCTTAATGCAACCGCTGTGTCAGATTTAAAAAAAGCTTTACGTAAAAAGCAAACCATGCAATAATCTGAGTACGGCGCTCAGAGACCYATCAAGCCAAAAAGATATCCGCCATATTGTGGAGTCAACCAAGTTAGAAATATAATTATAAATATGCACTTACCTTTGATGATCTTCATCAGAATGCACTCCCAGGAATCCCAGTTCCACAATAAATGTTTGATTTGTTCGATAATGTCCATAATTTATGTCCAAATAGCTACTTTTGTCAGCGCRTTTGGTAAACAAATCAAAACTCACGAAGCGCGTTCACTAGTTGCAGACGAAATGTCAAAAAGTTCCGTTACCGTCTGTAGAAACATGTCAAACGATGTATAKAATCAATATTTAGGATGTTTTTAACATAAATCTTCAATAATGTTCCAACCGGAGAATTCCTTTGTCTTCAGAAAAAGCCAATGGAACGGGAGCTACCTCTCATGTGAAAGCGCGTGACCTGCTCCTGGCACTCTGCCAAACCTCTGACTCAATCCCCTCTCATTCAGCCCCCCTTTACAGTAGAAGCCTCAAACAAGTTTCTAAAGACGGTTGACATCTAGTGGAAGCCTTAGGAAGTGCAACATGACCAATATCCCGCTGTATCTTCAATAGAGGCTGAGTTGAAAATCGACCAACCTCAGATTTCCCACTTCCTGGTTGGATTTTTTTCTCTGGTTTTTGCCTGCCATATGAGTTCTGTTATACTCACAGACATCATTCAAACCATTTTAGAAACTTCAGAGTGTTTTCTATCCAAATACACTAATAATATGCATATATTAGCAACTGGGACTGAGGAGCAGGCAGTTTACTCTAGGCACCTTATTCATCCAAGCTACTCAATACTGCCTCGCAGCCATAAGAAGATAACAAACCCATCACCTACAGAGAGATGTACCTGGAGAAGAGTATCCTAAGCAAGCTGGTCCTGGGGCTCTGTTCACAAACACAAATGGWCCCCACAGAGCCCCAGGACAGCAACACATTTAGACCCATTGGAAAGAATTAACAAAATAACTGAGCAAACTAGAATGCTGTTTGGCCCTTAACAGAGATTGTACAGTGGCAGAATACCTGACCACTGTGACTGACCCAAACTTAAGGAAAGCTTTGACTATGTACAGACTCAGTGAGCATAGCCTTGCTATTGGGAAAGGCTGCCATAGGCAGACCTGGCTCTCAAGAGTGGAAAGGGGGATACCTAGTCAGTTGAACGCATTCAATGCATTCAACTGAAATGTGTCTTCGGCATTGAACCCAACTGAATCAGAGAGGTGCGGGGGGCTGCCATAATCAACATCCGTGCCCGGGGAACAGTGGGTTAACTATCTTGCTCAGGGCCAGAACAAATTTTTACCTTGTCAGCTCGGGCATTCGATCCAGCAACCTTTCGGTTACTGGCCCAACTTTCTAACCACTAGGCTACCTAAGAGAAGACAGGCTATGTGCACACTGCCTAACCTCCTGCCAAATGTATAGCATATTAGAGACAGATATTTCCCTCAGATTACACAGACCCACAAATCATTTGAAAACAAACCCAATTTTGATAAACTCCCATATCTATTGGGTGAAATACCACAGTGTGCCATCACAGCAGCAGTATCTGTGACCTATTGCCACAMGAAAAGGCCAACCAAACACATTTAAGYTTATTTATTTTCCGTTTTGTACTTTARCTATTTGCACATAAAAGGACATTTGAAATGTCTTTATTCTTTTGGAACATTTGTTGGTGTAATGTTCACTGTTAATTTGTATTGTTTATTTCACTTTTGGTTATTATCTACTTCACTTGCTTTGGCAATGTTAACATATGTTTTCCATGCCATTAAAGGCCTTAAATGGAATTGAAATTGAAAGAGACTGCATTCACGGTAAAAGCTGCATATGTCAGCTCAATCTGAAATTACCTTGACATTTTAATGCAGATCTAATGCATTCTGTGGTGGTGCCTGGAATCCTGGAAGATGGAGGCGATGGATGTGTCTCAAATAGAACCCTAMATATGTAGGATCTTAAATTGAGCCGGATTGCTACAGCAGGAAAATAATCCTGGAGCAACAGGAAATTTGAATTATTATGTGGGTTATAAATAAATGGACAGTTTTGTAGGGGTAAATACATTTTTCGTATGGGAAAATCAAGCCTGAAATTTCAAAGTGGAAATTACAAACTTCACAAGCCTTTTTAAACCTCAAATATACTACACGCTCTCCTGCAACAGGGTGATCAAATTAAGATCCTACATCTGTATTCCCTACATAGTTTTTTCAAACAAAATGGTAGGCAACAGCTTTTCGGCATCTTAAAAGCAGGGTTAGTTAGCTAGTGGAAGAAAGTACATTGGATCTGCTCTTTGGCTGATAATCATGGCGTATGTTCCATGCAACAGTCTATCCGTTCATGCTAACATTTTTACATTTAGAATGAAAGTGTTTTTAGGTATGATGTAGTTTGTTTATTAAGATGACATGAAAGTATGTTAAAAATGACTTCCAAGTATATCCAAACTGTTTATAGAATGTTTTTTTTTTAAATACAGCCGTTGTCGGGTTACGAGAAAAGTAGGCWATAAGGGGAGTACCCTACTGCTGTATCCTACTCGAGGGCATGGTCAAGTTAAGCCATGCCTCGCCATGTCTATCTGGAAATCAATCATCAAATCCAATTTTAGTGGTCACATACACATGGTTAGCAGATGTTATTGAGAGTGTAGCAAAATGCTTGTGCTTCTAGTTACGACAGTGCAGCAATATCTAACAAGTAATCGAACAACTCCACAACTACCTAATACACACAAATCTAAGTAAAGAAATGGAATAAGAATATATACATATAAGTATATGGATGAGCAATGACAGAGCGGCATAGGCAAGATGCAATAGATGGTATAAAATACAGTATATACATATGAGATGAGTAATGCAAGATATGTAAACATTATTGAAGTGGCATTATTAAAGTGACTAGTGATTCTTTTATAAAAGTGGCCAATGATTTCAAGTCTGTATGTAGGCAGCCRCCTCTCTGTATTAGTGATTGCTGTTTAACAGTCTGATGGCCTTGAGATAGAAGCTGTTTCTCAGTCTCTCTGTGCCAGCTTTGATGCACCTGTACTGACCTCRCCTTCCGGATGGTAACGGGGTGAACAGGCWGTGGCTCGGGTGGTTGTTGTCCTTGTTGATCTTTTTGGCCTTCCTGTGACATCGGGTGCTGTAGGTGTCCTGGAAGGCAGGTAGTTTATCCCTGACAATGCGTTGTGCAGACCTCACTACCCTCTGGAGAGCCCTGCGGTTGTGGGCGGGGCAGTTGCAGTACCAGGCGGTGATACAGCCTGACAGGATGCTCTCAATTGTGCATCTGTAAAWGTTTGTAAGGGTTTTAAGTGACAAGCCAAATTTCTTTAGSCTCCTGAGTTTGAAGAGGCGCTGTTGCGCGTTCTTCACCACATTGTCGGTGTGGGTGTACCATTTCAGTTTGTCCGTGATGTGTACGCMGARGAACTTAAAACTTTCCACCTTCTCCACTGCTGTCCCATCGATGTGTAWAGGGGGGTGCTCCCTCYGCTGTTTCCTGAAGTCCACGATCATCTCYTTTGTTTTGTTGACGTTGAATGTAAGGCTGTTTTCCTGACACCACACTCTGAGTGCCCTCACCTCCTCCTTGTAGGATGTCTCGTCGTTGTTGGTAATCAAGCCTACTACTGTTGTGTCGTCTGCAAACTTCATGATTGAGTTGGAGGCGTGCATGGCCAAGCAGTCATGGGTGAACAGAGAGTACAGGAGGGGGCTGAGCACGCACCCTTGTGGGGCCCCARTGTTGAGGATCAGCGAAGTGGAGATGTTGTTTCCTACCTTCACCACCTGGGGGAAGAAGGTCAGAAAGTCCAAGACCYAATTGCACAGGGCAGGGTTGAGACACAGGGCCTCAAGCTTAATGATGAGCTTGGAGGGTACTACRGTGTTGAATACTGAGTTGTAGTCAATGAACAGCATTCTTACATAGGTATTCCTCTTATCCAGATGGGATAGGGCAGTGTGCAGTGTGATGGCTATTGCATCGTCTSTGGACCTATTGGGGAAATAAGCAAATTGAAGTGGTTCTAGGGTGACAGGTAAGGTGGAGGTGATATGATCCTTGACTAGTCTCTCAAAGCACTTCATGATGACAKAATTGGGTGCTAYGGGGTGATAGTCAATTAGYTCAGGTACTTTTGCATTCTTGGGTACAGGAACAATGGTGGCCATCTTGAAGCATGTGGTGAAAGCAGACTGGGATAGGAGAGATTGAATATGTCCGTAAACACACYAGCCAGCTGGTCTGCTCATGCTCTAAGGACGCGGCTAGGGATGTCACCTGGGCCGGCAGCCTTACGAGGGTTAACACGTTTAAATGTTTTACTCAAGTCAGCCACGGAGAAGGAGAGCCCACAGTCCTTGGTAGCGGGCCGTGTCGGTGGCACTRTGTTATCCTCAAAGCAGGCAAAGAAGGTGTTTAGTTTGTCTGGAAGCAAGACGTCAGTGTCCGGAAYGTTGCTGGTTTTCCTTTTGTAGTCTGTGATTGTCTGTAGACCCTGCCACATACATCTCGTGTCTGAGCCGTTGAATTGCGACTCCACTTTGTATCTATACTGACATTTTGCTTGTTTGTTTGCCTTGCAAAGGGAATAACTACACTGTTTCCATTCGGCCATATTCCCAGTCACCTTTCYACAGTTAAATGCGGTGTTTAGCGCTTTCAGTTTTGCACGAATTCCGCCATCTATCCACAGTTTCTGGTTAGGGTAGGTTTTAATTTTCTCAGTGGGTACAACATCTCCAATACACTTCCTTATGAACTAGCTCACAGAWTCAGYGTATACATTGATATTATTCTCCGAGGTTACCCGGAACATATCCCAGTCCACATGATCAAAACAATCTTGAAACGTGGATTCCGATTGGTCTGACCAGCATTGAATAGTCCTTAGCATGGGTACTTCCTGTTTGAGTTCCTGCCTATAGGAAGGGAGGAGTAAACTAGAGTCGTGGTCAGATTTGCCGAAAAGAAGGCAGGGGAGGGACTTGTATGCATAGCGGAAGTTAGAGTAGCAGTGATCCAGTGTTTTTCCAGCGCAAGTCAATATGCTGATAGAATTTACAGTTGAACTCGGAAGTTTACATACACTTAGATTGGAGTCATTAAAACTTGTTTTTCAACCACTCCGCACATTTCTTGTTAACAAACTATAGTTTTGGCAAGTCGGTTGGGACATCTACCTTGTGCATGACAAGTCATTTTTCCAACAATTGTTTACAGACAGATTATTTCACATATAATTCACTGTATCACAATTCCAGTGGGTCAGAAGTTTACATACACTCAGTTGACTGTGTCTTTAAATAGCTTGGAAAATGATGTCATGGCTTTAGAAGCTTCTGATAGGCTAATTTACATTATTTGAGTCAATTGGAGGTGTACCTGTGGATGTATTTCAAGGCCTACCTTCAAACTCAGTGTCTCTTTGCTTGACATCATGGGAAAATCAAAAGAAATCAGCCAAGACCTCAGAAAAAAATTGTAGACCTCCACAAGTCTGGTTCATCCTTGGGAGCAATTCCCAAACACCTGAAGGTACCACGTTCATCTRTACAAACAATAGTACGCAAGTATTAACACCATGGGACCACGCAGCAGTCATACCGCTAAGGAAGGAGACGCGTTCTGTCTCCTAGAGATGAACGTACTTTGGTGCGAAAAGTGCAAATCTATCCCAGAACAACAGCAAAGAACCTTGTGAAGATGCTGGAGGAAACAGGTACAAAAGTATCTATATTCACAGTAAAACGAGTCTTATATCGACATAACCTGAAAGGCAGCTCAGCAAGGAAGAAGCCACTGCCCCAAAACCGCCATAAAAAAGCCAGACTACGGTTTGCAACTGCACATGGGGACAAAGATCTTACTTTTTGGAGAAATGTCCTCTGGTCTGATGAAACAAAAATAGAACTGTTTGGCCATAATGACAATTTTTTTCTTTTGAGGAAAACGGGGGAGGCTTGCAAGCCGAAGAACACCATCCCAACCTTGAAGCACGAAGGAGGCAGCGTCATGTTGTGGGGGAGCTTTGCTGCAGGAGGGACTGGTGCACTTCACACAAAATAGATGGCATCATGAGGTAGGAAAATTAAGCGGATATATTGAAGCAACATCTCAAGACATCAGTCAGGAAGTTAAAGCTTGGTCGCAAATGGGTCTTCCAAATGGACAGTGACCCCAAGCCATACTCCAAAGTTGTGGCAAAATGGCTTAAGGACAACAAAGTCAAGGTATTGGAGTGGCCATCACAAATCCCTGAACCCAATCCTATAGAAAAATTTGTGGGCAGAACTGAAAAAGCGTGTGCGAGCAAGGAGCCTACAAACCTGACTCAGTTACACCAGCTCTGTGAGGAGGAATGCCAAACATTCACCCAACCTATTGTGGAAGCTCGTGGAAAGCTACCCGAAACATTTGACCCAAGTTAAACAATTTAAAGGCATGCTACCAAATACTAATTGAGTGTATGTAAACTTCTGACCCACTGGAATGTTGATGAAAGAAACAAAAGCTGAAATAAATCATTCTTAGGAATTGTGAAAAAACTGAGTTTAAATGTATTTGGCTAAGGCGTATGTAAACTTCCGACTTCAACTGTAGGTAGTTTGTTTTCAAATTTTTTTGTTAAAATCCACAGCTACAATAAATGCAACCTCAGTATATATGGTTTCCAGTTTGCATAACGTCCAGTGAAGTTCCTTGAGGGCCGTCATGGTATCGGCTTGATTGGGCATATACACGGCTGTGACAATAACCGAGAGAATTCTCTTGAGAGATAATACAGTCGGCATTTGATTATGAGGAATTCTAGGTCAAGTGAACAAGGACTTGATTATGAGAATTCTAGGTCAAGTGAACAAAAGGACTTGATTATGAGGAATTCTAGGTTCAAGTGAACAAAAGGACTTGATTATGAGGAATTCTAGGTCAAGTGAACAAAAGGACTTGATTATGAGGAATTCTAGGTCAAGTGAACAAAAGGACTTGATTATGAGGAATTCTAGGTCAGGTGAACAAAAGGACTTGAGTTCCTGTATGCTGTTACAATTACAACATGAGTCGTTAATCATGAAACGGACACCCCCGCCCTTCTTCTTCCTGGAGAGATGTTTATTCCTKTCGGCGCGACGCACAAAGAATCCAGGTGGCTGTGCCGACTCCGACAGCAAATCCCGAGATACTCTGTTTCACGGAAACATGGCTATGTTACAATCCCTAATGTCTCTCTGGAAGCAACCTTTGCCCTGATTTTGTCAACCTTGTTATCTAGAGACTGGAAATTAGAGAGTAATATACTCGGAAGCGGTGGGTGGTGTGCACCCCTAAGAAGTCTGACCAGAAGACCGCTCCGTTTTCCTCTTCTCCGGCGGTGTTGTTTTGGGTCAGCCACTGGAATCAGTTCAAATGCCCTGGGTGGTTCGGACAAAGGATCTGCTTTGGGAAAGTCGCATTCCTTGTCGTAGAACTGGTAAGTTGACGTCGCTCTGATATCCAATAGTTCTTCCTGGCTGTATGTAATAACACTTAAGATTTTCTGGGCTAACAATGTAAGAAATAATACATAACGAAATACTGCAAAGTTTTCTAAGGACTAGAAGCAAGGCAGCCCTCTGTCAGCGCCATCATGACTGGAACATACAGTGTAGAATGAAAGGTGAGAACGCAGATTGTCTGCGTAGTTCATACTTCCAGTGTAGAAAGTTAAAGTATGACGCTAGTCTCACCACCATCCATCCCAGAGAGAGCCAGCCACTTTCCCAGTATCACGGGCACCTTGCAGGGTGTTGCAGCATATTGCCTCACAGGCCCAATACTGACGGTCATGATTAAGTAATGTCTATACTTTTAAACGATCTAGGATGTAGCTAATCAGGAAGGGATAATATAGACGGTCATTTACTCTCCATCTCATTAATTCACTTGTTGTCTCAGACAGATCAACAAGACGGACAGACTCAGTATGCAACAGCTGGGTTGGGGGGGGGGAGGATCTTCTTCTCATGGCTTACCACGACTGGAATGCTGTGAGCGTATTGTTGAGGCACACTGACCATTCTGCAGCTTTAAAGCAAACACATAGAAATGTGTGCTGAGCTCAGTCCAGCATGACTGTGTTTACCCTGATAGTGGACCCCCATTGTAATGCATTGACTGCGCATACACTCAGTATGTGCTAGGTCAGCGCAAGAAGCCTCAGCGTATCTAGAGATAAAGACTAGTAGCTACCTCAGTAAGAAACACAATGGACATGTCCCAAATGGCCCCTAGTCCCCTATACAGTGCACTACTTTTGACCAGAACTCTATGAGCCCTGGTCAAATGCATTGCACTATAGTGCCGTTTGGGACACATACCTAGTGAATAGTGGAGGGATTATACAACAGCAAGCATCCCCCTCGATGCTGGGTTTTTAAACACACTATATCTGCAGCTTGCTTTTTTTACGAGGCAACAAAACATCTCTTTAAAAGTTAAGTAGTTTGGATGAATTAACAAGAGGAAACGACGGGGGACGACGGGGGATTAAAAGTGAGTTTTGCAATTATTAACGATACACATATTAGTGTCAGAAATGCTTAAAATAATGTCTTAATTCTAAAATCCTTTGAAATTAACATTAAATAACCACTGAATATTTTCAGGGWTAATGACTATGTTGGTAATGCTATTTGAGAATATCAACTTTTAGACAGATTCAGCATTTTAAAACACATGGAAAAGGTCTGAGAATGTTGAGTACAGAACCTTGGGCTATAATTGTTTGAATATCAGAAAACTGGTTCCAGAAATACATTATTTCACAATGCTTCTTAATTTAAAACGATAACTAGTAGCAGTGACTCATTGCTATTAGCCATACGGTTCAATAAGCCTAATCATTCCATCATTTTTGTTCAAGGTAGCAAATTATATTGGATGGTTTGAGCCCTTGTCGTGTTTTTCAGTGAATGAAACCACTTATRACAATTTTGTCCTCACTTTATTGACACGACTGGCAATTCAAAAATTTGCAGGACATTGATGGAGGAATTAATTTTACATCCGTACATTACTGCAATGCATTCTCACCAGCAGAGCTGTAGTTACTAGCAGGATATCGCTTCCTAAACAGTGAAATGTCTTTGCATAGGAATTGAAGACCACACTTGGTTTCACCGCATGATGCTGGCACTGTGACAGAAGACAAGGCTGCATCTATGGTCCTCTCAGCATATGGTCTGTCCAGCAGTCTCCCCAGTCTTATCTCTCCTCCTCCTCCATCTCCCCTCTCCTCATACCATCTTCAACTGTGGGGAAGAGGCTCTCTCCCTTCCTCCCTCTCTCTCTCTCTACCCCTCCATCCCACTTTATGTGGCTTTAAAGAGGGGCTAGGGCAGCAGAAGATAATTATTAGTTAATAATTATTTATTAGCTAATTGCAGCCTCCATCTCTGGTTCACACATCACTCTGCTGGTCAATGAATTCAGCCATTACTCCCAAAGGGCATTCAAACATGTTTATCACAGCTCCTATACTGCACAGCCTGTTGTACTGAGATGGTATGTCACTCTATAGGGGACACAGGATCAGCCACGGTGACATCAAACAGTACATTACAGCCACCAAAGCACTGACACTGTACAGTAAGACATGTCAGAATCAGTGATGATTTCATCTAGAAGAATCTGGAGAGCTCATTTAAATATAATTTCCTGGTATTTCAGTTTAGATGTTCACAGAATCCTTAAATCCAGGTATAACGCCATAAAACCACTATCATATTTTAATCAATGGGAACCTGATATATCAACCCTCTCACACCCTGAGGCCTTCTCACCTAATGATAGCAGGCGATTCCATGGCCCAGCTAGCCTTAAGTATAGTATCAAGCCATCAATATCCACTAAACCATTAGAATGACTACGACTGGATAGAGGATAGGACCATTCTGAAAGTGGATTCTCATTGGCTTGTCTAAAGATGTAATGCCTTCTCTAAACAGACCAGAACATCCCAGCTTATACATGATCAGTTGATTTAAGTTATATAGACATCTAAAACAGTAGAGGAATATGCCTGTGTCCCAAACGGTATCCTATTCCCTAGATAGGGCTCTGCTCTAAAGTAGTGTACTATGGGCCTAGGTCAAAGGTAGTGTCCTATGAAGGGAAAAGGGGATATACCATTTGGGATGCATCCTATCTGTTCTCATCTAAAGACTCTMGGTTGTAAATGTGTTGACCTCTGAACAACCGTCACACCTCTGGTTTTAATGGCCGTGCCCTGGAGAAGATAACTCTTTCAAAGTGAGAAAACAGCAAGCYGTAGTCTAGTCTACAGTACATTAAAGGCAACTAACGCACTAGGCATTATCAGGCAGCGTCGTACAGTACGAGCGCGATATTAACATGGTTTGCAGAGGCAATTACTTTAGGATCACAGTTTATTCTGGTGTACAAAAATGTGAAATTAATATTGTTGGAACTGCTGAGCAGCTTTATTCATGTTTGCCTCTCTTCTGAACATGATGTCTGCAGCGGCAGAGTCCCAGTAAATACTCCCCTCCATTCTCTGTCAATTCCAATCAAACATCCAGAATGCCTAAACTGAAATATAGATCTTTAAAATAATAAGRGGAGGGGTGGGAGGAGAGGGGGAGCTCTGCAGAAGTGTAACCTGAGTAACCAGTGCCGTTTCTAGACATAAGCTACATAAGCAGCTGCTTAGGGTCCCCCGGCTGCTAGAGGCCCCCCCCCCCCAAAGAAAAGTATGTTTTAATTAGGAAGTCAGTCGGGGTCTCAACTTAGTTAGGATAGTAGAATCCACAAGGTGCAATTCTGAAATGTGGTTGTGCATCAGCAGTTTTCCTCTTGTCAGTCACTGACAGTCAATCAATTAGCCCATGTCATCTAACATTTTATAGATTGCTAGGTAAGTTAGTCTAGGCAGCTTTCTAAACCTTGTAGTAATCATGACCGAATTACTGACCGGGTATGCAAGGGGGCCCCTATTGATTTTGTTAGTCACTCACACTCAGATATCATATGAACATGGCATAAGTCATGATAAAATGAGTAGAATTGCAGACAATTAGCTTTAAAACTGCACCATTTTCTCTTCATACCGTGGCAAAATGTGTAGAACTGCAGGAAATTAGCTTTAAAACTGCACGTTTCTCTCAACCCCATCGCGTAATTAGTAGAATCAAATGAAATTAGCTTCAAAAACTCAAATGTTTTGCCAGTGAGGGTGCTAGAAACGGCCTTGTGAGTAACCACTGAGCTTAAATAATTCACACTATCATTTCGCTTTTTATAAATTATCCCACAGATTTAGGATCATTAGAGTTGGCATGGAAAGAGGAGGGAGGCCTGTTTTGATCCCATGGCAGTAGAAGGCAGCCTCCATTAACACAGCTTAAGCAGAGAGAGCTGATGGGAAATATAAGATGAGAGAAGAGTGGAGGGTGGGGGAGAGAGGGATGAAGGGAGGGGAGGAAGAGAAGGATGAGGGGAGGGAAGGGAGGGAGAGATGCCCAGACTCATTAGAGAATGCTACATCTCCTGGCTTGATTTCCATGGGTTGTGCGCGGTATGAATGGAAAGAGAGGAAATTAGGGAAAGGAAGAATGGGAAGAGAAGAGAGGGAGGCCTGGGAGGCAGGCTGGCAGCGAGGGAAAGGAGTGATGCAGAGGGGTCAGAGCGTCACACAGACCCCTTCACATGATGGAGGGATAAGGGAGAAGAGAGGGAATAGGAGAAGGAGATGTTTGGCAAGGAAAAGAGGGACGGAGAGGGAGGTATGGATGCACATGATGCTTTATAAGTCATCTATCTATTCATATTACAGTCCCCCCAATCTTCAGCACTCCTCAGCACACTTTATGCATTACATAAGGCACACATGTCATTTATACATTACACTATAGCCCACCTTACATTCCATTCTCTTTTTACTATCTATTTCTAGCACTCTTTCCAGCAGTACATCTGGTGACTATAAGTCCTTAAACTTTTCTCTACTCATGTGAACCGAAAGGTTTCCATTTTAAGCTTCCCTTCTCTGTCCTCCACTCCATTCCATTCCCGCGACATAGTTTTGTTAGCTAGCTATTTGAGCCATTTACCTAGACAAGAGGACACATGACATTGAGGATAAACCCTATAGAGACTTCCTGCTCATGGAGACTTGATGAAGGGCTTACATTTTAATCCCACAACCACCCCAGGCATGTTCACAGCACAGTCAACACAAAATGACTAGGGGTTCGTACCAAATGGCACCCTATCCCCTTTATAGTGCACTTCTTTTGATCAGGGCCCAAAGGGCGGAAAGTAGCCTAACGGTCAAGAGTGATGAGCCAGTAACCGAAAGGTTGCTGGTTTGAATCCYCAAGCTGACTATGTGAGAAAAATCGGTCGATGTGCCCTTGAGCGAAGCAATTAACCATAATTGCTCCAGGGTAGCTGTCAATAATGGGTGATCCCTGGCCGCGACCCCACTCTCTGAGGGTGCCGCGACCCCACTCTCTGACGGAGTGGGATATGCAAAAAAACAAACTTCCAGTTCACATGCGTATAATACAGACTTGTACATGTGTGAAATAAGACAAATGTAAGCACCCATCTTATTATTATTACATAGTGAATAGGGTACCATTTGGGATGCACTTGGTTTGTTGTTTTGAAAAGTTTGTTGTTTTGAAAGTGTATTGGAAGGTTTCTTCGTAGCTAGTTAACTTTTTAGTTTGGATCCCGCGACGCATTTGGCATCAGTTGCTGGGACTGATACTCTCTGTCCAGTGATCCTGCCGTTCAAGGCCGGGTCTGAGGAGCTATTTGGCGTAGTAGCTAGTCTAGCTGCTAGCTAGCTGCCTATCAACCTAACAGGGTTTCTTGAGGGCTTGAACGCAGCCCGCGATGCGGTTAGCCATTGTGTCTGGGACCGCAGATAGTCCTGGGTTTGTGGCTGTCTAGATCTCTGCAGTTTGTTGTGTTCAATCGTCCCCGTGATCTGCCCTGTCTGCTACAGCATGGAGTAACAGCATCATCTTCTTTGCTACTTACCATGACAAAGACCAGTGCAGGCGGGAGTACCCGTGAAGACCGTGGGGAATCTCTATCACAGGTGAAGGATCTTTTTAACAAACAAAAAGAGTTCTACAAGCAGTTGTTACAACAACAAGACAATAGCTTCAAGTGTTTTGTCCAAATAACTGCCGATTCAACTAATAAAAGAATGGACAACCTGACCAGAGAGGTCCAGGACCTGATGACCAGTTTTCAGTTCTCCCAGGGTCAGCTCGATGATGTGAAACAGGATAATGGCAAGATGACAGCAATATGTAAGTCATTGAGAGAGAACATCAGTTCTATATGTGAATCTATGATGACATTAACAGAGAAATCAGATTATCTCGAGGGACAATCAAAGCRGAACAACATTGTTGTGGATGGAATTGCAAAATCTCCACGAGACCTGGGCGGAGTCTGAGGACAAAGTGAGGGAAATTATCTCTGTGAAATTGAAGATGGACCACCAGAAGATTGAGATGGAGCGCGCCCAAAGGACTGGAAAACTCACCACCGTCCCAGATGACAGGCCCAGGCCAATAGTGGTCAAGTTCAGGTTCAACGACAACGTAGTTGTCCTGGAAAGAGCTAAGAACTTAAGAGGAACGTATATCTTCCTCAAGATGAACTATCCTGAAGCTGTGCGCCAGAAAAGGAAAGAACTTATCCCAGCCATGMAAGCTGCCAGAGCGTGTARAGACATTGTTTACATCCGCTATGACAGGCTCAGTCCACCCTTCCTCCCAGAATCCTGGAAAGGATAAGAGAGCCAACCCTATGGGTTCGTAGCTTCAACCCTGCAGCGCGCACACACACACACACACACTAGTTGATTAATGGCCTGCTGAATGTATATTTTTTTCCTCTTGCTTTGTTTCGCTTTGTCTATCTCTGATAAGCTACCCAGGAAAGAGCTGAAAAGATCCTATATTAATATATGTAGCCTTAGAAATAAGGTTCATGAAATCAATAACTTGCTAACATCAGATAACATTCATACATTAACCATTTCTGAGACTCAATTAGATAATTCATTTGATGATACAGCAGTAGCAATACAAGGATATAACACCTATAGAAGAGACAGAAATGCTTATGGGGAGGTATTGCTGTATATATTCAGAGACATATCTATGTAATGCTTAGAGAAGATCTTATGTCAAGTGTTATTGAAGTGGTATGGTTGCAKGTTCACTTGGCAGATCTAAAGCCTTTTCTTTTGTGATGTTGCTATAGGCCACCAAGTGCAAACAGTCAGTATATAATAAAATGTGTGAAATACTTGATAGTGTATGTGATRTAAACAGAGAGGTCTACTTTCTTGGGGGACCTGAATATTGACTGATTTTCATCAAGCTGTCCACTCAAGAGAAAGCTTCTCACTGTAACCAGTGCCTGTAATCTGGTTCATCATGTACTGCACTGACACAAATGACTGATGATTGGTTGAAAGAAATTGATATGATTGTGGGAGCTGTACTGTTAGATTTCAGTGCAGCCGTTGATATTATTGACCATAACCTGTTGTTGAAAAAAACTTGTGTTATAGCTTTCAACCTCTGCCATATTGTGGATTCGGAGCTATCTATCTAATAGAACTCAAAGGGTTTTATTTAATGGAAGCTTCTCKAATGTAAAGTGTGGTGTACCACAGGGAAGCTCCTTAGGCCCTCTACTCTTTTCTATTTTTACCAATGACCTGCCATTGGCATTAAACAAAGCATGTGTGTCCATGTATGATGATGATGATGATGATGATTCAACCATATACGCATCAGCAACCACAGCTAATGAAGTCACTGAAACCCTTAACAAAGAGCTGCAGTCTGTTTTGGAATGGGTGGCCAGTAATAAACTTAGAGCATTGTATTTGGTACAAATCATTCCCTAAGTTCTAGACCTCAGCTGAATCTGGTAATGAATKTTGTGGCTGTTGAACAAGTTGAGGAGACTAAATTACTTGGTGTTATCTTAGATTGTAAACTGTCATGATCAAAACATATAGATTCAATGGTTGTAAATATGGGGAGAGGTCTGGCCGTAATAAAGAGATGCTCTGCTTTTTTGACACCACATTCCAAAAAGCAAGTCCTGCAGGCTCTAGTTTTGTCTCATCTTGATTATTGTCTAGTCGTGTGGTCGAGTGCAGCAAGGAAAGACCTAGTTATGCTGCAGCTGGCCCAGAACAGAGCAGCACATCTTGCTGTTCATTGTAATCAGATGGGTGATATTAATACTATGCATGCCAGTCTCTCTTGCCTAAGAGTTGAGGAGAGACTGACTGCATCACTTCTTTTTATAAGAAAAAATGTGTTGAAAATCCCAACGTTTGTAAGTTGAGTATGTTTGCATAGTCAACTTACACACAGCTCTGACACATACACTTACCCCACCAGACATGCCACCACAAGGAGTCTTTTCACAGTCCCCAAATCAAGAACAAATTCAAGAAGGTGTAGAGTATTATATAGAGCCATTATTGCATGGAACTCCATTCCATCTCATATTGCTCAAATGAACAGCAAACCTGGTTTCAAAAAACAGATAAAGCAATGCGTCTCCCCTATTTGACCMAGATMRTTTGTGTGTATGTATTGGTATTGATATGTAGGCTACGTGTGCCTTKATTTTTATTTATGTAGTTCTGTCCTTGAGCTGTTCTTGTCTATTAATGTTGTGTATTATGTCATGTTTCATGTTTTGTGTGAACCCCAGGAAGAGTAGCTGCTGCTTTTGCAACAGCTAATGGGGATCCTAATAAAATACCACTCAGTGTCAGACCTCAGGATAAGACCCAGACAGTTCGAAGTAACAAAAGTTTATTACAAAAAGGGGGGCAGGCAAACGACAGGTCAAGGGCAGGCAGAGGTCAGTAATCCAGAGCAGTGTCACAAGGTACAGAATGGCAGGCAGGGTCAGGGTCAGGGCAGGCAGAATGGTCAAAACTGGGAAAACTAGAAAACAGGGACTAGAGAGAAAAACAGGAGTACGGGGAAAACGCTGGTAGGCTTGACGAGACAAGACAAGACAAACTGGCAACAGAAACAGAAAACACAGGTATAAATKTACAGGGGATAATGGGGGAAATGGGCRACACCTGAAGGGGGGTGGRGACAAGCAAGCTGTACATCTCTGGAGGTCCTAATCTGATGGACCCTGGCCCACACTGTCACCCCTCATCTGACAATGTCACATGGTACAGCGGGACAGGAGATAACACGGGTCCCCGCATACACACGCTCACGCACACATACCTTAAATGAATTTCAATATTTGTTGGAAATGCATTGATACATCATTCAGTACATTTATAGAGCCTTATAACTGAAAACGTTTTTTACGGTCACTATTGTGACCGATGGATTAATAAGGTTAAGGTCCTGGAGTGGCCTAGCCAGTCTCCAGACCTTAATCCATAGAAAATCTGTGGGAGGGAGCTAAGGTTCGAGTTGCCAAACGTCAGCCTCGAAACCCTTAATGACTTGAAGAAGATCTGCAAAGAGGAGTGGGACAAAATCCCTCCTGAGATGTGTGCAAACCTGGTGGCAACTACAAGAAACGTCTGACCTCTGTGATTGCCAACAAGGGTTTTGCCACCAAGTACTAAGTCATGTTTTGCAGAGGGGTCAAATACTTATTTCCCTCATTAAAATGCAAATCAATTCATAACATTTTTGACATGCGTTTTTCTGGATTTTTTTGTTGATATTCTGTCTCTCACTGTTCAAATAAACCTACCATTAAAATTATAGACTGATCATTTCTTTGTCAGTGGGCAAACGTACAAAATCAGCAGGGGATCAAATACTTTTTCCCTCACTGTATGTGT
>NC_036863.1:6450301-6510305 GCF_002910315.2 Salvelinus sp. IW2-2015 | reverse complement strand
CTACATGAAGTCGGAAGTTTACAACACTTAGTTGAATCATCCGTACCATGATATTTGCATTGCTACTAAATAAACCTCCAATTGGTCCCCACTTTTCCACCCGCTAAAAGCCCTCCTCATCCCGATATGGGTTGCCATCACAATGCCCGGCAGACCACCCCCGACCCCCCGAATCCCATAGCCCTGAAGAGACTGGGATCCATCCCTCGAAAAGAGCACACAGTGCCATTTACAGAACAGAAGTAGATCAACCGCCAAATGCATTTCCATCGCCCTCACCTCRATTTGGATTATATATATCCATCATAAAATCCTGTTTATTTTCCATAATTAGCTATTAATATTTGTAGTAATGTAGGCAATATATGCTAAGTATTTTACCTCTCACCAGTCTCGCCATTACCAAAATTACATTATTGTAAACCATTATTATATTACCAAACAATTATTGTGAATCATCCTATATTGTCCATACCATCTTTTACTCCCTCGCAACATTTGTGGGATACACACATGCACCCACACAATCATACCCACTCATACACACTCAACCCCTTTCCCCCACACCATAGGCTCACATTCTCAACAGTTGCACCATCCCAGAGCCCAACTCAAGAAAGGTCTTGATTTACGAAYGCATATACAGTTGCAGCTGTATGAGAAGGCCTGCAAAACTGTGCAAAAAATAGGCAGAAATGGGGAGATTTTATCAACCATTGTCACGTCCTAGATGATGGCAGTCAGATGTACCCCTTTCCCCTGAAACACCCACAACAYGGTCCCCCGTATTGACCATATTCCCAAGCATCTCCATGCAGTCAGACRTTWGATTTTTTGCCAACAAGGCCACAATAATATACCCCCTCTCTGAATGTCCAAGTGTGACCCCCTCCCCATGGGTTACTGCAGCTAGTGTTGCCAGCACTGCCGCTGCCTGGGTGGGGGCACCCAACCGGAATCCCTATCGGCTAGGTAAAAGGTCATCAAGGTTCTCATTAGCAGCTTTGAGAATTTCCTTTTATATTAATGCTCTCCCTTTAGGGGGCTTTGGCTTTGCAGGACCAACCCTGCCAAGCAGGCTAAGAATCTTGAGGGGGCAGTCCCTGACCGCATTTTGGCTGCATACAGATCGCTTACAGCAGGCCCATAAAACAGTTAGGGACTTCTCCTTAGTATCTGGGTCATTCAGGTGGGTGTCTAGGGTATAGGGTTGTGGACCGTTCTGTCAATATATGATCATAAATAAATAAATTAGATGTATAATTCATTTTTTTTTTAAATGTAGTTCCCCATGATAGGACAATAAATACATTAAATGTCTAATTTATTTTAAAACACTGTTCCACCATGATAGAACAATAAATAAATWAGAGGTATAATTCATTATAAAAAGTATATCCATCATYTGAACAACATTGACAGCTCTCTCACAACCCCTGCTCACAGCAATACATTGGTTCTGGGAYATGCAAACATTTCCTTTCTCACTCAACGCCACACTTTCCCAAACACCAAAAAAAAACACACCACACATACTGTGCCTTCTGTTTACTGAGTTTTTATCTTCACCWTGTTGAATTAGTGCTTTTGTGTTCCAATTAGTTATATTTGAAGATATATAGAAAAGCTATATATTTTGTTGTATTACTGCAATCCATAACCGGGCTAGAATTGTGTGTTTTATTATTTTCCTCGTCTATAAGAACTTTGTACTTTTTAAAATAGCCATGGAGTAATCTTTGTGTCTCTGAACAACTGGTTATCAACATATTGCTTATCGACGACGAGAGCTACTCGTTTTCCTTTTAATCTATTTTCCTTGAAAATTGGATACAGAACTTTACGCCGTTCTGCAATTTCCTTAGGGAACTGGTCATTCGTGCCAATTTTTTTGCCAGCAAATCTTTTACCCAGGCTTTTAACCATTATTTTATCTTTAAAGAAACAAATTCGGCAACGATTGGGCGTTCAYACCTCTGTCCTCTCTGTCCAAAGAGGTGTACACGTTCRAGTTGGATTTTGTCGATAGCTTCGCGTGGAATCTGAAGCGCTGTAAAGAGGAACTCTCTAACTACAGATTCAGGAACTTCTCCTTCTTTCTCTTGGATACCTGTAAGTACCAGATTCTCTCTCATGGATCTAGTCTGTATGTCAAGTAAGGCTTCTCTCAGAACGGTGTTCTCCTTTTAAAGTTCATTAACTTCGGTTTCAATCTTATTGACTGTCCCTTTTAGCTTGTTTGTGTCCTTCTCCAATRTCGCAGCGTTTTCGTCACTCATCTCGAGGCTTGCCTTCAA
Source organism: Salvelinus sp. IW2-2015 (assembly GCF_002910315.2). Lineage (NCBI taxonomy): Eukaryota > Metazoa > Chordata > Actinopteri > Salmoniformes > Salmonidae > Salvelinus > Salvelinus sp. IW2-2015. The sequence goes on along the minus strand of NC_036863.1, from coordinate 6,508,008 downwards.
CTCTTTTCTATCCTTACTGACTAGTTCAAGTATACCCAGTTTGTCATTTATTGATTTTAACAGATCGGTTTTGACCTTTACCATTCCCGGTGGTGAAAATATTAAATTGTCTGTGTCTGTAGAAGAGTCACGTTTTCGTTTTGAAATAGGTTCCCCTGTCTTACTCTCCGTCATGTTTGGGTGCTGCTTGTTTTCGTAATATTTGTCAATAAATTTCTCTAGTTTTAAGATTTGTTTTGTGTTGTTATCCAGATTGAAGGTTATCACCCACCAGATTGTGTAGTGCTAATATTTAGTCKAATTTACCGATATTGAATATTATGTTTTTATCTTGAGGTGCTCTACATAACTACGTTCAGTCTGCCATCTTCAGGTGCCCGCTGAGCTTCAAGTGCCCACCATGCTTCACTGTGGGGATGGTGTTCTCGGGGTGATGGGAGGTGTTGTGTTTGTGCCAGACATAGCATTTTCCTTGATGGCCAAAAAGCTAAATTTTAGTCTCATCTAACCAGAGTACCTTCTTCCATATGTTTGGGAAGTCTCCCACATGCCTTTTGGCGAACACCAAACATGTTTGCTCATTTTTTTCTTTAAGCGAATGGCTTTTTTCTGGCCACTCTTCCGTAAAGCACAGCTCTGTGTCATGTATGGCTTAAAGTGGTCCTATGGACAGATACTCCAATCTCCGTTGTGGAGCTTTGCAGCTCCGTCAGGGTTATCTTTGGTATTTTTGTTGCCTCTCTGATTAATGCCCTGCTTGCCTGGTCTATTCGTTTTGGTGGGCTGCCCTCTCTTGGCAGGTTTGTTGTGGTTCCCTATTCTTTCAATTTTTTTTATAATGGATTTAAATGGCGCTCCGTGGGATGTTCAAAGTTTATGATATTTTTTTATAACCCAACCCTGATCTGTACTTTGTCCCTGACCTGTTTGGAGAGCTCCTTGGTCTTCATGGTGCCGCTTGCTTGGTGGTGCACCTTGCTGAGTGGTGTTGCAGACTCTGGGGCCTTTCAGAACAGGTGTATATATACTGAGATTATGTGACAGATCATGTGACACTTAAATAAAGTCCACCTGTGTGCAATCTAACTCATTATATGACTTCTGAAGGTAATTGGGTTGCACCAGATCTTATTTAAACTTCTTATGGCTGCAATCCCGTTTAACGGGATGATATGACAACAGCCAGTGAAAGTGCAGGGCGCCAAATTCAAACAACAGAAATCTCATAATTAAAATTCCTCAAAATACATGTATCTTATACCATTTAAAGGTAATTTGTTGTTAATCCCACCAAAGTGTCCAATTCAAATAGGCTTTACAGGAAAGCACCACAAACGATTATGTTAGGTCAGACCGTCAAAAATTCACAGAAATAACACCAGTAAATTATTTTCTGCCAAAGACACGATCCACAGAAAAGGCAGAAATAGAGATAAAATGTATCACTAACCTTTGAATGAATCTTCATCAGAATGACAACTCATAGGGACTTATTTTACACAAATACAATATGTTTTGTTCCGATAAAGTTCATATTTATATCAGAACCTCAGTTTACATTGGGCGGCCGATTTGTTTGCAGAAATTGCCTCGCAAAAGATATCAGAGAAATTGCAGAGCCACGTCAAATAACACGACAATACCGCATTCATGCAAACCTTCTGAATGAAAGATACAGTGTTTTTACATAGAATTAAAGATACGGCTTGTTCTTGAATACAATCGCTGTGGTCAGATTTTAAAGTGCGAGGGAGGTGTTTAGTCCCAGGGTTCCTGATATCTAACAACACATCTGTAGCCTAGCCCATAGGCCTATATGTTTTGAATTAGGTTTTGTTTCACAACTAAATTACTATCTTTTTTTCAACCTTTTTATTTAATTTAGTCCAGCCCCAGGCAAGTCAGTTAAGAACAAAATTCTTATTTACAATGAACGGTGCTACCAGGAAACAGTTGTGTTAAGTGCCTTGTTTCAGGGGCAAGAACCACAGATGTTTTACCTTGTCAGGCTCGGAGGATTTGATCAGCAACCTTTCAGTTACTGGGCCAACGCTCTAACCACCAGCTACCTGCCGCACTAGGCTAACCTGCCGCCCCAGGCTACCTGCCACCCACCCAGGCGCCCCAGGCTGCCCTGACGCCCCCTAAAGGCTACCTGCCTCTCCCTAAAGAAGCCAAATAACTCCAAATATAGCCTGTAGGCCAAAGACCCTGGAACACAGCTGGAGAGCCAATAGCATACAGAGCCTAGTGAAACGTGTTCTTATTCCTAAGCCCATGTCATTGCGCCATCGCTTGAGAAAATAGAGTTTGAATGGTCGCTATTTAAAAGAGGATCCCAGCTTTCTCCGCAGCTGCTATATTTATTGCTCAATTTCTTAAATTCAAGCAATGGTGGAAAAGTACCCAATTGTCTACTTGAGTAAAAGTAAAGATACCTTAATAAAAACTACTCAAGTAAAAGTGAAAGTCCCCCAGTAAAATACTGCTTTGAGTAAACGTCAAAAAGTATTTGGTTTTAAGTATACTTAAGTATCAAAAGGTAAAAGTAAATTATATTATATTAAGGAAACCAGACGGCATCATTTTCCTATTATTTTAATGTAGGGATAGCCAGTGGCACACTCCAACACTCAGATGTCATCTAAAAACAAAGCATTTGTGTTTAGTGAGTCTGCCAGGTCAGAGGCAGTAGGGATGACAAGGGATGTTCTCTTGATAAGTGTGTGAATTGGATCATTTCCCTGTCCTGTTAAGCATTCAAAATGTAACGAGTACTTTTGGGTGTCAGGGAAATGTATGGAGTAAAAAGTACATTAAAAGTTGTCAAAAGTATAAATAGTAWAGTAAAGTACAGATACCCCMAAAAAACKACTTAAGTAGTACTTTCAAGTATTTTTACTTAAGTACTTTACACCACTGAATTTGTCATGTGTCTGTTACGTGAACTCTGAAGCATTTATTTGGGCTGCAATTTCTGAGRCTGGTAACTCTAATGAACGAAGGTTATGTGAGCTATATGGATCACTCCCATATATTGGTATCACTCCACAGCGGAGGGATACATCCGAGGTGAGGATTTACAGATTTACTCCCGTGTACACCTGTGTCATGGCTGGGGTCCGCCCCTATATATAGACCCCATGGCCGCAACACAGGTTCTCTACGTCATTTTTGAGGTGCCTCTAGCACAGTAGAGGACTGGAGTGATCCATATAGCTCACATAACCGTGGTTATATACGTAAACTTCTTTATGTTTCATTATATTGGATCATTCCAATATATTGGTATACCCGTACCAGATTTAGTCGGTGCTAGAGGGACCTGGTCAGCCAGCGGTGAAGTCCCAGCGCGGGACCGAGACGCAGGGGCCGTCAATGTGGAAGGGGGATCCCGGCACAGTCCCCGGAAGGGGAAGCGATGCCCAGGACCGCTGAACCAACCGTAGAGGGAGGTGCCACATTTACCCGATAGTACCTAGCAAAGGTGCAAGAGGAAGCCCACCTGGCCGCAGCATAGATATCAGCGAGGGCCACTCCTCTCAGTAGAGCCCAGGACGCAGCCACACCTCGTGTTGAATGTGCCACCACAGATCCCAGCACTGGCCTGCCAGCCAGGTGGTATGCCGTYGTAATCGTGTCCACAATCCAGTGAGAGAGAGCCCAGCCCCCAGGACTCTCTCACCATAGCAGACAAAGAGTTGGTCTGTTTTTCTCACTGACCGTGGCTGCATCACATAGGCAGCCAGTGCCCTTACAGGGCACACCATGCCAGAGGGGGGCCCAGACCGGGGGGTTGTAAGCAGACAGACAGCTCTTTCGGTAAGCTCTGAGTGCTACCGGATGGACCCCTGGGGGCGACCCCCCCCCCCGGGGTCCATCCGGTAGCACTCAGAGCTTACCGAAAGAGCATGGAGCTCACCCACCTTCTTCATGGAAGTAATCGCTACCAAGAAAGCCACCTTCATAGAGAGATGTTTCAGGGAGGCARTCTCCAACGGTTCGAAAGGCGGCTGTGCCAAAACTGCCAAGCCCACATCCAGATCCCAGCTCACATTGAGCGGGTCCAACCTGGACGCAGTCGACAAACCCCCTTCATAAACTTGGAGACCAAGGGATGGTGCCCGACTGGCCTGTCCATCCACCCCACATGGCAGGCAGATATAGCAGCCAGATATAGCAGCCAAATACCCTCTCAGTGTAGAGGCTGCTTAGCCCTCATCCAAGCGAGACTGCAGGTATTGGAGGACATACTGCACCCTGCATGACTCTGGCACAACCTCAATACCAGTGCACCAAGAGCAGAACAACCGCCAGCACAACTGATATGCCGCAGTTGTAGCCAGTCACCTTGCGCTCTGCATGGTGTTCCTTGCGCTCTCCTGTAAGTCCTTACATGGACCATTGGTGCCGTTCAGCGGCYAAACCCACAGAATGAGGCGGAACGCTCTTGGATGCCACAGTGTTCCCCCGGGCCTGAAACAGCAGGTCGGGTCTCAGGGGCAGTTGCCAAGGTGTCCCAGACAACAGGAACAGGAGAAGGCTGAGCTAGGGTTGTCTGTGCCAGTATGGGGCCACCAGCAGCAGACGATGCTCCACCATCCTGGTCCTGTTCAGCACAGCCTGGATCAGGGGAAAGGGGGGGGAATGCGTGACCTCCAGCCCTGGCCAATCGTGAGCTAGAGCATCCAAGCCCTGAGGCCCTGGTGGCTCCGACAAGGAGTACCACAGGGGGAAGTGTGCATTTCCTAGGGAGGCAAACAGGTCCATCTGTGCCCTCTGTGGCACCTGACCACATGACTGAACAGTAGTCCAGGCGCGACAAAACTAGAGCCTGTAGGACCTGCCTTGTTGATAGCGCTGTTTAGAAGGTAGAGCAGCTCTTTATTACAGACAGACTTTTCCCCATCTTAGCTACTGTTGTGTCAATATGTTTGACCATGACAGTTTACAATCTAGGTGTTACTCCAAGTAGTTTAGTCATCTCAACTTGCTCAATTTCCAAATGATTTATTACAAGATATAGTTGCGGTTTAGGGTTTAGTGAATGATTTGTCCCAAATACAATGCTTTTAGTTCTTGAAATATTTCAGACTAACTTACTCCTTACCACACATTCTGGAACTAACTGCAACTCTTAAGTGTCGCAGTCATTTCAGTCGCTGTAGTAGCTGACGTGTATAGTGTTGAGTCATATGCATACATAGACACTATGGCTTTACTCAACACCAGTGGCACGTTGTTAGTAAAGATTGATAAAAGTAAGGGGCCTAGACAGCTGCCCTGGGAACTCCTGAATCTACCTGGATTATGTTGGAGGCATCCATTAGAGAACACCGTTTGTATTCTTTTAGACAGGTAACTCTTTATCCACAATATAGAAGGGGATGTAAAGCTATAACAAATAATCATTAGCGTTGCATCATGCAGCCTTAGAATGTATTAGAAACCTTTGTATCAAAACTAAAGTTGCATAAATAACTGTAAATGAAGCATAGGMTACAGGAGGACATGTTTCTTTGATAACTCCTCAACACAGAATAGCTGTATGTGCGCACTCGTTTGGGGAAAGTATCCTTTCTATTTTATTCAGCTATGTTTAACTGTATTGTTCTTACCGGGGTTTGGAACCAGTTCAGGGAACAGAACCAAAAACCGGAAAAGAAAATACATTTTTCAAGAAACAGAAACGAAAGTGATCCATGCTGTTCCGGAAGATATTATTATTTTAGAAGCAAGGAAACTGGTTAATAACATTACTTTACATACCAGGCATTTTTTTCTAGTTCCACTTTGTCACTCAGAAACTTATTCCGGCGTCTGCCTGCAAGCTGAAAATCTTTGCCAGTGTGTGTTTAGGCTACTCCCCCCCCCGAAGAATAGTACTGACATTAGAAGCGTGAGAAGAAAGAGAGGGGTCCAGATATGACATCATCTCTCAGAGCAGTCATCCCTCACCTACTGATGCCATCTCTCAGTGCAGTGTCTCTCTCTGGAAAAGTGGGGGTTTTGAAAGGAGTGGAAGTTTTGATAGGAACCRTATAAGGAGAAGTGGGGGTTTCGAAAGGTGCCACTCAAGACATTGTTTGGGTTATGAGACGTTATGGTATGCAGAGATGACAGTAAGGAATTTCAGTTATGCAAAAAAATAAAAAATATTCACTCACTCTGAGCCGTGTCTTTGAACGTTACCTACCTGTAGCCATGTATGTAACGTTAMGTTTTTTATCAATGTAAATGCAAGCCAATGTTAGCTACCTTAACTTATTAAAAATGCATACATTTTACAATGTCTTATTTATTATWGAATATTTGAAATAATAATTTAAATATCAAGTCATGGCGCTTCTAGTAGTTTTGGAATTCCAGCGCTTCTAATGTTAAAAGACTCCTTTTGAAACCCCCACTTCTCCTTATATGGTTCCTTTCGAAACCCCTACTTCTCCTTATATGGTTCCTTTCGAAACCCCTACTTCTTCTCCTTATATGGTTCCTTTCGAAACCCCCACTTCTCCTTATATGGTTCCTTTCGAAACCCCTACTTCTCCTTATATGGTTCCTTTTGAAACCCCTACTTCTCCTTATATGGTTCCTTTCGAAACACCCACTCATTTCGACAATCACACTTTTCCTAAGAGATGCACTGCACTGAGAGATGACATATTAGTAGGTGGCAGCATAGAGACCCTGAGGGATGACTGCTCTGAGAGACGATGTCGCRGCAGGACCGTATTTAGAAGATAGGGAGAAAGATTTTTAATTAGCTAGCTAGAGAAAAATGTATTAACTTTCAATACTAGTCAAGGATACTATAGGCCTAGTTATCACGTTTCATGTTGGATTTATTAACTTCAAAAAGTTAAGACGTGTTTTTAATTCTGGTGCCGCTCTGCAMACACAAGCTTGTTAGCTAGCTAGCTCAAAGGACATTCAAAGTTCCTTCATAGAAGCTGCTCCTCCTAGGTATAATTCTGTGGACCTAATTCAGATAGTGCATGTCATAACAAGCGTTTCAAGCCTGCTCCTCAACCCTCTCGCTCTCTCTACCTGTAAAATTCCAGTCACATCTTGTGCCGTAAGCTACACTTGTCTGTCCATCACTCATGTAAACAACTAGCTTGGTCCTCTATATGCACTGATTGGTGAAGTAATTTAATGAGCTGTAAAAAAAAAACTGAAAAGCAACAGTACAAACCGTACACTTTTTTTGGTTCAACTGGTTTCAATTTATTATTATTTTTTGGTYGGAACAGTGGAACAGAATGAAAAAAATTGTGTTTCTGTTCAGAACTAAATCATTTTGATTCCAACCCCTGGTTCTTTCTATAAAATAATGTMAAGTAATGCAAGGGAATTATAAACAAATATTGCCTACTAAATTAACTAGTGTAGCTCACAGCCATTCKRCATAGCCAGATCAGGGCCTAACATAATGACAACTCAGAATATCCTATTCTGTTCTTCTGAAATAGACACAATTTTCAAGTTCAAGGTGGCAGAATGGAATTCATTTTCTGTTGATTCTCCAAATCTCAGTGAGGCATGATACTCGATAAGCTCTCCCACAAATGATTTAAAACACAGCTGCAAAGAAGGTGATCTGAGATAATGTTCAGTCATCACTATCATCATAACCATCATCATTACCACAATGGTTTTTAATTGGCAGAGGCTGTCCTCTTTTGGCTGGGGCTTTTGTAGAATCAGTGAAAAAGCACCGAGCCAGGTGAAATATGGCAGATCGAGCAGCAGTCTACYAGGACACAAACTCCTGATCCCACCTTTATGAATCCACAGCCATCACTATGATTCCAGAAGGAGTGTCCTTGAAATGGCTTTGGCACGCTGTTTTGACTGGCGCTAGGCTAGCTACATGCCCATGTTTTTATCCTCTCTGCTGACAGGATGTAGCCATCCATCTACAACTCTCTCCATTCACAGACTGACTTGGCTGACACACTTTGCCCCGAGCCAAACATTTGTCAAAAGAGACCCCTCTTTTAAAAACGTTTTTAAAACATACACACATGCACAGATTCATGCACACACTCATGCACCTACACACAGGCATTAACACACACACACAAATACCTATCTCCTAAAACTCTAGTTTGATGCTTTGACAATATTAAGGTGCTTTCTCCTGTCCTGATAATGGGTTCATCCTTTCATTGATCTGAGTGAGTCAAGCAGAAAGGAAGATACAGGAAGATACATAGTGCTCTGGTCAAAAGTAGTGAGCTATATAGGGAATAGGTTGCCATTTGGGACAACACTGTATAACGGCAAGGTGAAAGCATTCAGAAGAAATTTGACTTCAAAAGGAGTTTGGGCTAGAACCCTCAAACTCAACAGTGGACCTCAAAGCTAGTTTCACTGCATTTTTTCATTGTTCCCCTCGAATCAGGGACTGAAACACCAAGTGTGTGCAATTAATTATCAGGTAGAACAGAAAAGCAGCAGTCTCCGGAGGGTAAACGYTGAGTACTCCTCGGCTAAGACATGAACAGACAAATTCCCACATGCCAGCAATCCACTGATTCTTTGTCTGTACTCCTATTTGAACCCCCATGGCATCAGTCTCCATTTCCCCCTGAAGAGTCTAAAGGCTTTGACATTCCCATAAGAGTTGGCTCTCACAAGGGACTACGCCACATTACTTATTTAGGGGGGAAGCCTTTAATAGTATTTGTTAGATTACTGCACTGTTGGAGCTAGGAACACAAGCATTTCGCTACACCCGCAATAACATCTGCTAAATATGTGTATGTGACCAATAAAATTTGATTTGATTTGAATAAACCTCTCACAAACCCATGAGAAATTACATTGACCTACAGGAAACCAGCGAGAGATGGGAGATGACAAGGCGAGGCCTTTACAAGCCAAACAAGCTCTGACAGAGAGTGTCCGTTTCCCATCAGGCCCAGCGAGCCGAGCGCTGCCGTACCGCACAGCTCTGCACCGTATGTAAATGACAGAGCGTCTCAGTGGAGCGAGGAGAGCATTGACACGCTGGTCACTGGGTTTTAATGGGTCAATTAAAAGCAGCAGCGTGACAAGCTCTCCGTAAAGCCACAGTTCCATGACAGAGGATCCAGCCTCTCCCCCCGAGCAGAGCAGGGATATGGACCCTGGATGAGTTATGATAATGGACGCTCCTCAGCCCACGGCGAAACCAAATGTCACTTTGATTTGCATACGGCCCTTTGCCTGCCTCCATTGAATTTTTTTCCTCTGAACTGAACTGGGAAGTTGATTGGATTGACAGTTTATTGGATTGGATTGATGCTTTACGACATCTGCATCGGAAATGTGTTCATTTCATTTCCTCGTCTCAAATTCGATTGTCAATCTTCTAACTGCTGAAAGTACACTTATTACATTTTATAAGCAGTGGCTCTGCGATCAATCCTTTATGTAAAAAGCATTGTATGTGGCATTTAGAAAATGTCTTCATGCTGTTACACAAGTTGATTGATGTCATCCTGGCAGTACACATAAATGCAATTGTTTCCATAAAGATACGTAATACAGTGAAACATGTTGCGTAACGACTTTATGAACCTCTATACTGCAATGCTCTGACTGATAAGGACCCGTTGTGTTTACTGATATCATACGACATGCTTAGTGTCTAACAGCAGGCCTGAGTACACCAGCCGGGCTCTCACCAGGCAGTGGTACTGAGGCCCAAGCACCCTGAGACTCATATCATTTATATTCATTATGTTGCTGCTAGACCTCCCGATCTCCCTCCATCCCCACTCCTTCCCAGACACGTCCGTCAATAGAYAGTGTTACTCCTCCCAGCCACTAGGGAAGGGAAGAAATAAATCATAYACACTTTCACACCTGCACCGCTCAAACACAGGCCCAGATGCTACACTGGTGGCTCAAAGTGGAGGCAGGCGTTTTGATTAATGYCAAATAGGCTAACACATCCAGTGACATAGGAGATAGCCTATAGCTAGCATTGAGACACAATGCTAACTCCTATGATGCATTCAACACACAACTGGCGAAAAAGCAGACAAAGTAAACATCTATTTATTTGGTCTGTGCGTGCTTTTTCCAGCAGATCAAAACAGATGAGAACTCATGGAACTCAGCCATGGAACATTCAGCCAGAGTACAGCCCATCTCTCAAGCCTCCGAGCCCCGACCGCCCGACACAGTCTCTGATGCACACAGAACTGAACACAAAGTGAAGCAAATCCATAGTGTGTCCATGTTGTTGCAGCAGCAGGGTGGCCAATGCCATCCCAGCCGCCACAGGATCAAACTAAAAGCATTATACTATAGCAACACAGCCCCACCATCAGCTCATTAGARAGGACCAWGGTTGTGTCCTAAATGGCACCCYAGTCCCAATATAGTGCACTGCTTTGACCAGAGCCCTGTAGGAAATGGACTATATAGGGAATAGGGTGCCATTTGGGACACATCTCTTCCTCCTCACTGAGTGCCTCTCTGGTCTCTTCAAAGAGCCCCACACTAAAAAGGAGGCAATCTCTGAGCAATAATCAGCATGTAGTAGGAGCAGCAGGCTCTCCACTTGAAACAAACAGAACAACAGTCTTCTAGGGATGTGGATCTATCAGATGGTGCATGCCTGGTTTTAGTCCCATTTATTTCCTCTTGTACAATACCAGATTAGAATGGTTCTTCTGAAGGGAAACAGAGAGATAATCAAAGAGAGATTGGCACCTCTCCTCTGAGGGCTGCAGATAGGCCTTTCTCCCTGTTCAGRGGAGATTACCACTCAACAAATTAAGCAGCTATTGAGATGTCCACATAGATGACATGCACTAGAGAAGTGCACTCTTTAAAATCGACTCATTTGGCCCGATCAAAGAACTTTCTAGGCAAACAAATAAAAATGTTACGCATGAAAAACACACAAATACAAACCCAGAATCAGTGAACAAGTGCTTCTCAGAACAGAGCAAGAGGGAGAGCGGCAGAACAGATGCAGTGTGTGATTCTCTAGATGTCTCCAACAAAGCTTTATTGTTGTGCTGCAGCTATTTACAATATAATTAGGGGAGAATTTATGCAGCTGCTGTTCATCAGCCTTGCCYAGAGCCAAAAGTTTTTCTGCTGTGATTTTGGTGCCCTTGCAGAAAGGCTGGGCACCATCACACCTGGCACAGCTGGAGAAACAGATTAGGCGGGCATATGCAGTGGAAGCCGGGTGGGTTTCCGAAACGCCCACCTAGGGACCAGCAGTAAAAAGAGTAGAGTAATTCAATCACCCCCTCTCCTCTCCTTCATCCACCCCCTCTCCCACCRTCCCTCCCTCCTCACCCCCCTCGTTAGCCAGCGTGTGCCAAGCCCTGCAGATCAGTCAAAGATACGACTGCACACAAAAGCTGCCAAGCCCATTAAAGCGGGGTCCTCCATGTTAATGAAGGGGAAGTTCATGAAGCAAGGCGCTATCATTTACGTCTCATCTGATGTAGCTCTGTGTGCTGTGGGGTGCCCACCCTTAGCTAACCCTCCTCTCGTCCAGACCTCTCCCTGTGCTCTTTAGGAGTAATAGCCCTGGCCTTAAACTTCCTTATGGACCTGACCTTTCCACTGTCTCAATGAGCAAATTATTCTTCATTGCCAAGTATTTTCCCACATCAGAAATGTGCAGTGCACAAATCATTCCTTGAACAACCAGTCATACATAATTTGTGTAATCTAGGGGTTGTATGGATTTCTACTTTCTCTTTACAGCGGTTGAACAGAAAAAAGATATGGGTTCTGATCACAAAAAACTTCCTGTCTGAGAAATTCAACATGCTTTGCAGTATATACAGTACAAGAGATATTGCATTACACATGTTGTTGGTTAGAKGACCTTGGTATACATTTTGAGATTTCAAATGTACTGGAGAAACTGCTGCATGGTGTAAAATACAGTATATGGTTTACTTGACTGGAGATCAGTGGTGGAAAAATTACTCAATTCTCATACTTGAGTAAACGTACCTTAATAGAAAATTACTCAAGTAAAAGTGAAAGTCACCCAGTAAAATACTACTTAACTAAAAGTCTAAAAGTATTTGGTTTTAAATATACTTAAGTATCAAAAGTATAATGTAGTTGCTAAAATATACTTAAGTATCAAAAGGAAAAGTACAAATAATACAAAAAATCCTTATATTAAGCAAACCAGACGGCACAATTTTCTTGTTTTTTTATTTACGGATAATTAGGGTCACACTCCAACACTCAGACATCATTTACAAACAAAGCATATGTGTTTAGTGAGTCCGCCAGATCATAATCAGTAGGGATGACAAGGGATGTTCTCTTGATAAGTGTGCAAATTGGACCATTTCCTGTCCTGCTAAKCATTCAAAATGTAACGAGTACTTTTGGGTGTCAGGGAAAATGTACGGAGTAAAAAGTACATMATTTTCTTTCGRGAATGTAGTGAAGTAAAAGTAAAAGTTGTAAAAAATATATAAATAGTAAAGCACAGRTACCCCMMAAAATTACTTAAGTAGTACTTTCAAGTATTTTTACTTAAGTACTTTACACCACTGCTGGAGATAGAGAATTAAACTCTATACTAGCCATGTACTGTATCTAATCATTTGGRTGACTTGCTTCCTTGCTTGCATACCTCTCCCTTGATAGCCTACTGAAATACAGGTTGTGTCAGTGCCTATAAATGTTATCTTTCAAAGTAAATCAAACCTGCCCATACGGGATCTGCTTATCAGACTGTGAGGATRTTCCATTTTTATGTTACATAGCAAGACAAACACAGGAAGTTGCAAAAATTAATTTCTCTCAAGATGAGGACAGCAAGTTCAAAACCAAACATTTCAGAACAGAAACACAAAAATAACACCTTCGTTCCCAGAGCTTTCAATAAGAGGTGTGAGAGTGCACTCAAATTCCTTCCTCCTCCCCCGACAGACAGCCAGTCGCTGCTGTRCTCTGCACCACCATCCGCTTTAACTACTGTTCTCTCACCTCAGACACCAGGCTGCAACCTAAATAGTACCCTATTCCCTTGACAGTGCACTACTTTGGCCCCTGGTCAAAGGTAGTACACTATTTTCTATCTGTATTTATTTGTAATATTTTTACTGCTCTAGGGTTATTATTGCTTGGATAACCTTATCTACTATTATGTATCAATTTCATTTTCATTTTTTATTGTGAATTATTATCACTGAGAATCATTGTACTGTACAGTACTAGTCAAAAGTTTGGACACACCTACTCATTCAAAGGTTTTTCTTTATTTTTACATTGTAGAATAATAGTGAAGACATCAAAACTATGAAATAACACATATTGAATCATGTAGTAACMAAAACAAAGTGTTAAACAAATCAAAAAATATGTTATATTTTTCAAAGTAGCCAACCGTTGCCTTAATGACAGTTTTGCAGTCTTTGCATTCTCTCAACTAGCTTCACCTAGAAGGCTTTCCCAACAGTCTTGAAGGAGTTCCCACATATGCTGAGCACTTGTTGGCTGCTTTTCCTTCACTCTGCAGTCCAACTCATCTCAAAACAACTCAATTGGGTTGAGGTCGGGTGATTGTGGAGGCCAGGTCATCTGATGCAGCACTCCATCACTCTCCTTCTTGGTCAAATAGCCCTTACACAGCCTGGAGGTGTGTTGGGTCATTGTCCTGTTGAAAAACAAATGATAGTCCCACTAAGCGCAAACCAGATGGGATGGCGTATCATTGCAGAATGTTGTGGTAGCCATGCTAGTTAAGTGTGCCTTGAATTCAAAATAAATCACTGACAGTGTCACCAGTAAAGCACCCACACACCTGCTCCTCCATGCTTCACGGTGGGAACCACACATGCAGAGATCATCCGCTCACCTACTCTGCGTCTCTTGTTCCAACATGGCGGTTGGAACAAAAAATCTCACATTTGAACTCATCAGACAAAAGGACAGATTTCCACCGGTCTAATGTCCATTGCTCGTGTTTCTTGGCCCATGCAAGTATCTTCTTTAGTAGTGGTTTCTTTGCAGCAAGTCAACCATGAAGGCCTGATTCACACAGTCTCCTCTGAACAGTTGATGTTGAGATGAGTCTGTTACTTGAACTCTGTGAAGCATTTATTTGGGCTGTAATTTCTGAGGTACAGTTCACTCTAATGAACTTATCCTCTGCAGCAGAGATAACTCTGGGTCTTCCTTTCCTGTGGCGGTCCTCACGAGAGCCAGTTCCATCATAGCGCTTGATGGTCTTTGCGACTGCACTTGAAGAAACTTTCCGTACAGACTGACCTTCATGCCTTAAAGTAATATTGGACTGTTGTTTCTCTTTGCTTCTTTGAGCTGTTCTTGCCATAATATGGACTTGGTCTTTTAACAAATAGGGCTATCTTCTGTATACCACACCTACCTTGTCACAACACAACTGGTTGGCTCAAACGCATGATGAAAGAAAGAAATTCCAAATGAACAAGGCACACCTGTTAATTGAAATGCATTCCAGGTGACCACCTCAGGAAGCTGGTTGAGAAAATGCCAAGAGTGTGCAAATCTGTCATCAAGGCAACGGGTGGCTACTTTGAAGAATCTCAAATATAAAATATGTGTTATTTCATAATTTTGATGTCTTCACTGTTAATCTACAAAGTTGAAAATAGTAAAAATAAAGAAAAACCCTTGAATGAGTAGGTGTCCAAACTTTTGAATGGTACTGTATGTTCATGTGTCATTTAATCACGTAAGGATTTATCTATCTATCTATCTATCCATATCTACATGCAATCTATACTGTATCTATACCCATCTATATCTATACCTATCTATATCTACAGTGCCTTCGGAAAGTATTCAGACCTCTTTACTTTTTTGTTACGTTACAGCCTTATTCTAAAACGCATTAAGTAAAAAAAAAAAAWCCTCAGCCATCTACCCACAAAACCCCATAATGACAATGCCAAAACAGGTTTTTAGAAATGTTTGCRCGTTTATTCAAAATAAAAACAGAAATACCTTACTTACATAAGGAATTCAGACCCTTTGCTATGAGACTCTAAATTGAGCTCAGGTGCATACGGTTTCCATTGATCATCCTTGAGATGTTTCTCCAACTTGATTGGAGTCCACTTGTCGTAAATTCAATTGATTGGACATGCTTTGGAAAGGCACACACCTGTCTCCACAGTTGACAGTGCATGTCAGAGCAATAACCAAGCCATGAGGTTGAAGGAATTGTCCGTAGAGCTCCGAGACAGGATTGTGTAGAGGTACAGATCTGGGGAAGGGTACAAAAACATTTCTGAAGCATTGAAGGTCCCCAAGAACACAGTGGTCTCCATCGTTCTTAAATGGAAGACGTTTGGAACCACCAAGACTCTTCTCCTAGAGCAGGCCGCATGGCCAATCAGAGCAATCGGGGGGAGGGCTTTGGTCAGGGAGGTGACCAAGCACCCGATGGTCACTTTGACAGAGCTCTAGATTTCCTCTGTGGAGATGGGAGAATCTTCCAGAAAGACAACCATCTCTGCAGCACTCCACCAATCAGGCCTTCATGGTAGAGTKGCCAGATGGAAGCCACTCCTCAGTAAAAGGCACAAGACAGCCCTCTTGGAGTTTACCAAAAGGCATCTAAAGACTCTCAGACCATGAGAAACAAGATTCTCTGGTCTGATGAAACYGAGATTGAACTCTTTGGCCTGAATGCCAAGCGTCACTTCTGGAKRAAACCTGGCACYATCCCTACGGTGAAACATGGTGGTGGCAGCATCAGGCTGTGGGGATGTTTTTCAGTGGCAGGGACTGGGAGACTAGTCAGGATCAAGGCAAAGATGAACGGAACAAAGTACAGAGCGATYCTTGATGAAAACCTGCTCCAGAGTGCTMAGGACCTTCCAACAGGACAACAACCCTAAGCACACAGCCAAGACAACGCAGGAGTGGCTTCAGGACAAGTGTCTGATTGTCCTTGAGTGGCTCAGCCAGAGCCCTGACTTGAACCTCCGGAGACACCTGGAAATAGCTGTGCAGCAACGCTCTCCATCCAACCTGACAGAGCTTGAGAGGACCTGCAGAGAAGAATGGGAWAACTCCCCAAATACAGGTGTGCCAAGCTTGTAGCGTCATACCCAAGAAGACTTGAGGCTGTAATCGCTGCCAAAGGTGCTTCAACAAAGTACTGAGTAAAGGGTCTGAATACTTATGTAAATGTGATATCAGTATTTTATGTTTAATGCATTTGCAAAAATTTCTAAAATCCTGTTTCTGCTTTGCCATTATGGGGTAGTGTGTGTATATATATATACCTATCTATATCAACATGCCATCTATATCTATATCTATCTATATTGATGCCTATCTAAAGTATATCTACCTGCCAACTATATTCATACCAATCTATATCTATCTATACATTATCTACCTGCCATTGTCACCGCTGGAGAAAAAAGAAGAGGCACAGAACTCCAGAACGTCTTTGGTTATGGCAAACTCAGGAGTTGAGGGCAAGTCATTTCGCTTTCCTCTAAATGGCCACTTCACTGGCTCATGACAGACCGCCCTGGGTGATATGGAAAGCTGCATAGTGTATTAATTGTGTTGTTTGCCTTTTAAAACGCATGGCTATACTAGACCCAATGCCACTCCTCCCCCACCACTCCTCCTCCCCCTGCCAAACTCCTCCCCGACATTCTCCCACTCCCAGCCCTCCTCTGCCACTCACTCCTCCCGCCACTCCTCTCCCGCCACTCCTCCTCCCGCCACTCCTCCCACGCTACTCCACTCCCCCGCCACTCCACATCCCCCGCCACTCCTCTCCCGCCACTCCTCCTCCCACCCGCACTCCTCCCCACGCCCACTCCTCCCCGCCACTCCACATCCCCCGCCACTCCTCTCCTCCCCTCCACTCCACCCCCGCCACTCCTCCCTCCCACGCCACTCCTTCCCACCATCCTCCTCCCACGCCACACCTCCCCCGCCACTCCTCTCCCGAACATCATTGCTGTTGAAGGAGAAGTTGTGAAAGAAAACACCGACTGACAGCAGTAAGTGCCAGTAAGGCTTTCTAAGTGAGTGATAGAGAGGTCTCGGAGAGTGAAGGATGCCGTTCTTTTCCTGTAAGGTATTCATGTTTGGGGGAACTTTATTAGCAACGATTAAAAAGCCATTGTGGTAACAGCTTGTTATCTTATCTAATCACAGGCTCTGATTTGATGTGCATTCCCTCCATGATGAACRAGACCTGATCGGGACAGCCTTCTAGACCTCAGTGGATCTTAATCTCCATTATGAGTAYGGGGCTCTCAGAGAGTTGGCCACTGGACCTGCCTGCCTCCCTATGACTCGTTCATCACTAGCTTTTATAGAGCCCCACATAATACCCATAAAACCTACCGGTCAAGCACTGAAATGGTTCCACTTGAAACGTTTTTTCACCATTAATTTTTCCCATTGGGGATTTTAGAACCATGTGTTTCATGTAGGCTTTCCCTGACGTGACGTTTTGATAACCGTGTAAATCTCTCTCGGACAAGGTGACTTTCTCAATATATTCAGCTCTCAGATTGGAAAATGCTTATTAGCATCAAAGTAGACATCRTGCAATACTCCAAATCCCTGCACATCATCTCCAGCTGACACCTTTGCTGTCAGTTAGCTAACTACTAGCTAACTTGATCCAAAACAAAAGATACACTGAACATTTTCCTTTATCGTTCCATATTTTATTTGACTAATATTAGTTTTATTTATGCATTTAGTCTTGTGTCTTGTACAGAATACTATCCTAGTAGAAGTCAGATATTTACAATGGAACATGAATACTAGGCTAGTTTTTTGCAAAGAAGCTACCGACCTAGATGATGATGATGTTAATGATGATTATTATTACCCATCTACCTAGATGATTATTAGCAACATATCCGTATTTTACCAGATCCTCTTCTCCTTCAGCGGGTGGAGGTGTATATTTAATCCCTCAGAATTTCTACCAACCATATGACATCTATTTCAATTCATGGTGTCACAATGCACTGCTGTATTAAAGCAATTCAGAACTTGTTTAATTGTTCTGTTGCAGATTGAAAGCCAGATTAACTCAATGCAGAATGTATCCAGCATTATGAACGAATAAGCATGYTTACTTGACAAGAATTCACCTGGTCACCCATCAATCATGTCAAACACCTGACTACCAACAATCACATTGTTTTAAAGAAATCAAAATAGTAAACAATGCATACATATGCCGTTTATACATAACATTTAAACATTGAAGTGAAGATTCAATGATTTATTCATCAGTGCCATAAACCTGTGACATCTGTGAAACCTGTGATCACCATATGAACTGTTATCGCCATCCAANTTGAAGTGAAGATTCAATGATTTATTCATCAGTGCCATAAACCTGTGACATCTGTGAAACCTGTGATCACCATATGAACTGTTATCGCCATCCAAGAACACTGATTCTTATGCTTTTCTATTTTAGTAATTAGACCAGCACAAATGACACAAACAACAGCATAGTGTGATTTTTGGTGGGTGAATTACAAATGCAGAAACAACTGGATGTGTGAGGTAGGTTTTATATATAATACAAGGTCAACTCCAGCAGAATGAAAAACACACTTAACAGACTCAAAACCATGCCTAAACGCAGCCATGCCTAAACGCAGCCATGCCTAAACGCAGCCATGCCTAAACGCAGCTATATCAACACCCTTCTTGTCAATTTAACAGGTCCATATTGCTGCTGACAATTGTGAACAGCACATTTACCACTGCATTCAGTCTGACCCCCAGAATGATTGTGGATATTGCCCTGTGTAGGGTGCCGTCTTTCGGATGGGACGTTAAACGGGTATGCTGACTCTCTGTGGTCACTAAAGATCCCATGGCACTTATCGTTAGAGTAGAGGTGTTAACCCCGGTGTCCTGGCTAAATTCCCAATTTGGGCCGCATACCATCATGGCCACGTAATCATCCCCAGCTTCCAATTGGCTCATTCATCCCCCCCCCCTCCTCTCCCCTGTAACTATTCCCGGGCCTCCCGAGTGGCACAGTGGTCTAAGGCACTGCATCGCAGTGCTAGCTGTGCCACTAGAGATTATAGGTTTGAGTCCAGGCTCTGTTGCAGCCGGCCGCGACCCGGAGACCCATGGGGCGGCGCACAATTGGCCCAGCATCATCCGGGATAGGGAAGGGTTTGGCCGGCAGGGATGTCCTTGTCCCATCGCGCACTAGTGACTCCTGTGGCGGGCCGGGCGCAGTGCATGCCGACACAGTAGCCAGGTGTACGGTGTTTCCTCCGACACATTGGTGCGTCATGGCTTCCGGGTTAAGCTGGTATGGTGTCAAGAAGCAGTGCGGCTTAGCTGGGTTGTGTTTCGGAGGACGCACAGCTCTCGACCTTCATCTCTCCCGAGTCTGAACGGAGATAAGGCTGTAACTACCAATTGGACACCACAAAAATTGGGGAGAAATACAAATAATCCCCAGGTAGTTGCTGTAAATGAGAATGTGTTCTCAGTAAACTTAACTGATAAAATAAGTGTAAAATAAAGCGTGTGTTCCTCTACGTCATTCCATCTCAGATGCAGCATTCAAATAGTGGTCATCGTGTGTCTGTGAACTCGAAGGCGCTTACAGTACTAACCAATACTTTGCACCTGACAGACAGGGCAGGTGTGGACCAGTGCTGCCTTAGCTGCAGTCTTCCGGTCCACAGCTACTCCCTTCTTCTTAGCTGTAGTCTTCTGGTCCACAGCTACTCCCTTCTTCTTAGCTGCAGTCTTCTGGTCCACAGCTACTCCCTTCTTCTTAGCTGCAGTCTTTCGGGTCCACAGCTACTCCGCTTCTTCTTACGACTGCAGTCTTCTTGTCCACAGCTACTCCCTTCTTCTAGCTGCAGTCTTCTGTCGGTCACAGCTACTCCCTTCTTCTTAGCTGCAGTCTTTGGTGCCACAGCTACCTCCTTCTTCAGTGCAAGGTGTTCTGTGACCACGTGTAACACACGGGTCCTAGCAGCTAAATCCCTTCTTAGTGCTTTCGCAGGACAATGTAGTCTTCTCCGGATCCACACATCATCACACTCCTTCTCTCTCTAGCTGCCAGGTCTTCTGGTCCACAGGCTGCTCGACCTTCTTTTTTAAGCTGACCAGTCCATTGTTTTCGAGGTCCACAGCACTCCCTTCTTTCTTAGCTGCAGTCTTTCGGTTGCCACACGCTACTCCCTTCTTCTTAGCTGCCGAGGTACACCTCATGGTAACGGCACAAGTGCTCCAGCAGCTCACTCCCTCCATTCACTTTCTTAGCTGCAGTTTCCGTGGTCTCACGGCTGACTCCCCCCCTCGGCCAATACCTTCATTCTAGCTGCAGTCTATTGGAGTGCAGCAGGCTACATCCTTCTTTTCTTTCTGCAGTCTCTCAGGTCCTACAGCTACTCCCCTTCTCTCTTAGCTAGGTAGTCTTCGTCAATAGGGTCCACAGCTACTCCCTTCTTCTTACTGCAGTCTTCTGGTCCACAGCTTACTCCTGTGCTTCTAGCTGCAGTCTTCTGGTCCACAGCTACCCCTTCTTCTTAGCTGCAGTCTTCGGTCCACAGCTACTCCCTTCTTCTTAGCTGCAGTCTTCTGGTCCACAGCTACTCCCTTCTTCTAGCTGCAGATGGTTCCTTAGTCCGGCCACAGTTACTCCCTTCTTCTAGCTGCTAGTCTTTCCGTCCAACAAGCTACTCCCTTCTTCTTAGCTGCAGTTCTTCTGGTCCACAGCTACCTCCCTTCTTATCTTAGAGCTCTCAGGGTCTGTCTCTACTAGCGTCCACAGCTACTCCCTTCTTCTAGCTGCAGTCCTGGTAACCTGGACGTCCACAGCTACTCCTTCTTCTTAGCTGCGTGTTCGTGTGTGTCACAGCTACTCCGCCTGATTCGGTCTTAGCTGGATCTCTGTCCATCAGCCTGCTCGCCTACTAGCTCACTCCGCTCCACACTTCTCTGCTTAGCTGCAGCTTCCGCAGTCCAAGCTACTCCCTTCTCTTAGGCTGCAGTCCGTCCACAGTACTCCCTTCTTCTTAAGCTCATGTCCTCCCACACTACCTCCCTCTTACTTAGCTTGAGTCTTCTGGTCCACAGCTACTCCCTTCTTCTTAGCTGCAGACAAGTTCAACTTCAACTTGAGCATGTGTTATATAGCAATGCCATTGAAATTGTCCACGTTGAAACAGCTTACCTAGTTGAGAGGTAATCAGACACAGGCACACCCATTGGTTGGCGCAAATAGGGTTTGCAATTTGGCATCAATAACATGACAGTAATTTTACCTCAAAAACAAACATGTGAATACCAATTAATTTAAAAACCACCATAGTAGATAGGACTAATTCATGTTACATAACCTTGCTTACTTSTTATAGTAATGATCTGCTGTTCAGAGCGTAACAGCAAACAGATCAATGTCTTCTCGCAGTAAAGTAAGCACACTGTTGACTCAAGAGAGGATGCTTATCAGTCCATCTCTGAAACCTYTCAAAAAGACAGACCAAAATAATACGGCTAGCTAAGTCAAGTAGTTAATTTAAGTTGGCTACCCACCCCTCACCCACACAGGCAAACATTGTCAAGAACGACTAGTTAGCTTATAGGTTTGAGTCCATGTAAGTTAGCTAGCTAGTTAATTAGCACRCTAGACTGTTGGTTTATAAAAGCCAAAGAAAGCCAAACTAGTTTTAATTAATTTCTCATGCATTTAAATGTCTAGACAAATAGACGGTTAATGTAGCCATCTAGCCAGACTAATGTTGCTAACTAGCTAACCATGAGCTAGCTAGCATGATGACAGTTAGTGTAAATGTAAAACTTGCCCAACACAGTTCACAGAATTGACMTTTTTTTTGCCAATTTATTCTTTACTAAATTTAGCCAACATTAGATACATAATCCAGATATTCTTACCTTTTCTTTGATTCGGCAGTCTCTTCCAGGTCATCATGGCCCTGGTGAGTGATGTGAAGCTTGAGACAGGCATTTGTAGTTCTGTATGATTAGGCTGCAGCTAGCCCAGAACAGAGCGGCATCCTCTCTTGTTCTTCATTATAAACTGGGTGGTTTGAGTCCTAAATTCTGATTGGCTGAAAGCCATGGTATATCAGACAGTATACCACGGGTAGGACAAAAACTTAGTTTTACTGCTTTATTTATGTTGGTAACCAGTTTATAACAGCAATAAGGCTCCTCTGGGGTTTCTGATATATGGCCAATATACCACGGCTAAGGGCTGTTTCCTGGCACTTTGCATTGAGTTTGCGCGTTAGAACAGCCATTAGCCATGGTATATTGGCCTTATACCACACCTCCTTCGGGCCTTATTGCTTAATTGTAATCAGAGGCCTACTATTAATAATATGCATGCCAGTCTCTTTTGGCAAAGAGTTGAGGAAAGACTGACTGCAAATGTTTTGCATAGCCAACTTACACACAGCACTGACACACACACTTCCCTCGCCAGAAATGCCACCAGGGGTCTTTTCACAGTCCTAAGGTCCAGAACAAACTCAAGGAAATGTACAGTATTATACAGAGCCATGAGTGCATTGAACTCCCTTCCATCTTATATAGTGCAAGTAAAAAGACAATCTGGTTTCAAAAACAAATAAAGCAACACCTCACAGCACAAACGCCTCTCCCCCATATGACCTACCGGTTGTGTGTATGTACTGACATGTGACCCAGTAGTTGTGTGTATGTACTGACATGTGACCCACTAGTTGTGTATATGTACTGACATGTACAGTTGAAGTTGGACGTTTACATACACTTAGATGGAGTCATTAAAACTATTTTTTCAACCACTCCACAAATGTCTTGTTAACAAACTATAGTTTTGGCAAGTCGGATAGGACATCTACTTTGTGCATGACACACACACGTCATTTTTCCAACAATTGTTTACAGACAGATGATTTCACTTATAATTCACTGTATGACAATTCCAGTAGGTCAGAATGTTACATACACTAAGTTGACTGTGCCTTTAAACAGCTTGGAAAATTCCAGAAAATGATGTCATGCAAACCTGACTCAGTTACAGCAGTTCTGTCAGGAGGAATGGGCCAAAATTGACCCAACTTATTGTGGGAAGCTTGTGGAAGGCTACCCGAAATGTTTGACCCAAGTTAAACAATTTAAAGGCAATGCTACCAAATACTAATTGAGTGTATGTAAAGTGTATGTAAACTTCTGACCCACTGGGAATGTAATGAAAGAAATAACTGAGATAAATAATTCTCTCTACTATTTTTCTGACATTTCACATTCTTAAAATAAAGTGGTGATCCTAACTGACCTAAGACAGGGAATTTTTACTAGGATTAAATATCAGGAATTGTGAAAAACTGAGTTTAAATGTATTTGGCTAAAGTGTATGTAAACTTCTGACTTCAACTGTATGTTTAACTGATAGATGCACACACACACATTACATGTTAATGTTTTTAAATGTATGTAAATTGTAAAGTCTGTTGTCTTTAATGTATTTTTCATTATGTGTTGGACCACACTAAGACTAGCTGTCGCCATTGGCATCAGCTAATGGGGATCCTAATAAATCAAATAAATCAAAGCCTAATCTTAACCATACTGCTAACCTTACTTTAAGGTTAGGGTTAAGCATGAGACCAAAAAGCTACTTGTTTTTAGCCAATTTTGACATCTGACTCCCTATGTCTCCTCCTAAACAGTCCCAGCTCATAGGGAAGCTTCTTAACTTCAGGCTGTTACACTCTGCTGATATTCAATAATGTATGGTTCCAACAATTCACTTGGTCTGATGATGCTGACAGTGTGAATATAAAGTAGAGAGTCTGGAGGGAGCACTAATGGATGGCTTTATATTTAGGAACGAGGGTTGTGCATGTTTCATAGCTCTCGGAGCATGGAACAATTTGAATATTTTCTAGATGCTATTTTTGCTCATCGCAGCAAGAAAGATATCTGCTCCTCTTGCTTGAAACCGTACATCACAATGTGCTCAGCAGCTACATAACTGAGATATCACTAAGGCCTACTGAAAAGGCTAACAACTGAAAAGGCTAACATCTGAACTAAAAGAAGGCTAACATACTGAAAGGCCTAACATACTGAAAAGGCTAAACATACTGAAAAGGCCAACATACTGAAAAGCGCAACATAACTAACAAGGCCAACATACTGTAAAGGCCAACATACTGAACAGGCCAACATACTGAAAAGGCCAAATACTGAAAAGGCTAACATACTTGAAAAGCCAACATACTGAAAAGGCCAACAGTATACTGAAGAAACATACGAACAGGCCACATACTGAACAGGCCAACATACTGAAAGGCAACATACTGAAAAGGCCAACATACTGAAATGGCCAAGCATACTGGAAAAGGCCAACATACTGAATCGTAAGATAAACATACTTAGAAGAATGGCGCAACATACTGCAAATTGGCCAACTATGACTGCAAATGGACTACGAAGACATACCTGAAAATGACAACAAAGCAGCATCTGAAGCAGCATACTGAAATGGCCAACATACTGAACAAGGCCAACATACTGGAAATAGGCCAGCATACTTGAAATGGCCAAACATACTGAAAACGGCCACAACATACTGAAGATGGCTAACAATTACTGAACAAGGGCCAACATTACTGAAAGATCCAACATACTGCAATCCAACAATGATGGCCAACAAGAGCCAATACCTGAAAAGGCCAACATACTGAAGCACATACGAACTGCAGCACTGAATGGACATATAAATGCAAAACGAAAGGCCAACATACATGGAAAGGCCGAACATACTGAAATGGCCAACATACTGAAATGGCCAACATACTGAAAAGGCCAACATACTGAAAAGGCCAACATACTGAAATGCTGTCATGACAAATCTGAAATATCTCACACAAAAAGATTTACACAAAAATATGTTATTGTAAAGAGTCATTTGGGGATTCAGGTTAACCCCCTAAAAGGGGCCACGCAAACATGTTCTACATTCTGCTAAAGTCCAGTTCCCTTCTCCCCCCCAACATGCACAACATCAGACCATTGGAGGCCCTTTCTGTTTTAGTCCAAAATTGATCTTGGGTGCCAATACACAGAGAGGGAGTAATTGATCCTATCTTGATGGCTGTACATTTAATTATGTTGGCTGTGGACTGGACATCGATCTTGAGGCTCAGTGATGCAGGGGAGGCCTTGGAAGACAACGCATGCCAAATGCAGTTTGCCCAAGCCCTGACAAATGGCCGGGACATACAATCTGCTGGCTGGCAAGATGGTGAGGAATGATCACCATTACTATGATAATAACTCACCAGCTCTATCACAGCTCTATTGCCATCACAATTGCTTTGTTGTCCGAGTGCGACCGATGGTCAGGCCTGCAATGCTAGACAATCTTGCACCGAGATTTCAAATAGATTCTTCAACTGTCGGGGATATAATGTAAACATGTATTATGGACTGGGAGAGGAAGCTGGTTCATTCATTCTATGGATGTCTAACAGGACTCTTCTTGCGATGTGAACAATCATCGACAAGGACTCCAACATGTAGCACCAGTCACGGATGTATTATCTGTTAGGAAACAGCATGGACAACACGTCATGCAATACAGCCACTACATATCCTCATCCTACTCTCTGCATRCGTGCTGGTTTAGCGCTTGTTGACTGGGACCATTCTAACTCGTAAGCAAGCCACGCAACCCAGCCAGTAATATTCCATAGTTGAGTATGTGAAGGTAAGACAAAACGAAACCCCCAAAACCCATTGGCTAACAATAGAGTGGCAAGGGGAATCACCAATAATAACTTACATATGCATTCCAAATGGTACCATGTTCCCTATATAAGACCCTATGGGCCCTGTTCTAAAGTAGTGCACGATACAAATGTAGAATCTTAATTTGAGCCAGTCTCCTACAGCAGGAAAATACATTAAACTTGACAAGCGTTTTTAAAACCTCAAATATACTACAAGTTTTACATTTCTTGCAACTGAGTGATCAAATYAAGATCCTACATCTGTACAGGAAATAKGGTGTAATTTGKGAGGAAGAGGATGGAAGCAGCAGATAGACTACACACTGACTGTTTACCTTCCACTTATAGGCTAGAAACCTGTTGACATCTCCTTGCTTTACAGTGAATCATATACAGTATACAAAGGACAGTATACAAAGGCAAACCCAGCTTTAYATCTCCAACTGTTTGTTTTGGGATTGGAAATTATTTGATCTGCCACTGYGTAATGTCAGATCTTTATGTTCAGCGTCCATATTGCCTGTCACCTTTGTTTTTGCTTGGGGAAGGCATGACATAAATGTTGCCACTCAAGAACATAGTAGTGCTATAGTATACAGTACAGTATAGGAGCTGAAGGGAAAGATGAAGGTATCCCCATCAGATAAAGATGACACGTCTGGGAAAGGAATGTAGACTGTGGGAAAGCTGGCTGTGTGGAGCGGAATCTCCCTGACAGAGATGAAAAGATATTCACAGTTCCTGTAACGGAACCGGATGTAGTCAGTGACTCACCATGTAGAGAAATGTCTCATATTCAACCATCATTCAACCCCTCTCAGAGGACAGTCACCAGAGGGCTGTGTCATTTAAAGGTGACAGAAGTCAGAATTACTCACTCCAAATATTACTTTTATCAAYGAACTCCCTCAGTGATTGACAATGTCAACCTAATGTAGCCATGACCTTGGGGTATCGATGTTCAACACAGACACACACATTCGCCTGTGCACACACACACACACACACAGTAGTTTCAATCCTAACATGCTGTATCCCCAGGGCTGTCTGTCTCTGACCACACCATGGTGAGGTGTAAAATAATGAGGTGAAAGTCATCTGGATGGTGTAGAGAGTGGAGAGTTGAGGCCAGACACAGGACTCTCTTCCCTGGTTGCGGAGGCCAGACACAGGACTCTCTTCACTGGTTGCGAGCCAAACACAGGACTCTCTTCCCTGGTTGCGGAGGCCAGACACAGGACTATCTTCCCTGGTTCGGAGGCCAGACACAGGACTCTCTTCCCTGGTTGCGGAGGCCAGACCACAGGACTCTCTTCCCTGGTTGCGGAGGCCAGACACAGACTTCTTCCCTGGTTGCGGAGGCCAGACACAGGACTCTCTTCCCTGGTTGCGGAGGCCAGACACAGGACTATCTTCCCTGGTTGCGGAGGCCAGACACAGGACTCTTCATTTCCCTTGTTCGGAGGCCAGACACAGGACTCTCTTCCCTGGTTGCGGAGGCCAGACACAGGACTCTCTTCCCTGGTGCGGAGGCCAGACACAGGACTTCTCTCTGTTTGCGGAGCCAGACACAGGACTATCTTCCCTGGTTGCGGAGGCCAGACACAGGACTCTCTTCCCTGGTTGCGGAGGCCAGACACAGGACTCTCTTCTCTGGTTGCGGAGGCCAGACACAGGACTATCTTCCCTGGTTCACCTCCTCTCTCTCAAGTTCATTAACTGAGCAGCGGAATGTGTCATTATTGGCATGAGTCGATACCAAGTCACTAAACAAATGTTTTTCACATCTCATATAATGGGAACAGATGAGGGGAACAGAATGTGTTTGATTTCTCTTGAGGTGAACAAAAAACTCTAATCGTCATTTGGTTATTTCTTTGTGTTTTGTCAGTCTTGTGCAGTAATGTCCTCAGTAATGGTTGTGTTAGTAAAGACATCCTCTAAGGCCCCGAGCTGTTTATGAAATGTGGATCAAGCTTCTCTTGTCATCCTCCCTCACTAAGTGCATCTGGTTTTTTATCTTCAAGGACAAGGTGACCCATTAACCAATGAGACAAACATTTATTGAGTTCGCCAAATCTTCAGAGAATGTCAGTGGAGAGGAAGAAATGCCAACTTAATTTAGGAATGTCAACAAAATTAGGTTTCATAGCTACCAAAGTCTAGACCTCATGCATTTGCTAATTATTTAGTTAGTTTGGTTATTTGGCTGGTTAGAGAGCCAGGAAAAGGTCCTAAAAATCCTTCACTCATGTCATAATTCACTTCACCTTTCATCTAGGTTATGTTTCAATATCTTTCCACATCTTTTCCTAATTTAAAGTGGAATAAACAGGTATTACGTTTATTTTAAATGAAATGATCCCCAAAAAGGATAAATGTTCAAAAGTACAGTATATCTATAGTGTATTTGTGGTGTCTTCTGAAGCAAGATAACCACCTATTTTGAGGCTTACAATTTCACTTATCCCTTTATGAAATAACAATTGGATATAGCTTTCTGTTCATGCTTTGCTTGCTGATATATTCATTGAAAGCCAGTCAAGATCTCTCAGATGCATAACATCCATGTCCCAGCATTCTCATTTTTCCCTGTGGTRGAGAAAATGTAATCTGTGCCTATATTAAAATTCATTAGTGGGTAACACAGTTTTGCGAGAACCCCCCCCCCCCCCACCCCCGTGGGGGCAACGGTGTTCTCCTCACGCACCTCATCAGGGCTGCACAGGGTGGGGGCATTCAGAAAACAGAGCTTGATYAGGTGGGTAGCAGTGGGCATGCATGGGACAGTGGCATGTCCAKACACGCATCTCTCTGAGGGCAGTGAGAGGTGAAACCTGTGTGGAGAACTGACTCCACAATAAGCTTCACCCTATGGGAGTCACTCTGGGCCATATCCACTGCTCCCTGGTGGAGAAAAGCAACGTGRTGTCTTGGTGTCACTAATTTACACACTTCCCTTTTGTCACACTACTATATGTAGTTTTGGATAAAAGCGTTTTCTAAATGGCATATATTATTAGTAGTATTATTATTGTTTACTCCGGGACAAGGTTCTGATGTTTGTGTTTGAACCACACAACGGGGTTAGATGTTGACAGTGCTCTGTGTGTCTCAGCTGTCATTCCTACACCATGATGASATATTTAGCTCCTCCTGCCCTCCTCAACTGCAGCCTCTCAGTCGACTGAGGAATATTTGATTACTGTTGATGCGGTTGTTTGTGTTTGTGTGTGCAAATAGGACAGGGAGATAGAGGGAGGAAGAGAGAATGAGAGGGAGATAAAGAGAGAGAGAGAGAGAGCTAATGTGGGGGAACATGTGCAAAGGTCCTAGCAGGGGGTCTCAGCACAAGGTTGGAGTGGAGACAGTGGTCTCTTTGAAAACATTCTGCAAGTTGAACAGCTGCACCTCAAAGTGACAGACAGTCTTGGAGGGATATAAAGATCTTCTATCATTTCTATCTGGGTTTATACAGTCTTTTAGCATCTGAGGCAGGAGTAGATCAGACAGACCTGTCTGCAGGGTTATAAAGGGCTGCATCCCTTTCATATCTAAATGTCTTTCAAACACATTATGTTGCAGTTACACACTTGTCCTGGAGCTGAATATGTGGAGAGCAAAAAAAGGTCATGGTTTGTGCTAGGGGTGTGAACGTTTAAACATTAAAACGTTTACGCGGAGTTGGGCTCCCTAACTGAAAATGTTTTCCCCCACACTTTTTTAAAAACCCTTATTTAACTAGGCAAGTCAGTTAAGAACACATTCTTATTTTCAATGACGGCCTAGGAAGAGTGGGTTAACTGCCTTGTTCAGGGGSAGAATGACAGATTTTTACCTTGTCAGCTAGGGGATTCAATCTTGCAACCTTCCGGTTACTAGTYCAACACTCTAACCACTAGGCTACCTGCCRCCCCTTAATTAAGATCACAGTGCAGTTATCACAAAACATACAGTTTTCTGTCTTATAGTCGWKAGGCTATAAAGGCCTGGGAACGTTGTGTAATTCAAATAAAACCAGAGAGAAAGAGGCAAACTTTAGGTTACTTTAGTGAATTTACAAGACGTGCAAGACAAGACGTGCAAGACAAGACGTGCAAGACGTGCAAGACAAGACATGCAAGACAAGACAGAAGGCAAGAACAATGCATGCAAGACAAGACATGCAAGACACGGCATGCAAGACAATGCATGCAAGACAACATGCAAGACAAGACATGCAAGACACGGCATGCAAGACAAGACAATGCAAGACACGACATGCAAGACATGGACATGCAAGACATGGCATGCAAGACATGGCATGCAGACAAGACAAGACAAGCAAGACAAGACAAGACAGGCAAGACAAGGCATGCAAGACGTGCAAGACAAGACAAGCAAGACAAGACATGCAGAACAAGCATGCAGACAAACATGCAAGACAAGGATGCAAGACAAGGCAAATGCAAGACAAGACATGCAAGACAAGACATGCAAGACAAGGCATGCAAGACAAGACATCAAGACATGCACAAGACAAGACATGCGAGGCATGCAAGACAAGGCATGCAAGACAAGCATGCAAAACAAGACATGCGAGGCATGCAAGACAAGGCATGCAAGACAACGGCATGCCAAGACAAGGCATGCAAGACCAAGACATGCAAGACATGCAAGACAAGACATGCAAGACATGCAAGACAAGACATGCGAGGCATGCAAGACAAGGCATGGAAGACAAGGCATTGCAATATGCAGATTACCAAAACATATGAGCAAGCTTCTGCCTGACCCTCCTCTCGTTCCCTCCTGCTGGCCTGCCTGCTCTGTCTCTTGGCTAATGATGCAAGTGTGTGTTCAGTCTTCGGTCTGTCGAGTGTAGAATATCCTAGCCTATTCATGRCACCAATGTCGCCGGGATCCAGAGGTATCTTCAGGCCAGTCTTGCRAGCACGGGGTAGCCTAGTCTTTGTTTTTGCCTCATTATATGAACCTACAGTAGGCTACCGGTAGTCTTTATCGATTACCCTTTTCAGACATAATGGAATGTGGCCCGTTGAAAGCGCCCCGGCTATGGCATGATTGTTTGTCTATCTGTTAAGGTAGGCTACACTACGGATTTTTAAATGCCGGCACGAAACCTTCTCTGGGCATTTTAGTTGTCTGTAAATGAATGAGGCTTCTAAAGCGGACCAAAACTGACCAAAACTGACCAAAACTGTCAAATAATCTTGAGCTGCTGCATGCAGCCGGAGAACAGACCAATCACCGAACAAAAATATAAACGCAACATGTAGAGTGTTGGTACCATGTTTCATGAGCTGAAAAAAGACCCCAGACATTTCCCACAAAACAAGTTTATTTCTATCACATTTTGTGCACAAATTAATTTACTTTCCTGTTAGTGAGCATTTCTCCTTTGCCAAGATAATCCATCCACCTGACAGGTGTGGCATATYAAGAAGTTGATTAAACAGCATCATTACACAGGTACCCCTTGTGCTGGGGACAATAAAAGGCCACTAAAATGTGTAGATTTGTCACACAACACAATGCCACAGATGTCTCTAGGTTTGAGGCAGCGTGCAATTGGCATTTGATGATGTCAACGTTGTKAACAGAGTGCCCCATGGTGGCGGTGGGGTTAGGGTGTGGGCAACCATAAGCTACGGACAACGAACACAACTACATTTTATCGATGGCAATTTGAATGCACAGAGATACTGTGACAAACTCCTGAGGTCCATTGTCATGTCATTTATCCGGCATCACCTCATGTTTCAATAAAGCACGGCCCCATGTCGCAAGGATCCTGGATGAAAATGTCCCAGTTCTTCCATTGCCTGCATACTGAGCAGAAATGTCAAACTTCTTTTTAAAGGTTTCTGTGACCAACAGATGCATATCTGTATTCCCAGTTGTGTGAAATTTATAGATTAGGGCCTAATGAATATTTCAATTGATTGATTTCCTTATATAAACTATAACTCAGTAAACATTTTGAAATTGTTGCATGTTGCGTTTATATTTTTGTTCAGTATACTTTCAAAAACCGTGATTTACCAAGACATTTAGTAGAAATAAAACACATCTAGCTACCGTACCATAAAAAACAGCATACAAAATAACACAGCAGCACATCAATCAGAGACTATTGCTGTTGCTAAGGGAACAATACAGAACATTATGCCAGAACAGAACTCTACTGTAGATTTTCTCTTAGCGTTTTAATGGTAAACCAATAAAAATAATGCAGTTTAAACGTTAAGTGAAACTTGTCACATCCCTTGTTTGTGCCTACCTGATGCCATTAGCTAGGTTATCTGTATCTGACTGCCATTCAGCAACATAACTGAAGAGCTGGATTTTTTACTGTTGGTCAAGATGAGATTTTCCACCACCACATCGTTCTTGGGGTGAGGTAACACAGAAGTACTAGAAGTATTCTACAGCCTGATCTCTGGGTGAACAAGGTGCTGTTCCCCGCTCTGGCTGCACTCAACAGTGGAGGTGATTGAGTGAGCCGATTGGAGGCTCTGACTGTTGCGGGCACGATACTCCCGACCTACTCGAGTTCCATTGGGCCTGCCAGTCTCTCCTAGCCCCTGCTTACCCCTCGGCTCACCCCCTCCTTCCCTCCCCTGCTTGCCAGGACTGCAGTTAGTGGCCCTCCATAAAGTACAGTACAGAACCGTACAGCCAGACGACACCTGTGAGTGCAGGGAGAGTCATCAATCACGACGACAACACAATTGACCACAGGCACCTCAAGTAATCTCATCAAGGATATGGATTGATATTTTGCCAGAGAGGTTAAGGACTGTATTATAATGCATCCATTGATTTGGAAGTGACAGGGGTGGGAAATCTCCAGTGTATTATACCTGGGTGACCTCTTGAGCAGCATTTGAATTACTGGCAGCCATTCTGCCGGGCTCAAATAATAGCATGTCATTGAAAATTTGATGAAGCATTCTTGGGAAACTTAAACTCTTCTGCTATTAAAGGAAAAATTCACTCATTTTAAATGTTATATCGTTTTTGTGCATCTCTGAGCAATGTTCTATCGATTCCCAGGGTCAGTTGGTGTTTTTGGGCGGGGACGTTACAGAGGCAATAAAGGTCAAATAAAGGTAAAACAAAAAAAAAGAGAGGTCGGATCCTGGCGAGATTAAGGCAAAGGGAGAACCGTCCGCCTCTTTCCTCCTTTCTACTGGCCAAGATGGATGACCCTTTCTGACCTTTTCACCTCCAAAGGGAGTTTTCAGCTGTTATCATGACTGTTGTATACATTCCACCTCAGGACAAGAAAAATAACTAGCTGGCACTTAATTATACGAGGCTAAGACCAAGCAGGAAMATTTACATCCAAAAGCTGCTTTTCTGGTTGCCGGCAATTTTTAACACGTAATGCCCAACTTCCATCAACACGTCTCCCTCATCACCAGGGGCACTAAAGACTACTGTTCTTCTACACACAAGCAAGCATACAAGGCCCTCCCTTGTCCGCCATTTGGCATATGCTTCCTGTTTACAAGCAGAAGCTCAAACAGGAATTACCCGTGACTCGCTCCGTTGAGAAATGGTCACCAGAATCAGAGATTATGCTTGAATTATGTTTTGGAACTCCGCCAACATCAACGTCACCGGCTTCATTAGGAAATGCATCGGCGATGTTGTCCCCACAGTGAAAGTTAGCTGCTTCCCCAATCAAAAGCCCTGGATTTACACGGAGGTTGGCGCAAAACTAAAAGACAGGGCTACCGCATTCGGGGCTATCACAGACAACCCTGAGGCTACAGCTGAGGACAGGAACAAGTACARCAAGTCCCGCAATGGCCTCCGCAGAGTCATCAAACAAGCAAAAGGACAATATCAAAAAGGCGGGGCTGCAGTGGAGCGGGTCGAGAGCTTCAAGTTCCTCGGTTCCTCCGTGTCCTTACACATGCGCACAGTCATGAAGAAGGCGCGATAGCACCTCTTTCCCCTCAAGAGGTTGAAAAGGTTTGGCAAGGGCCCTCATGTTGTACAGTTGTAACATTTAGAACATTGACTGGCTGCATCATTGCTTGGTAGAGGGTGCTGTGGACAGCCTAGTACATTACTGGGGCTGAGCTCCCTGCCGTCCAGGACCTCTATATCAGGCGGTGTGAAAGAAAGGCCTGGAAAATCATTAAAGACTCCATCCACCCAAGCCATAGACTGTTCTATCTGCTTCTGCACCGTAAGCGGTACCAGTGCATCAGGTCTGATACCAGCAGACTCCTGAATAGCTTCTATTCCCATGCCATAAGACTGCTAAATATCTAACTAAATAGCTAACAAAATGGCTAACAAAATGGACTACATGGACTATCTGAGTTGACCTTTGTCTCTATGCACACTCACAGGGTCCTACACACTTTCACTGCAACACACAAACACTCACTCCATTATCACACATACAGCATGGTTTTCCCTTTAGGCACAGTCGCATGGTGCACCCCCTTTCCCCGTTAGGCACGGTCGCATGGTGCACCCCCTTTCCCCGTTAGGCACGGTCGCATGGTGCACCCCCTTTCCCCGTTAGGCACGGTCGCATGGTGCACCCCCTTTCCCCGTTAGGCACGGGCACGTCCGAAGGGGAACGGGGGTTGCTGGTGAACTGGGTCTTCCGCCTCCAATATCAAGGTGCACATGGGCCTATTTATATATTGAATATGAAATCGGAGGGCGGAAATTATGAAATATTAAAGCATTAGACCTCTCACTAAAGGCGTCAGTCATACATAAGTTATACTTAAATCCGAACTGGTTGGAGATAAGAGTACATGGCCATAAAGGCTAGATCATTTTTCAAGGTGTTCATACATTCATAGATGACCAGCAGGGTCA
This sequence comes from Salvelinus sp. IW2-2015, assembly GCF_002910315.2. Classification (NCBI taxonomy): domain Eukaryota; kingdom Metazoa; phylum Chordata; class Actinopteri; order Salmoniformes; family Salmonidae; genus Salvelinus; species Salvelinus sp. IW2-2015. Next base: position 6,473,386 of record NC_036863.1, on the reverse strand, counting down.
AATAATATAAAACAGTGGCTATAGAGGGTGCAACCGGTCAGCACCTTTAGGAGTAAATGTCAGTTGGCTTTTCATGGCCGAGGATTCAGAGGTCAAGACTGCAAGTGTGCGTGTGTGCGTGCATGCGTGCGAGAGAGAGAGAGAGAGAGAGAGAGAGGATCGAAACACACACAGTAACGTGTGGAATAAAGCAATAAGTATGTTAGTTTAATATGCAGTGCAGATCACCTCCTATTACCCGTCTCAGAGTTTTAAGAATTGTGTGTGTTCAATTATTTGTGACATTTAAAGCATATTGAAGACAGAAGCAATAGCCTACCCGCCTGTGGTCAACTATGGGGACTGGTCTTGATAAATCAATGAGATTTTATTTTCACTGAATCTCCATTTGGGTATTGGTTTGACTACAATTAGGGTGTGGAAATGTTAGGATTATTTTGCTCTTAGTACTGTAGCCTCCTCCCGACCAGTCACGTTGTACAACACCATATTTTCCTAACGGAAACACTAAGGGTTTCGTTTTTCTTACAATAGAAACACCATAATATTAATCAAATAAAGCTATATTTCTTCAAATCAATCCCAAATACTATGTTCTTACTTAAATTCTCTAGTACAGCCAATATTAAAAAAGTAAAATGCTTCTCAAAAATGCCCTCTGGTGGTCAAACTAGCACTAACTAGCATTAATGGCAACAATGGCTGACACACAATGTGCCATGGAATTCTGCGGCAGCCCGAAAGGTGTGTCTTAGTCTTTGGCTATGCCGGATTAAGTGATATGACATGCTATTCTATAAAATCATTTCTCTGTAATTAATATTACCTGATTAAGCTAATCAGGTAAATAATTAACTAGAAAGTCAGGGCACCACGAAGTAGCAGTCAATATTTAATCCTCACCTATTTAGTCTCATCTGAAAATTGTAAATTCTTGGTTATCTTCACGAACCCTGGCTAACAAGTTGAATCAGCAATACAAAATTTGGTTTAATTATTTATTTACTAAATACCTAAATAATCACACAGAATTACATATACACAGATTGGATATTATGTTATACAGAAAACGTCCCTGGTGGACGGAGCCGACATGACAGCTGGTTACACAAAGGAAAGGGGGTTTGGGTTTGAGTGAACGAGCGGGAAGACTGAGGAACAAAGGGGGAAGCTATGCTATCGTAAATACAGTATCTTATGCATTCTAAATTACCGCCCATTTGAAAAAGGAGAATGCAATAAATATTTACTCTGAGCTGCGCTTCGGTAGATTGGTCATAGATCGTAGGCCGGTTGTCCAGCATGGATCTCTGGTCCTCTGAAGACTGTCTAGTGGTGAACTGGAGCGTGGTAGAATGGATACTCTGTCCTTCCTCTCCTAGCCCACGTTTAGCGGGCGGAGGGGGTAGCACTTATTTAGTGAATAAGAGTTCAAAGTTCATACCAAGTTGGCATGCTATATGCTCATGCTATATTCTGGCTGGTATAGTCAAAATTCATCCTTCCGGCATGTAGGTCGTCACCTTCACAATGAAATTCGATGCCAATTTCGTTAGGTTCTCTAAGGTTGGCTTAGTTCTGTAGGTGGTCTTTGTCCTTTCAACGTGGGGATCTCAAGTCCACACGTCCTTGGAACAGCTTATTATCTGAGCCCTTTTTACGTAGGACTGTCACCCTAACGTCCTCGGAACAAAAAAGTTACATTTTCGTCAAGGGCTTTATATTGGAGGGGAGAGAAGAGCGTGTTTCATAGTTTATAACCAATGTCTGTTCACATGGGCAGGGCCACTGAGTTGAGCATATTTCACTCATGAAAACCCAATTCTCTCATTTGGAAGCTAAAATTACATTTAATCTTTTCACAAATAGTTTCATATTTAAAAATGTAAATTGCACAACAAATCCATGTGAATCTGATAACTAGAATGTGTAGACTTTCCAAGATACAGTTTATGTCGTCCTATCATCAGTAATAATGTCTCAGACGCCAACTGATCTGGCATCATATTCATTTAGTACCAACGCATATTGTCAGCTGGTTGGATTACCGAAATATGGTTCCGTTCCCATCTTTTGATGTCACCAGACTCTCTCTCAATGTTAACCAAGGGATTTTCAATAGTCACATCGGTAGAGTAGAAAAAGGAAAAAGGGGAAAGGAATTTATGGGGGTCATAAACCTCCCCCACTCAGGCCAACGTCATGACAATATTCTGATGCCTAGTCACCTTACACCTATACACACTGCATCTACCTTTATCACTCCAGTATCCCTGCACATTGTAAATATGCTACTGGAACTTACACTGTATATAGTTCGCTTACTTACTTTATAGTGTTTTTCTTATTTTATGTCTCGTATGGTTTTGTTCTACCTTGTTATTTTAGTAATACATTGTTATTGATTACTGCATTGTTGGGGTTAGAGTTTGCAAGAAAGGCATTTCACTGTACTTGTGAAGGTGACATTAAAAAGTTGAAATGTTAAACGTGAAACACCTTTACTCAGACAGAAAGGGCCTGAGTCATCCTGTGTTATCTGAGAAAGAGACTATGAACTATGACTAGAAGACAGCCCTCAGTCTTGCTCAAGACAAAACACCAACAACTTTGGGCATCTGGTGAACCTTACTCCCTCTCTCACGGGTGTGTGTTTCATCCATTCACCCTGCATGACCAGAGCTGCTGGGCCGCAGCGTGTTGCCCTTTGCAGTGGAAGGACAAAGTGAAGCCCATCGATCCAGCCTGATTCCAGSCTCTTTACTGGGATGTACACGTAAGTAGAGGAAGAGGGGGAGATATCTACACGCAGCACTTGCTGCCCTGAACAGACTTATCAATCAAGCCCATTTGGAGCAGCTAGACTCCAGAACTCATCAGCCCCTGGTGCACTCCTGTCAATAAAACTGAAATCACTTCTTTTTTTTCACTTGCAAAAAAAAAATATTTGATGGAAAAGTATTTTTTGTCTTACTGCTATTAACCCATACAAATGCAGAGAGTCTCACCTCGACACAATGTGTATTAGTGTGTAGCCCAAACTGTTCGGACGCTACAGACGATTTTGTAAAAAGATTTTTGGGATGTCTCATGGTCTGACAAACACTGCTCTAGCTCTGTCACCTTTCACCGCAGATGCGGAAGTTACATAGACGCATCCAATGCAAAACAAAAGACACCTCTAACTTAAACCGCGGGGTCTCGCACATCAACCTTAGGGGCTAATATGTGTGTGTGTTTGCATGTGCGTGCATTTATCCTATACATACAAAAGTATGTGGACACCCCTTCAAATGAGTGCATTCGACTATTTCAGCCACATTTGTTGCTGACAGGAGTACACAGCCATGCAATCTCCACAGACAAACATTTGCAGTAGAATGGCCTTACTGAAGAGCTCAGTGACGTTCAACGTGGCACCGCCATAGGATGCCACCTTTCCAACAAGTCATTTCATCAAATTTCTGCCCGGTTAGAGCTGCTGCGGTAAACTTTAAGTGCTGTTCGACAGTAGCTGTGAAGTGGAAACGTCTAGGAGCAACAACAGCTCAGCCTCAAAGTGGTAGGCCACACAAGCTCACTGAACAGGGCCGCTGAGTGCTGAAGCGCATAATGAGGAAAAATCATCTGTCCTCGGTTGCAACACTCACTACAGAGTTCCAAACTGCAACGTTAGCACAAAAACTGTTCTTCAGGAGCTTCATGAAATGGGTTTCCATGACCGAGCAGCCGCACACAAGCCTAWGATCACCATGCGCAATGCCAAGCGTTGGATGGAGTGGTGTAAAGCTTGTYGCCATTGGACTCGAACAGTGGAAACAAGTTCTCTGGGGTGATGAATCACGCTTCACCATCTGGCAATCCGATGGACTAATCTGGGTTCGGCGGAGACCAGGAGAACGCTACCTGCCCCAATGCATAATGCCAACTGTAACGTTTTTAATGGTTCGGGCCCCTTAGTTCCAGTCAAGGGAAATCTTAACGCTATATCATACAATGGCATTCTAGACGATTCTGTGCTTCCAACTTTGTGGCAATAGTTTAGGGAAGGCTCTTTCCAGTTTCAGCATGACAATGTCCCTATGCACAAAGTGAGGTCCATACAGAAATTGTTTGTTGAGATCGGTGTGGAAAACTTGACTGGTCTGCAGAGAGCCCTGACCTCAACCCCATCGAACACCTTTGGGATGAATTGGAACGCCAACTGCGAGCCAGGCCTAATCGCCCAACATCAGTGCCCGACCTCACTAATGCTCGTGGCTACATGGAAGTCTCCACAGCAATGTTCCAACATCTAGTGAAAAGCCTAACCAGAAGAGTGGAGGCTGTTATATCAGCAAAGGGGGGACAAACTCCATATTAATGCCCATGATTTTGGAATGAGATGTTCATGTAGTGTATGTTGGTGTGTGTGTATGTGGTTGGTGTGTGAGAGTGTGTAAGTGAGTTGAGATGCTCAGACTCAGAAAGTAAAGCTAAGCATCATGATTGTTACTTTTCTATTACCAGCAATATAATCTAATTAATGACAAAATTACAATGATAATCCTCCGATCTGGCAGCTCTCATGTCTCAGCTTGAACATACATTACACACTGTACCAACACATTTTCAAGGTGACTTCTACTAAAGCGTTTAAATCTACTTCCATTTCGACCAGTCACTGAAAACCTGCACGGTGGCTCGAGCCGCTCAATAATTCCACTTTTCCATAGACCTCTTTACAGATCAGTCTCTACTAACTACATGTCACAGTCTCCGGTCTCCCTCTCTTTGCTGTCTGCAGTCTGTCCCTGTGCCATGGCGTTGGTACAGCAGCACAGACGGAGAGAGAGAGAGAACCTCCCCACGGTACAGGTTTAATTTAGCAGGTAATGAGCGCTCTGCCTCTGTCACTTAGGGTCTTAGTTTACCTGCCAGAGAGGGGATTACACCCAGTCCCACAGTATGTCTGCATCCCAAATCGCACCCTATCACCTACGTATATTGTGCACTACTTTTGACCAGAGCCCTATGGGTCCCTGTCCTACAGTATCACCTGGCTGACTCCCCTGTCCTACAGTATCACCTGGCTGACTCCCGTGTCCCACAGTATCACCTGGCTGACTCCCCTGTCCCACAGTATCACCTGGCTGACTCCTTGTGGGGGGTCCTAGAGTACCGCTGGCTGACTCCCTGTCCTACAGTATAAACTGGCTGACTCCCCTGTCCCACATATCACCTGGCTGACTCCCCTGTCCCACAGTATCACCATGGCTGACTCTCCTGTCCCACAGTACACCTGGCTGACTGCCCTGTCCTACAGTATCACCTGGCTGACTCACCTGTCCTAAAGTATCACCTGGCTGACCCCCTGTCCTAAAAGTATCACCTGGCTGACTCCCCTGTCCCACAGTATCACCTGGCTGACTCCCCTGTCCTACAGTATCACCTGGCAAATCTCCTGTCCTACATTATCCCCTGGCTGCCTCCCTGTCCTACAGTATCACCTGGCTGACTCCCTGTCCCACAGTAACACCTGGCTGACTGCCCTGTCCTACAGTATCACCTGGCTGAATCCCCTGTCCTACAGTATCACCATGGCTGACTCTCCTGTCCATAGTACACCTGGCTGACTGCCCTGTCCCACAGTACCACCTGGCTGACTCCCCTGTCCTACAGTATCACCTGGCTGACTCCCCTGTCCACAGTACGCGCTGGCTGACTCCCCTGTCCTACGTATCTGGCTGAATTCCCTGTCCTACAGTATCACCATGGCTGACTCTCCTGTCCACAGTACACCATGGCTGACTGCCCTGTCCCACAGTACCACTGGCTGACTCCCTGTCCTACAGTATCAACCTGGCTGACTCCCCTGTCCACAATACCGCTTGCTGACTCCCCTGTCCTACAGTATCACCTGGCTGACTCCCCTGTCCCAGTATCACCTGGCTGACTCCCCTGTCCCACAGTATCACCTGGCTGACTCCCCTGTCCACAGTAATCACCTGGCTGACTCCCCTGTCCCACAGTATCACCTGGCTGACTCCTGTGTCCACAGTATCACCTGGCTGGCTCTCCTGTCCTACAGTATCACCCTGGCTGACTCTCCTGTCCTACAGTATCACCTGGCTGACCCTCCTGTCCCACAGTATCACCTGGCTGACTCCCCTGTCCCAAGTAATCACCTGGCTGACCCCTGTCCCACAGTATCACCGGGCTGATCTACTGTCCCACAGTATCACCTGGCTGACTCCCCTGTCCCACAGTAACACCTGGCTGACTCCCTGTCCCATCACATCATAGCTCCAGTCTGATGTTATTTAGTGTAACTCAAAGCAGGACTGGACAGCCTAAGGACTGGATGACTGAGCTGGTCCAGAGATGAATGGAGGCGCTTACACTGAGATCTGAGACAGAACATTCTATGTCTGGAAATAGATCAAACTCTGGGCCTGGCTTCTATACTACAGAATCTGAGAGAAATACTTTTTTGCATGTTTTGAGTCCAGCCTTTGGGTCAGCATGGGATTGAAACTATCTGTCCCACAAAAATACATGAAATGAAGCCTGAAATGTTCATGCTGGATGCTGTTGGTGAGGTGATCATGGGTGGCTGGTTGGCCGGGCGTGTTGAGCGGCAGAGAGGACTGTTTTAGCCAGAGGCAGAGCTGTTTCAATCAGGCCAAACAGAGCAGGACAGGGCCTTCACCCTCAGCTGCTCCACTCAGCCACTCTAGATCTACTGGGGCTTTTATGACATGACACGCTCAGTAAGGGGACATGCCGCCCAACTTCTCCCCACCTCACGCTCCATTGCCCCCAAAACCCAGAGCATACACACGCACGTCGCCAAGAGAGCCCATCAAAGAGAATGTTCCACCAGGGTCAAGCCTGGTGTCAACGCCGTCATCTCAGCAGTCACACACAGTGTCTTCCGTGTCTTCTCTCAAAGTCAACACTGCAAATTAGGTTTCACATCCTGTCCTTTAAAGGAGGTAGCGCGAGAGAGAGTGGGGGGGGGGGGGGGTTAACTAATTTCTCTCCGGTCCGAGATCCCACTGTGTACACAGCTACATCAATCAGTCCAGTAATCCGTTGTCACTCCAGCTGCATACGAACAGCTGTCTGCACAGTCTGCACGCCCCATAGGCTCCACGCTGGAGCACAGAGGATGTCACACTTGGCTTGCCATCTCAAACAGGTAGAAAACAGATCCATATTCCAGAGAGAGTCTACATATGAAGACCACAGCATCCATCCAATAGAAACAATAAACAAACCAAAATATAAATGTCCAATTATTTTGGTGTACTAAAGTTAATCCAAACTCTTTGCCTTTTAGAGATAGAAACCCATATCAATGTTGAGGTTTGCCGTCACATGAAGCCAATTCAAGCTTAATTTAACAGAGTGTTTACATCTAAAATAATTMACTTGCTGAGCTGTAAACTGTTTATTGCAGTCACTGGAATACCCACGGCTTCACTGTTTAAAATGCCATTTGAGTTTACRGATTGTGGATTCAAATAGTAATGTTGGCAAGTTTCCACTTCATTTCCTTAAACCTGAAATTGTAATCTTCTGGTAAGGACATACTTTCGCTTTTATGGAAGGTCTTATATACAGTACCAGTCAAAAGTTTGGACACACCTACTCATTCACGGGATTTTCTTTGTTTTGACTATTTTCTACATTGTAGAATAGTGAAGACATCAAAACTATGAAATAATACGTATGGAATCATGTAGTAACCAAAAAAGTGTTAAAATAATATAAAAATATAAAGTAGCCACCTTTTGCCACTGGCTTCCTGTTAAGGCAAGGGCTGATTTCAAGGTTTTACTGCTAACCTACAAARCATTACATAGGCTTGCTCCTACCTATCTTTCCGATTTGGTCCTGCCGTACATACCTACACGTACGCTACGGTCACAAGACGCAGGCCTCCTAATTGTCACTAGAATTTCTAAGCAAACAGCTGGAGGCAGGGTTTTCTCCTATAGAGCTCCATTTTTATGGAATGGTCTGCCTACCCATGTGAGAGACGCAGACTCAGTCTCAACCTTTAAGTCTTTATTGAAGACTCATCTCTTTGGTAGGTCCTATGATTGAGTGTAGTCTGGCCCAGGAGTGTGAACGGAAACGCCCTTGCTGTCTCTGCCTGGCTGGTTCCCCTCTCTCCACTGGGATTCTCTGCCTCTAACCCTATTACAGGGGCTGAGTCACTGGCTTACTGGTGCTCTTTCATGCYGTCCCTAGGAGGGGTGTGTCACTTGAGTGGGTTGAGTCACTGACGTGATCGTCCTGTCTGGGTTGGCGCCCCCCCTTGGGTTGTGCCATGGCAGAGATCTTTGTGGGCTATACTGGCCTGCTCTCAGGATGGTAAGTTGGTGGTTGAAGATATCCCTCTATGGTGTGGGGGCTGTGCTTTGGCAAAGTGGGTGGGGCTATATCCTTCCTGTTTGGCCCTGTCGGGGGTATCATCGGATGGGGCCACAGTGTCTCCTGACCCTCCTGTCTCAGCCTCCAGTATTTATGCTGCAGTAGTTTATGTGTCGGGGGCTAGGGTCAGTTTGTTATATCTGGAGTACTTCTCCTGTCTTATCCGGTGTCCTGTGTGAATTTAAGTATGCTCTCTCTAATTCTCTCTTTCTCTCTTTCTTTCTCTCTCTCGGAGGACCTGAGCCCTAGGACCATGCCTCAGGACTACCTGGCATGATTACTCCTTGCAACTTATTTGCTCAAACGCATGAAGGAAAGAAATCCACAAATTTAACTTTTAACAAGGCACACTGTTAATTGAAATGCATTCCAGGTGACTACCTCATGAAGCTGGTTGAGAGAATGCTAAGAGTGTGCAAAGCTTGTCATCAAGGCAAAGGGAGGCTACTTTGAAGAACCTCAAATATTAAATATATTTTGATTTGTTTAACACTTTTTTGGTTACTACATATCCCAAATGTGTTATTTCATAGTTTATGTCTTCACTATTATTCTAGAAAATAGTAAAAATAAAGAAAAACCCTTGAATGAGTAGGTGTGTCCAAACTTTTGACTGGTACTGTATATAAATAAATGCATCGGATAAGGTTTGAGTCTAAATGTGAAATACACTATGACAATAGTAAGAAAACACAAGTACAGTATTCTTTGCAGACAAGAAAATGACGCAGGTGTCATCTCAACCACACGTTAACCTACCATTGCACAATGCATCTTTCATGCTCAAACCTCCAAACCGTCTCTACCTAGACAGATGGCTTATTTTTGAGCTGTTCCCAGCCCAACGACACCCCTCCATCACTTTAACAAATCACACAGTGCTTTAATCTAGCACTGCTCTAATGTAAGCATCACTTCTTTAAGGCATAAATGAAGTACATTCTCCTCTGGAGCGGGATCAAAGCCCTGTTTCCTGCTGTGCCAAGCTGGGGGCACAAAGGTCCTCACACTGAATCACAGTTCCCTCTTTCTTCCCTCCCTCTCCTCCTTTCTCTCTTACACCCTCACTCCATCACTCTCCTCCTCCAGCATCGCCTTTGATCCCTCAGGTGAAGGGCTGCCAGGCTGAGGTTGTTGTGTGTGTGTGTGTGTGTGTGTGTGTGTGTGTGTGTGCTGTGGGGTGTGTGTGTGTGTGTGGTGTGTGTGTGTTGTGTGTGTGTGTGTGTGTGTGTGTGGTTGTGTGTGTGTGGTGTTGTGTGTGTGTGTGTGGTGTGTGTTTGCGTGCGTGCGTGCGTGGTGGGGGATGCAGTTGAAGGCAGTTAAGAGAGAGAGGGGGATAGATAAAGGGGAAGAGAGGGCTTGAGAGAGTGTGCTAGGAAGAGAGAGAGAGAGAGAGAGAGAGCATGTGTGCTAGCAAGAGAGAGTGCAGAGCATCTTCACCCCTCACACTCTCTCAAACCTTCCGACCCTCCAACCTCTCTCATCATTGTAAGGTGATCTGCCAACCCCTCTCATCATTGTAAGGTGATCTCCAACCCCTCTCATCATTGTACGGTGACCTCCAAACCCTCTCATCATTGTAAGGTGACCTCCAACCCCACTCATCATTGTAAGGTGACCTCCAACCCCTCTCATTATTGTAAGGTGACCTCCAACCCCTCTCATCATTGAAATGTGGTGTAAGGCAACCCCCATACCCCCTGTCGTGGCTGCTCTTCCGTAGGGAGAAAAGTCACACACACACTCGATCTTTGATTAACCTTCGTCTGAGCGGTGGTGTATTACTGCTGACCTTAGTGTATTAATTCATCTGAGACCAAGACAGAACTAATCATATAACGGGATGAGAGAATCACTGTGTACCTCTCCCAGCATAGCCGTGGGAAGTAGCGGTGCTGCTGGTGCTGTAGCACCAGCTGAAAAATCACATTTAAGACAAATATATTATTATATATATTATTTTTTACAAAAGTAGTGCACTGGGCCTTAATAGTCTTGTATTAGCTGACCAATATATTTCTGTCTGTAGCACCAGCACAGGAAAAAAGATTAGTCCCCCCCACGGCTATGGCTCCCACATAGTAAATGCTAACTACCCAATATCTTTGTGAGCATTTGCAAAGAATAGGATACCTCCCTGTGTGATCACTTTCAGTATAATTTAACACTGGATCATTTACATTCTGTGGGAGGGCCCTAGAGCTCAGTGAGGCTTGGAACAGTTAAGTTGTCCTATGATGCTGCTGTCTGTGCATTCTAACTATTGTTTTGAAGTCAGGGCCGTAGCTGCACTCCCTAAATGAGAGTGATGTTTCTAGTTAGGGGATTGATATAGATGCTCCCCATCATCAAGTCCTTTATGTACTGCTCTGACCACCTTTGTACGGCTAGGGAGGAAAGATTATGTGTTGGGTCTGCAAACCTCAATGCTGCACTGATGAGTGGAGCCATACACACTCTCAAATAAATACCAGCCTGGCCTCAAAGACTAGACTTAACATAGTAAACGTAAATATGTGACACTCAAATGAATATGATATGTTACCTTCGGTATGGTAACATAAAACAGAAGGTTAGTTAAGCCAAAAACTCAGGGAGGGAAGTCGGTTGGGACGGGTGGGCATGTAACGCGAACGCCTAGCCACCTAAAGGTTGCGTGTTCGAATCTCATCACGGACAACTTTAGCATTTCATGTCATTAGCAAATTTGCAACTACTTACTACTTTTGAGCTACTTTGCAACTACTTTGCATGATAGCTAACCCTTCCCTTAACCCTAACTTTAATCCCTAACCTTAACCTCACTGGTGTAGTGGGCAGAATTTTCACGTCCGGATGAAAAGCGTGCCGAGAGTAAACTGCCTGCTACTCAGGCTAGGATATGCATATTATTAGTAGATTTGGATAGAAAACACTCTGACGTTTCTAAAACTGTTTGAATGATGTCTGTGAGTATAACAGAACTCATATGGCAGGCAAAAACCTGAGAAAAATCCAACCAGGAAGTGGGAAATCTGAGGTTTGTAGTTTTTCAAGTGATTGCCTATCCAATATACTGTGTCGATGGGGTCAGATTGCACTTCTAAGGCTTCCACTAGATGTCAACAGTCTTTAGAATGTTGTTTCGTGCTTCTACTATGAAGGGGGAGCGATAAAAGCTGTTTGAACCAGTGGTCTGGTTGAAAGCCTTTAGTTTAGTCACGCGCGCGGCCGTGAGCACGAGCTCCATTCCTTTTAATTTCTAAAGACAAAGGAATTGTCCGGTTGGAATATTATTGAAGATTTATGATAAAACATCCTAAAGATTGATTCTATACATCGTTTGACATGTTTTACAAACTGAATATAACTTTTTTTACTTTTCGTCTAGACCACAATGTCAGAGTCAAGGCCGCGGGCCACATCCGGCCGCGAGAAGGTTTTTTACGGCCCCTGGGATGATCTTGATTTATTATTAGAACCGGCCCGCAGACCGCAGCAAGCCGGCAGCCCGCAGATCTTTTACACCGCACCAATACTACATTTCCCACAATGCAAAGGGGACGCACGAGCAGTAGGCTGCTCATTTTCAATATTATTGGCACAGCAGTCGTCAGCATCACAGTAAAATTAACTTTCAGTACCCATCAAAAATGGCAAACGGAGTGGACACTGAGAACCGGGTTTCAAACAAGGTGGGAGTCGGAGTATATGTTCACGGAGGTAGCTGGAAAACCTGTGTGTCTTCTGTGTGGAGAAAGTGTGGCGGTACTGAAAGAGTATAATCTGAGACGACATTATGAAAGAAACACGCGGACAAAAACAAGAAATATGGACATGGAACAAAGGCTACAAAAGGCAGAGGAATTAAAACGAGGCCTCAAATCTCGACAGGCTCTGTTCAAAAAGCCAAATCACAAGCCAGGCTGCTGTCAAGGCCAGTTTTATTTTGCAGGAAGGATCGCTAAATCGCGCCGGCCATTTACGGAGGGGATTTCATCAAAAAACTGCATGATTAAAGTTTGTGACGAAGTTTGCCCAGAAAAAAAGCAACTCTTTTTAAATGTGAGTCTGAGCAGAAACACCATTGCGAGAGAGGTAGACCAGTTGTCCATCAATCTAAAAGAGCAGCTTGTGAAAAAGGGAAAGATTCATTGCATATTCCTTGGCTGTGGATGAGAGCACCGACATTTCTGACATTGCCCAGTTGTCAATTTTCATCCGCGGAGGACTCCAGCCTAAGCGTGACAGAGGAGTTTTTGGCTTTACGCCTATGCATGGCACAACTACGGGCATGATTTTATGAAGAGGTGTCAAGATGTGTAAATGAGATGGAGCTGCCTTGGGAAAAACTCGTGTGTTTGACAACCACGAGCACCTGCGATGTGTGGACACAGGAGCGGACTGGTGGCGAAGATACGGGAAAAGATGCAAGAGGAAAACGCGACAGGTGAGCTGACAGCTATCATTGTATCATACACCAGGAACGTTGTGCGGTAAAGCCTTGAAAATGGAGCATGTAATGATGTCATCACGCGCACAGTTAACTTTATCAGAGCCAAAGGTTTGAATCACCGCCAGTTCAAGGCATTTCTGACGGAGTTAGAAACGAGCATGGTGATTTGCCTTATCACACAGAGGTGCGATGGCTAAGCCAGGGAAAGGTGCTTCAAAATGTTTCGAGCTTCGTGAGGAGATTTGTCTGTTCTTGGACAGCAAAGGGAAAACACAACACAACTCCGAGACGAAATGTTTCTGTGTGAAATGGCTTTTCTGTGTGACATTACGAGCTATCTGAATGCAATGAACTGCAGCTGCAGGGTCGGGATCATGTCATCTCTGATATGTACAGTACAGTGAAGGCATTTAAAACCAAACTGACTCTGTGGGAGACGCAGATGCGGAAAGAAAATTTGAGCCACTTTTCCAGCTGCCAGACCATGAAAGAGAAGCTCTCTACCAGTGCGTTCCCGAGCGCACAGTTGGCTGATAAAATAGGTATGCTTGCCGCTGACTTTCGACGCCGATTTGCTGACTTTGAAGCACAAAAAAGCAGGTTGGAACTGCTCGGTAACCATTTGCTGGTGACGTGGAAAGCTCACCACCAAACCTCCAAATGGAGTTGATTGACCTCCAATGCAATGATGCACTGAGGGCAAATATGCGGCAGTGGGTGCTGCGGAGTTCGCCCGTTTCCTCCCCGACACAATGCCCCAGCTGCGCATCCATGCTCGTCAAACGTTTGTCTATGTTTGGCAGCACATACCTGTGTGAACAACTGTTTTCTTTGATGAACCTGAACAAAACATCACACAGAAGTCGACTTACTGCTGAACACCTCCAACTCAATTCTGAGGATTTCCTCAGCTCAGAGCCTTACCCCCGAACATTGATGAACTGTGGAAAAGATGGACACCACCAAGTATCACCTCAACCTCAACAAGTGAACATTACTGTGCAATCACATATTAGAGTTTTTACTCAGTTCAAGTTTAAAAGTTAAAGTTTAATATTTGTTTTCACTGCATGTTACTTCTCCTTAAACAAAGTGTGTTTTTGATTAATAGATTTTTGCACTTTATTTTATTGTATTTCAATCCAATTATATTTTAAAAATTTCAGTTGAGTGGATGATAGAAAATTGCTATTATTGTTTTTTTCTTTGAAGTAAATTTAGCCCACTTTTGCTAAAATAGAAAATATAGGCTACTGATGGTGCCTTGAATACCGGTTTCTTTCATTTAATGTTCATGTGTATGGGATTTTTATATAAAGGAAATTTGTCTTTTGTGTCTGTTGAAAATTAAAGATTACTGACAGAGCCATAGAAAATTGCTTTTTTATCTGATCATATTGGAATATATTTGTTAGTTTTCAGTAGGTTCAATTAGGTCACTAGACTATATGCGTCATTTAAAATTTTTCAATGAACATTCGAACAGTCCGGCCCTCGGCTTGTAGCTAAATTTTTTATTTGGCCCTCCGTCCATTTGACTTTCGACACCTGGTCTAGACTTTGTGCTCGCACCTTGTGCATTTTTGGATTACTGGACTAAACGCGCATAAATGGCTGTATGGTTTTCTGTGGCTAGGCGCTGACCTAACATAATCGCAAAGTTGTGTTTCACCGTAAAGCCTTTTTGAAATCTGACACAGCGCGTTGCATTAAGGAGAAGTTTATCTTTAAAAGTATGTTAAACACTTGTATCTTAAATCAATGTTTATGATGAGTATTTCTGTAATTTGATGTGGCTCTTGCACTTTCACCGATGTTTGTTTGAGACAATGCATTTCTACCATAACGCGCCAATGTAAACTGAGATTTTTGGATATAAATATGAACAAAACAAAACATACATGTATTGTGTAACATGAAGTCCTGGGAGTGCCATCTGATGAAGATCATCAAAGGTTAGTGATTAATTTAATCGCTATTTCTGACTTTTGTGAGCCCTCTCCTTGGCTGGAAAATGGCTATATGGTTTTCTGTGACTAGCCGCTGACCTAACATAATCGCATGGTGTGCTTTCGCAGAAAAGCCTTTTTGAAATCGGACACTGTGGTTGGATTTAYAAGAAGTTTATCTTTAAAATGGTGTATAATACTTGTATGTTTGAAGAATTTTAATTATGGGATTTCTGTTGTTTTGAATTTGGCGCCCCGCAAATTCACTGGCTGTTGTCGAGGTGGTACGCTACCGTCCCACTTGTACCAGAGATTAACCCCTAATCMTAGACGAGTTTAACACATTCTATGTTCGCTTTGAGGCAGACAAAACCGAGSCATCCAGGAAGACTCTCSCTGTTCTGGACGACCAGGTGATTTCACTCTCTGAGGCTGATGTGAGGCAAACTCACAAAATAGTGAAAATTCACAAAGCCGCTGGCCCAGATGGCATCCCTGGCCACGTCCTCAGAGTGAGTGCTGACCAGCAGGCGGTGTCTTCTCGGACGTCTTCAACCTGTCCCTGTCCCAGGCAGTAGTCCCCACCTGCTTTAAGGAGACAACCATCATCCCAGTGCCCAAGACAAATAAGTTGACATGCCCAAATGACTATCACTTCTCATGCTCACCTCGGTCATCATGAAGTGCTTCGAAAGGCTGGTCATAGCCCACATCGAGGCCTACTGCTCCAACAGATTCACTTAAGATGCCATTTCTATCAGTATTCACACAGCTGTAACACACCTGGACAAGAGAAACACGTGTGAGAATGCTGTTCATTGACTACAGTTCAGCATTCAACACTATTGTTCCCTCCAAGTTCGTCATCATGCTCAGAACCCTGGGTCWGGACACCACCCTCTGCAACTGGATCCTGGACTTCCTGATGGGCAGACCAAAGGCTGAGGATGGGTAACAGCACCTCATTCACACTCACTTTTAACACAGGGGCCCACCAGGGGTGGGTCTGCAGCTGTACTCCCTGTTCACACACGACTGCTTGGCTTTGCACGACACTAACTCCATCAACTTTACTGACGACACTACGGTTGTGTTCCTGATAACCAACAACAACGAGTTCAAGCCTACAGGGAGGAGGTAAGTCAACTGGCATTATGGTGTCATGACAACAACCCTCCCTCTACGTCAGCAAAACAAAGGAGTTGATTGTTGACTTCAGGAAGCAAAGGGGGGGGGGGGGCATGCCCTGATCCACATCACTCTTGTCAAGAGGGCGCAACAGCATCTCTATTTCTTAAGGCAGCTGTAGAAATTGGCATGCCACCCCCAGGTCTCTCTCAAATACTACCGCTGCACATCGAGAGCGTCCTGACCAGTTGCATCACGGGAATTGCTCTTTTCATGACAGCAAGGCCCTCCAGTGGGTGGTTTAGACGGCCCAGTACATCACTGTGACCGTGATCCCAACCATCCAAGACATCAACCCAAAACTGTGCCTGAGAAAAGGCACGCAGCATAGTCAAGGACCTCACAAGCTGTTCTCTCCATTATTTTTATTTTATTTATTTAACTAGGCAAGTCAGTTAAGAAGAAATTCTTACTTACAATGACGGCCTACCAAAAGGCCTCCTGCGGGGACGGGGGCTGGGATTAAAAATACAAAAATAAAATAAAAATATAGGACAAAACACACATCACGACAAGAGAGACAACACAGCATGGCAGCAACACATGCCAACACAGCATGGTAGCAGTACAAAACATGGTACAAACATTATTGGGCAGAGACAACAGCACAAAGGGCAAGAAGGTAGAGACAACAATTCATCACGCGAAGCAGCCTTACCGTCAGGCAGACGGTATTGGAGCATGAGGTCTGATAGAAACTGTCTATKAGCCTGTTGGTATCTACAACCCATCAGACTACTGAACACTAGAACTGGACTGAACACCTGCTCTGATTCTCCGCACGCATCTTAACACTCATGCACACACACACACACACACTCTTATTTATACTGCACAATTTAAACACTTGCCCCCCAATCCCCCCTTCCACAAAACAGGTGTAAATATTGGACTATAAATTGTGTCTTCCTGTATTATAATAAATGCTAAAATGTTGATTCAATTCTTCTGTCATTTACTTTATGTTCATATTCTTATCTTGTATTATTTCTTATTGTTGTTGCATTTTCCAGAAGGAACCTGCAAGTAAGCATTTCATTGGACGATGTGTACCATGCGTATCCTGTACATACGACTAATAAAACGTTTAACTTTCCCTAACTTTAACCCCKAGCCTAGCTTACTTTAGCCACCTAGCTATTCATAAAAATATTGTACGACTTGAAATTCGTAACGTACTGTATCATACAAAATGGATGATGGACATCAACAAATGAATACATACCATACGAAACTTAACATATCATACTAACTGGAGGGAGACAGATTTACATTGACTATGTTATGTCTACCCCTGGTTGTAAATACACACACAAAAACAAATCGCACACACTTATGCTGGCATGCATATACATACACACACACACACACACACACTGGCACACAGTGACATATGCATGCACACACACAAGCCCACAGCGACACACCACACACACACACACACACACGTAATTCTTTATTTTTCAGGTCCATAATAAACCATTTATAAGGCATTTCTAAATAAGTGATAATGCCTGAGAAGCCGGTGTTTGGAGGACATATTGGCATGGGTGTTGGGCCTAACAACAGGGCCTAAGACAAAGTTGATGGCTGGCAAACCGTTCCAATATGTCCTCCAAATACTGGCTTCTCGGGCATTATCACTTATTTAGAAATGGGAATTATTACTTTAATACAACGGGTTATCAACATATTCAAATAAAGATTTACATATTTTCATTATTGTTATTTTGATGAATTTATTAATACTATTTCATCCTTCCACAAGATATAGTCCCAACACAAATCTAGGATTGCTACCCAACCCGGCTGGTCATTCGTTCTATCGGTCCGGTTGCCAGAGACGCGACCTAGTGGTTAAGTCYTTTTGTTCTGTATCTATGGACGCAACCCAGTCGTTCGTTCTAAATGTTCTATTGTCATACAGGCTGGCAACGTTCTTATCTCTTGCTAGCTAGCCAACTACGGCTAACTTACAGTCAAGTCAAACAGTGCAGCCAGAATAACAACAAAGTAGCTGCATTTTCATTTGTTTAAGCTGTTTTCTAGTGACATTTATTTGGATACATCCATAACAATGAGCTAATGAGGAGCGATTTCCCCTGGCATAGAAAATGTGCTCTCTCGTCAGGACAGTGTTATTCAGGGGAGCTACAGTAGCCAACAACACAGCTAACACCATCACTTCAAACTGAAGCTGGAAAGACTGCAATCTAGCTGCACTTCATTTCATTTGACCTGTTTTCTATTGATATTTCTTTGTATATGTCCATAAAAATGATGCTGATTCATGATTTCGACTGGCTGAGAAAAGCTGCCTGCCTGTCTGTCTCATCCGGACACGTTCATTACTATGCTACAGCTGGAGATCGAATTTGAATATTGAAACAATGCTGCAAATGTTGGAGAGAAAGAGCTTTATACAAATCTCCGCTGTTGAAAACTAAATGTTAGTCTAAAAGAAATGTGAGATAATGTCTAGATGCTTTTTACAGTTGAGATCAAGATTATAAATTGCCTCGCTGGGCTGATGAAATAGTGGATTACGCAGTCAGATGGAACAGAGTAAATAGGCATTTTAACAATATAGATTTAGCTGGTGGTAACTTCTGTAATAGACACCAGCTGGAATTCAGTTTTAACCAATCAGCATTCAGGATTAGACCAATTCGTTGTATAAACAATTTATAGGGTATTTACAAACAGTATGCTCACCATTTACTAATCATTACTCCCACATTTGTAAATGTTAGTAAGCTAGTTATTCACAAATGTATATATATTTCCTTAAATATCCTGTGTTGTGTGCTTATTCTTTTACTAGGTACTGTTGGAATGTTTACCCATGTTTATGCTCACCATTTTGTGAGAAACTACACCGGTTACTCAAAACATTTAGTAAAGTATTTAAAAAGCATAAATAGCGCTACTTTTAGATTAGGGGTAGCAAAAATACTTTAATGGCTTATAAATGTGGGAGTAATGATTAATAAATGGCGAACAAGGGCCTCCCAAGTGGCACAGCGGTCTAAGGCACTGCATCGCAGTGCTAGAGGCGTCACTACAGACCCGGGTTCGATCCCGGACTGTATCACAACCGGCCGTGATCGGGAGACCCATAGGCCGGCGCACAATTGGCCCAGCGTCATCCGGGTTAGGGGAGAGTTTGGCCGGGGGGGCTTTACTTGACTCATCGYGCTCTAGCGACGGCCGGGCACCTGTTGGCTGACCTCGGTAGTTTCCTATGACACATTGGTGTGACTGGCTTCCAGGTTAAGTGGGCGGGTGTTAAGAAGCACAGGAAATTGGCGAGAAAAAGGGGGTAATATACAAACACAAAAAATTGTGAATCTACTATATTAATACCTTATAAATGGTGTACTACGGACCTGTAAAGTGTTGGCCACATCACACACACTGTCAAATCAAATGTACTTCAGTCTCCATTAACAGCAGGGAATAACATGACTGTGGAGGACAGGACCATTTCCCTTGAGTCAACGCTGACTTATAGAGGTACAGAACCCCACAAAGGGCAATAACAACAGACAAATATAAATCACTGGCTCGAACAAAGTCACAATGGCGTTGTTTCAACACAAACCAATTTTGGCAATTTGCACCTTAAATGGGAAGGGCAATATCCCACAGAAAACATGTTTTTCAAATTATCCTCCTACACACACACATTCTTGATTAAAACCGGAGTTTGAGTTTTTATTGGGAGTCGAGCTGATATTTTGAGAGCTGAGCATCTGCAGAGGAGGACCACTGCCCCCTGGTGCCCATTGTAGGTTAGGGAACTATTATTACTGCAGAGAGTTTGGACTAGACAAGCAGCACTCATATCAGTAGCATCACACACAGACTGTTATATTCTAACACAAATCTCAAATGAATGGGGCCATATACACTGAGTGTATAAAATATTAAGAACACCTTCCTAATATTGAGTAGTGCACCCTTCTTTAACCTATATCCACCCTTCATCTACACTTACTGAAGTGGATTTAACAATTTAAATCAATAAGGGATCATAGCTTTCACCTAGATTCACCTGGTCAGTCGGTCTTGGAAAGAGCATGTTCATAATATTTTGTATACTCAGTGTAACTCCACTAAATTGTATCTGCAATGGAGGACAGGCGGTTTCATCCAGTCCACTCCAGGCAACCAGATGAACTACCCTTTTAACTTTGTTTGGACCTTTTCTAGCCTATTGACTGTGTCCAGATACTGTGGGGATGGACACATTGTTGGGGATGTGGCTATTATGAGGTAGGTCTCAACTGTAGCCTTACTGCTGCACTAACAGCACAGGATAAAAGCAAGCCTTGTCCGAGCCAGAATGGCCAATGACCTACACTCAGATTTTTTTTTTACAGTTAGTGTACAGTATTGTTCTCTGGGSTACAAAAWTATCAATATACACAATGTACCTTAAGAGGTACACATGTGATCCACATGGTACTGCTTGGTACATTTTAGGTATAATGGTACATTTTTGTACCCAATATTTTGACTATGAATGTACAATCTTTGGAGGTGTGGCTTAGTGAGGGTGTGGCTTTCAGTTTGCTATACTTGGCCACCGAGAGTGGAAGTGTTGTACCAGTTTAAGGGGTCTATAGTTATGTAAAGAAATGAGCATGTCTACTGCCAGTTCTGTAGTCTTTATAAAGGCTTACATAAGAGCATGTGACAATAAAGAGCTGGAATTAATATTGTAGTGACCTTGTCAAGAGGTACAGACCTCTTGGTGTGATGGTTAAGGTGTGGCTTGACAGTTGCTGGACCCAGGTTTGAGTCACAGGCGGCGCTACCCCCCACATTTGCTTCATTGGTAACAGAAGTGGTATAGAGAAGAGGTACATTTTTGCCACTTAAAAGGAACAAACAGCTTTGTCACTGTGAAGGTACCCTAAAAATKGCACATTTTGACCTTTCGGCTCTTAAGGTACGACCTGCAAGGGTACAATTATGCATCTATAACTAATGGTACAATGGACATACCTTAGCTTAAAAGGTTACCACTACAGTGACAAGCATTTGTACCGCTTTAAATACAATTCGGTAAAACAAATTCTGAGTGTACTGCAGGAGCCTATCTCCTGTTTCTGTAGCATAAGGCAGCTTGATGTACACCCCCTGGACAGGAAGCTAGGAGGTGCGCCAGGCTGCTTGCAGCGCCAGACAAGGTGGTGAGAAATGACAAGGCCAACAGGTGAAGAACACCACACCCAAATGGCATCCTATTCCCTTTATAGTGCACTACTTTTTAAATCAGGGCTCTGGTCGAAAGTAGTGCACTATATAAGAAATAGGGTGCCATTTAGAATTAATTCTGAAATACTGGGCTGTCTGGATAGTCATTATGCACCAGACTACCCTCCGTCCCTGTTACAGGCCACCCTCTGTCCCTGTTACAGGCCACCCTCTGTCCCTGCTACAGGCCAGTCACCTTGTCGCCTTCATTCTTTCCACACTCGTCTACAGTCAGGACATAAATAACACTGTCCAGAAAACAGCGAGGGTAGGGGGTCAAAGGCCGGAACACACACAGGACACCTCTACCTCTCACTCAGACAGACCTAACATGGTTAAGGTTAATCTGACAAGAGTCAGTAAGCCTTGTCTGAGCCAGAACAGCCCATATAAATCTGAGACACCAACAAAGAGACTGAGATGCACTACAAGCTCTTACACTAATAAGCAGTGGGGAAAATACTACTTATTACAGTAACGGATAACCCATGAGTTAGTGCTGGTGGGAAGCTGGGTCTCTTAACCCTGGGTCTCTTAACCCTTCCCAGGAAGAATATACAGTTCAAAGCATGTTAAATGTTTTACATCAAGACAGTCAAGGAGGAGGAATAGAATGATCTCATATATAATGGAGCCCTCATAGTCAGGGCTTAGACTGGGATTTCATAMCCAAGATGAAGTGTTTTTCATTTTAACACTAATATGCTGTTCCCACGGTCTCAAACTGTTAATTAACCACTGCTCACAGCTTTCATTTTTGACAAGTTATAACTTTAAAGTAAAAAGTGAGAAAGGGTTTTCACATATTGAATCCATGTAGGGCTATGTGCTTTTCCCTCTACTTCCCAACCTAACTCAGAGACGAAGTTAAGCTTTCTGATGTATAATTAATATTTTGTGTAATTTTCAGGAAATAATTTCCAGCCAACTCAGCTGGGATGTGAACTTTCCTTCTCCATTCTGATCAATTCTCTGTGAACTTCTGCACACTTTGAATGTGCTGTTTAACATGCTGGTCAGAAACCCCTTATTATTAATCAGATAGAAAATTATGAAGACTTTGGTTGGGTTACATAAATTAAATGATCTCAATCACTAGCATGTTGAGACACATACCATGTTGAGACACACACCATGTTGAGACACACACCATGTTGAGACACACACCATGTTGAGACACACACCATGTTGAGACACACACCATGTTGAACAACCTGAGGGTACTAGATGAACTAAGAGTGGCTAATTAAAAAGACACCAGGGTACTAGATGAACTAGATGGCTAATTAAAAAGACACCAGGGTACTAGATGAACAAGATGGCTAATAAAAAAGACACCAGGTACTAGATGAACTAGATGGCTAATTAAAAAAGACACCATGGTACTAGATGGCTAAATTAAAAAGACACCAGGGTATTAGATGAACTAGATGGCTAATTAAAAAGACACCAGGGTACTAGATGACTAGATGGCTAATTAAAAAGACACCAGGGTACTAGATGAACGCTAATTAAAAAGACACCAGGGTATTAGACTGAACTAGATGGCTAATTAAAAAGACACCAGGGTACTAGATGAAACTAGATGGCTAATTAAAAAGACACCAGGTACTAGATGAACTAGATGGCTAATTAAAAAGACACCAGGGTACTAGATGAACAAGATGGCTAATTAAAAGACACCAGTGGTATTAGATGAACTAGATGGCTAATTAAAAAGCACCAGACTAGTGGTAACTAGATGGCTAATTAAAAATACACCAGGGTACTAGATGAACGAGATTCACATTGCAGCTCTAAATACTATAACAACATTTGAATGAT
>NC_036863.1:6428880-6448868 GCF_002910315.2 Salvelinus sp. IW2-2015 | reverse complement strand
GAACACACCATGTTGAGGAACACACACAACTTCCTTAAAAACTAAAAGATCATCACTGTGTTTTTTCCCCACTCTAGCACAGCCAACCACACCACACACACACACACACACCACACACAAACACACACACCACACACACACACACACACCCAACACACACACACACACACACACACACACACACACACACACACACAACACACACACACACCCCCTCTCTCTGCTCAGGCAGTAAAACGTTAATGACTTTGAAAAACAGACTGACCTTGAAAACAGCATGTGCTCCAAATGATTTTCTCCCAGCTCAACGCCTGATCTTAAAAGATATTGAGCATCGCAGGAGGGGACCAGTTGGAAAAAAAAGAGGGAATGATTGTCAGACACCAACAAGATTGGCCGTTTACCTTTCTCTGTGTCAAGATTTAGTTGATTCTATCAAAAGAGAGTACTGAACTAAGAGTATTTGCTAAGTGAGACCCTCTTGAATTGCTGATGTGAGTTGTTCTCAGTAGAATAATAGAGATTCGAAGTATACTGTAATACCAAGCATAAAAATGACATCTGATTGAACAGAGAAATCCCTGCATTGATTAAGAGTAATGCTCAATGCACAAATGATTGAATATGAGGCTAAACGGGTGGAGTGAGTTTCTCACAATGAGAGAAAAGTTATTTCGATACACTTAATTATCTTTACACTGGAAGTACGAACAGACAAACAAACAACGKTTGACAGTTTATTATTGTCAAAATTCATATCAGTTAACTTGGAGAAATGAAATGTACTTTTGTTTTTTAAAACACATTCTCTTAAACAGAAATATAACAAGTACTTACAATCACTGGTAAAAATATATAAAAGCATACAAGCAAATAATTGTCTTTCTAAAAGACATAAGGTACAAGAGCTATGAAAAGTGTAAGACCAAACCAAAACAAAAGTAAGCCACAGACCAAATAATACCTTGTAACCGACATTGGGCAGCAAATTGCTACAGTCAAGCTTACAATTGTGCAGTTCTGCTAAATGCCTATATTTTTTGAGTTACATATGATTTCAGCTTACTTATTGCAGTCCGGGTAATATGACAGAGACCAGAAAGAGTTGTGAAGCACAGGACTTATTCAATAATGCCTATGAAGAAAGCCACAGTGTTGTCAGGTGCCTTTGGATGAATTCTTACTAATATGTCAATATAGCTTGTGTGTGTGTGTTTGTTCCACTACAGATCTGTCTGAAGTGGGATTGGCTTTAGCCCCCTAACTGATATGTGTATAGTATGGGCTGAATCTATAGAGTGGCTTAAACTGAATGCAGGGAAAATATACCATTTCAATATAAAGTCCCTGCATTACTGGTTACAGTAATCAGCCAATCTAATGGACACACAGGGAAGCCTCATTTCCTGATTGAGGAGTTGTTGAGAGCACACCTGTTCTATTGAACATCAGGGGTTGTTTTTGTTCTTCCCAATGTGCAAGGCAGGCTATTTCTCGGTCTACTAGTGGATAAACCGGTAGGGTTTGGCATCAATCAATAAACTGTTACTTGATCAATATGATCAGCTGAACTGAATGGACCACGGTGAGCCGGCCATGCATACTGTAGGCAAGCACACGGTCAGCGGACAACACAAGTCGGATCATCATCAGTCGACAAAATGGATGACTGCTGTAGTCTACGTTAAACAAATGCCTTGACATTTACACAGTTCTACAGCTGTGATCTTAAATTAGACAACACAATCAAAAGACAGAAGGGAATATTTCTCTCTCTCTCTCATATATATATACACTGAACAAAAATAAATTCAACATGTAAAGTGTTGGTCCCATGTTTCATGAGCTGAAATAAACGATCCCAGAAATRTTCCATAAACACAAAAAGCTTATTTCTCTCAAATGTTGTGCACAAATTAGTTTACATCCCTGTAAGTGAACATTTCTCCTTTGCCAAGATAATCCATCCACCTGACAGGTGTTCCATATCAAGAAGCTGATTAAACAGCATGATCATCACACAGGAGCACCTTGTGCTGGGGACAATAAAAGGCCACTCTAAAATGTGCAGTTTTGTCACACAACACAATGCCACAGATGTCTCAAGTTTTGAGGGAGCATGCAATTGTCATGCTGAGTGCAGGATTGTCCACCAGAGCTGTTGCCAGAGAATTGAATGTTCCTTTCTCTACCATAAGCCGCCTCCAACATCATTTTAGAGAATTCTGTAGTACGTCCAACAAGGCCTCACAACCGCAGACCACGTGAAACCACGCCAGCCTAGGAGATCGACATCCGGGTACTTCACCTGCGGGATCGTCTGAGACCAGCCACCCGGACAGTTGATGAAACTGAGTAGTATTTCTGTCTGTAATAAAGCCCTTTTGTGGGGAAAAACTCATTCTGATTGGTTGAGCCTGGCTTTCAAGTGGGTGGGTCTGGCTCCCAAGTGGGTGAACATATGCCCTCCCAGGCCCACCAATGGCTGTGCCCCTGCCTAGTCATGTGAAATCCATAGGTTAGGGCCTAATTGACCGATTTCCTTATATGAACTGTAACTCAGTAAAATCCTTGAAATTGTTGCATGTTGTGTTAATATTTTTGTTCAGTATATACATTTCTGCTTTCTCCTCAAAGGTGATGATGGACAGTAATAGTAGGTCCTGTATGTTATAGGATTCTGAAGAGTGTAATAGAACCTACAGAATCATTCTATGATAGAACCATCCAGCCCTGCAGATAACGGCAGGGTTCGCAGTGCTGAGAGAGAGAGGATGACACCACAGTTGTCTGAAAGCAGTAGAAACTGATAAAAGCTCTGTTCCTGATTGTGCTCAGTGGGACACAACATTACAGAACCTCCAGATAGAAATAGATTATGTAGAACACACATGCTTCCTTATCACGTAGACAAGGGAATAATGTCAGCTCTGTACATTACATTTCTAATGTCTGAGAAACAGATTGTTGCCTACTCCATAATGCGGTGGCTTTGGATGAGGACACGCTCAGCAAAACTATTTCAGCACGGCCAGTGATAACACAGAAGCCCTCAGTCAGGAGGTAAGGGAGGCAGAGTCAAGACATACAGTTGAAGTCGGAAGTTTACATACACTTAGGTTGGAGTCATTAAAACTCGTTTGTCAACCACTCCACAAATTTCTTGTTAACAAACTATAGTTTTGGCAAGTCGGATAGGACATCTACTTTGTGCATGACACACGTCATTTTTCCAACAATTGTTTACAGACAGATGATTTCACTTATAATTCACTGTATCACAATTCCAGTGGGTCAGAAGTTTRTATACACTAAGTTGACTGTGCCTTTAAACAGCTTGGAAAATTCCAGAAGATTATGTCATGGGCTTTAGAAGCTTCCTATAGGCTAATTGACATAATTTGAGTCAACTGGAGGTGTACCTGTGGATGTATTTCAAGGACTAAAAAGGACTGAAAATCAATCCCAGAACAACAGAAAAGGACCTTGTGAAAATGCTGGAGGAAACAAGTACAAAAATATCTATATCCACGGTAAAACGAGTCCTATATCGACATAACCTGAAAGGCCGCTCAGCAAGGAAGGAGCCACAGCTCCAAAACCGCCATAAAAAAGCCAGACTACGGTTTGCAACTGCCCATGGGGACAAAGATCATACTTTTTGGAGAAATGTCCTCTGGTCTGATGAAACAAAAATAGAAATGTGTGGCCATAATGACCATCGTTATGTTTGGAGGAAAAAGGGGGAGGCTTACAAGCCGAAGAACACCATCCCAACCGTGAAGCACAGGGGTGGCATCATGTTGTGGGGGTGCATTGCTGCAGGAGGGCCTGGTGCACTTCACAAAATAGATGGTATCATGAGGGAAGAAAATTATGTGGATATATTGAAGCAACATCTCAAGACATCAGTCAGGAAGTTAAAGCTTGGTCGCAAATGGGTCTTCCAAATGGACAATGACCCCAAGCATACTTCCAAAGTTGTGGCAAAATAGGTTAAGGACAACAAAGTCAAGGTATTGGAGTGGCCATCACAAAGCGTGTGCGAGCAAGGAGGCCTACAAACCTGACTCAGTTACACCAGCTCTGTCAGGAGGGATGGGCCAAAATTCACACAACGTATTGTGGGAAGCTTGTGGAAGGCTACCCAAAACGTTTGACCCAAGTTAAACAATTTAAAGGCAATGAGGCAACTTCTGACCCACTGGGAATGTGATGAAAGAAATAAAAGCTGAAATAAATCATTCTCTCTACTATTATTCTGACATTTCACATTCTTAAAATAAAGTGGTGATCCTAACTGACCTAAGACAGSGAATTTTTACTAGGATTAAATGTCAGGAATTGTGAAAAACTGAGTTTAAATGTATTTGGCTAAGGTKTATGTAAACTTCTGACTTCAACTGTATAATAAACACCTATACAACAACACATCAAGAGGAGTCAAACCAAAATCGATCCAGAGAGCAGAGAGCAAAAAAAGAAAGTTCCTCAAAAGATTCCTGCCCAATGACAGAAAAGGGGCAATCACAATCTTCGATTTTATTATAACAAAATATTAAAATAGCATTTATAGAGGACTCTTTTCATCTATACAATATATGTAACATTAATTTATGACAAACCAAAAATATATGTATAAATGTATACATGCACTGTTTATATATAACCATTCATATTTTCAAGTCTTAGTATGGCAAAACAGAAAACAACAAGCGTCACACACAGAAAAGACAGCTGAAGGAAAGAYTCCCAACTAGTAAGTCCAGTTATATCCCTAATGACAATAACATTCAGCAGTTTCACCCTCAACCCTAGAGGGTTAAAACCTCAACAAATAATGAGCTTTTGATTGCAATAAGAAGAAACAGTTAATGCATTGCAATGCATTTTCCATTGACAAGCAGTTTTTTCTTTTGTTGCCATGACAACTAAACCAGATTAGCAGACACTTAATAGCCAAGTTAGAAGAGGTACATTAAAAGAAAACACTGTGTTGTTTATGCTGCATCCACATATTCTTACCGCATAAAAAATACTTTACATATCAAATTAACCTGAAATCATAATACATTTACATTTTAGCTTTTAATTCAATAGACAACTACTAGTGTAACAAACAAACACACTAAACAAGTTTGTAAGCATCTGTGTAAACAACTTTGGGCTGTTGGCTGCACGCCTCGCATTTAAAGCTTACCAAATAACGTTTGTACAGTGATAAGATTTTGTTTTACAGTACTGCAATAAAATAAAACATTGTACTATTCTACAACAGTGAGCCTTTTTGTTTGTCAACTCATTAAAAAACAACTTAGAATAACATTCATTAAACATACAGATGGAAGCATGCCAGTAAAGTACCTCATGTTACCGTAGGTTAACAAGCGCAGAAAGARAGAGCGTCTGAATAGATGAGGGTGTGGTGCAGCATACACAATGACCTGAGATGCTGTTGAAACTCCACAAGGTGCAATAAGAGCTGCCCACACCCACTCCTCCATCCCCTGCAAATTAAAAGATATGTGGAGTCACTCTTGACTCGAGGGCATTTCTGCCGACTGCCAGATCTCTGCTTTCTAAACTACAGAGAAGAAAAATAAATGCTTTCTCCTTTCCTGGATATGCTCAGAGCTACGCTCATGTCTGCATGCCGTTTAAAGCTGAGCGCAATCAAGCAAACGGCTAAAAAACTATCACTTTCATGCATCGACTGAGGAAAAAACATTTWAAAAAACCTGGGACAAGAGAGCACCAAAGCAAATAGAGGTACTGTTAAAAAGACATTGAGTGATCAGCAGGCATCGTCCATCCCTTCTTCATAAGCACTGTGTCCCAAACGCCTCAGCCATACCCCGTGACATCACATCTCAGTCGGTTTACAGCTCTGTTCCAGGGCAGTGGGAGTCTAAATACAGGARAGTTGCTAAAACCTTTTCAAAATGGAGTAAAAAGAGACGATTGTACAAGTTCTGTGGGGGTGCCGTTGGTTTGGCCTCGAGCAGCCGTCAGCTGAGACTGAGGACCTGGAGAGGAGCGAGGGGTGAGAGGAGTGTGCCCAGAGGCGGCAGCATGGCAGGTTAAAACCACCTTTCTCTCCCTCATCCTCTCACCCTCCCTCCAACGACCTGCCGTGTCCGTTCAGGCGTCTAGTCTACACAGCTGACACCTGCTCATCTGCAATAGATAAGAGGAGAGGAGAGTTAACCTAACACTGAAGACACAATTACTTCAGACAAAACATCTAGGCACATCTTACAGCACTATCAAAGACATATTGGTATGCTAACTTATCGTCTCATGTGAAATGTGCCTCTAACTAGAGACATTTTACCATTCCTAACATTCTATACGGTGACTTCACCTGCTTACTGTTGATAACAGACAAAAAGGCAGCAACAAGCTGAGGCTCAGATTACATCCAAATCAGAGACCTTC
Organism: Salvelinus sp. IW2-2015; assembly: GCF_002910315.2. Taxonomy (NCBI): domain Eukaryota; kingdom Metazoa; phylum Chordata; class Actinopteri; order Salmoniformes; family Salmonidae; genus Salvelinus; species Salvelinus sp. IW2-2015. The sequence continues at coordinate 6,442,430 of NC_036863.1, read as the reverse complement.
AACGGTGAATCATTTGCCAGGTAACCCAACTCTGCCACTAACTAGGTAACTCCTGCAGCATCACAGAGAGCTAGTCTAGTCTACTACAACATGGCCTGCCTGGTGCTATGGTCCTCCATGTTGTCCCTGGCTGGGGTTGGTCTCTGTCTTTCTCCACATACCATCCTCACTATCCTCCATACCCTGTAGGCAGACGCTGCCTGGCCTGGACTGGCCCTGGGATTCGTGGTGGTGGTTCACACCCAGGCTCCGGGGCTCCACCAGGCCTCCGGGGCTCTGTAGCAGCTTAGACCTCTGCAGGGCCACGCTATAGTCGGGTGGCCGCAAGTGGGGGAGCCGAGGAGGAGCTCCATCCAGTCCGTTAACCAGGGTGAGGCCCTGGTATCCTGGAGGGGTGGGGGGAGGCCCCCTGTACCTATCGTCCTTGGTGGGAGAGGTTACACAATACACTGGCCACCGGGAATGAGGGAGGAAACCGGGAAGGGGGGTGTGACGGTGATGAAGGGAGGGAGGGAAGGAGAAACAAAACAAAAATTTAGAAAATAAAACAATGAGCTGTTTCACCACCACTACGTAGCTACAAAACCACTGAAATAAAGAGGCCGACAGGCAGGTGGTGTGGTTGGTGTGTGAGATGAATGGTAGCAGCAGATTTGGCATGTACTGTACTGCTCTTCAATAGGCCTGGGACGATACCAGTATCACGATACTCGTTAATATCGTAGCAAGGAAACAAAACAGTGGATTTAACTTCTTTAGGAAGTTAAGTGGATTAAAGTTCTTTAGGAAAACAGTCCTAATGTTGGAAACAAACATTATGTTGTCATCCAGAGTCACAATTATGTATTTACCAAGCTATAAGTACACAATAGCAGGTTTTTTAAAAGGACCAAAGAGTGTGGTCTGCTTCATGTTTTTTTWWATCTTTGCCATGGAAACATTTTGTGATASTGGTTTCGTCCCGGCCCTACTTTTTAATCCTCCTGTCCATCCAGTCTGAGGACGATACATTCGCTTCGTACCAAATGGCACCGGAATTCCTAATTTAATGCCCATAGGGCTCTGGTCAAAAGGAATAGACTACATAGGAAACCCTGGTCAAAAGTAGTGCACTTTATAGGGAATACCACTATCTCTGTGCTCTGCTGCATTACAGAACACTGCCTCTGCTGCATTACAGAACACTGCCTCTGCTGCATTACAGAACACTGCCTCTGCTGCATTACAGAACAGTGCCCCTGCTGCATTACAGAACAGTGCCTCTGCTGGCATTACAGAACAGTGCCTCTGCTGCATTACAGAACAGTGCCTCTGCTGCATTACAGAACACGTCTCTGCTGCATTACAGAACAGTGCCTCTGCTGCATTACAGAACACTGTCTCTGCTGCATTACAGAACACTGTCTCTGCTACATTACAGAAGATTAAGTAAACAGAAAAAGCATAATTCATCATGTTATAGAAGTAGACCAGCTGGAGAATACAGTATGTGGTAGAGTAGTAGTAAATGCAGCTGAGCAAATAGCACAAGCAGGGGACCCCGGTTAAAAAAATCCCACTATACTGCAGTTCTGTGGACCGCATGGGTGAAAAAACAGAAGCAATTTGTGCCACAGCTGTTTTTGAGACTGGTTTTGAGACTGGTTTTGAGACTGGTTTTGAGACTGGTTTTGAGACTGGTGGCCAGGCAAAGCGAGTGTATCCAAAGCCATAAGCGAGGAAGTAAAAATGTTTTCCAAAAGTGTACAAATCTGCTGTTGTCATTCCTCAACACACACCACACCCATCTACACAGCATGTCACAAGTGGGATTTACAGTTACACACTAACACCACAGTACGGTAGAGGTGATGGAGAAGACACACAGTGGACCCTCACCTATGAGGCCTTTCTCGGTGCTTGAAGTGACCGTTTTGTAGATGGGGGCTGTGCTTTGGGGTGCGTCGTGCCCCTCCCAAGTGGCGTCTGAGGCACCGTCTGCAGTGCGGCGTTTGATGGTGCCGTAGTTCCCCTCATATGTGTCAGACAGCGAGGATGACGAGGCCCAGCTCTGCCGTGATTGGTTGAGCTCTGAACTGTCTCTGGAGAGCCTCTTGGCGTCCTCTCCTCCCCTGGACCCCGCCCCTGGTGCTATCACTACCCCCTCCCCGGCTGGCCCAGCCTCCACCTCTGCTATAGGCCCTGCTAGCTGGGTGTGGCGGAAGCCCCCAGGCGCCAGGTGGTCCCAGGCAGGGGGTCGGCCCAGGCCTAGAAGGGGGACAGGCAGGCTCTGGAAGCTGTCATGGGAGTTGGAGGAGCAGGAGGTCCAGCTTCCCCGCCCGCTGTCGACCACGCTGTCCAGGGAAGCGTGGTCGGGGGCCAGTTCCTCTGTGGAGGTCGAGGAGGTGAAGGTGGAGCCCCGCGTCACCTGGCCCCGCGCCAAAGACAAACTGACCAGGAGAAGAGAGAAGGAAACACAATGAAACAGAGAAGAAATGATAATGCTAGAATTGCGCCTGAGAGGACGGCGGTCGTTTTATGTGCTCCTAACCAACTGTGATATTTTTGGAMATCAGAACAGCGATTACTCACCTTGCACTGGAAAAATATTTTTTCTTTAACGAGTCCGACGCGAAGGATATACTGCTTTCTCTGAAACGGGCTCAAATCCCTGTCATTTGCGTGAAGAAAATAATTTGTAGGTGAGTGAGTAAACCCCCTCTACCATTAGTCCAATTATCCACCGTGCAATCATTGGATAACAAAATGGATGAGCTCCGATCAAGGATATCCTACCAATTGGACATTAAAAACTGTCATATCTTATGTTTCACCGAGTCGTTGCTGAACGACGACATGGATAACATACAGCTGGCTGTGTTTTCGGCAAGATAGAACAGCTGCCTCCGGTAAGACAAGGGGTGGCGGTCTGTGTCTATTTGTAAATAACAGCTGGTGCGCGAAATCTAATAATAAGGAAGTCTCGAGGTTTTGCTTGCCTGAGGTAGAGTATCTCATGATAAGCAGTAGACCACACTATTTACCAAGAGAGTTTTTGTCTATATTTTTTGTAACTGTCTATTTACCACCACAAACCAATGCTGGCAYTAAGACCGTACTCAACGAGCTGTATAMSGCCATAAGCAAACAGGAAAATGCTCATCCAGAGGCGGCGCTCCTAGTGGCCGGGGACTTTAAAGCAAGCAAGCTTAAATCCGTTTTACCTCATTTCTACCAGCATGTTAAATGTCCAACCAGAGAAAAAAAAACTCTAAACCACCTTTACTCCACACACAGAGGCGCATACAAAGCTCTCCCTTGCCCTCCATTTGGCAAATCTGACCATAATTCTATTCTCCTGATTCCTGCTTACAAACTAAAGTGACTTGCTCAAAAAGGAAGTGGTCAGAGGACGCAGATGCTAAGCTACAGGACTATTATGCTAGTACAGGCTGGAATATGTTCCGGGATTCTTCTGATTGTGGACTACAGAAAATGGAGGACCGAGCACGCTCCCATTCTCATCGACGGGGCTGTAGTGGAGCAAGTTGAGAGCTTCAAGTTCCTTGGTGTCCACATCACCAACAATCTTTCATGGTCCAAACACACCAAGACAGTCGTGAAGAGGGCACGACAATGCCTCAGGAGACTGAAAAGATTTGGCATGGTTCCTCAAAAAGTTCTACAGCTGCACCATCGAGAGCATCCTGACAGGTTGCATCACCGCCTGGTATTGGAATTGTTCGGCCTGCGTCCGCAAGGCACTACAGAGGGTAGTGCGTACGGCCCAGTACATCACTGGGGCCAAGCTTCCTGCCATCCAGGACCTCTATACCAGGCRGTGTCAGAGGAAGGCCCTAAAAATTGTCAAAAAGACTCCAGCCACCCTAGTTATAGACTGTTCTCTCTGCTACCGCACGGCAAGCGGTACATTAGCACCAAGTCTAGGTCAAAAAGGCTTCTTAACAGCTTCTACCCCCAATCAGTCTCACACTGCAGAGCACACAGTGTCTCTAGGATTTATCACTGTACCCACCATAAAGCAAAGTTGTGCTCTACTCCTTTCCTTCCATTAACCAGACACTGTTTGATTCATGTAAAATGTTTTTTACGGAGTGTGCCGGGAGTTCAAATAAACAATATTTAATGAACAGACTGCCACCKCCACTGCAGCAGGTTCTCAGGTAATAAAATATTACACAAAAGGAGATTATTGTGACCAAGAAGTATATAATATTTATGCCAGGGAGGCATCATCCTGGAGGGACAGTAAAGGGGGTTGTTTACTTGTTGGAATTAAAAGCTGTCCACATAAAAGGAACAGCACAGGTAATGTGGGAGGGAGTAAACATGTGATGTTGATAAACAGTGGCCTTTTATGATTTCCTGTCCGCTGCTTTAACGAGCCATGGACATAATTGGAACCCAGCTTGAAGGGGTGCGGGTCTGCTTTGAGGAGGTATACGATGTGTGTGTGTGTGTGTTTGTGTGTGTCTGGTGTAGGGATGACTAGTGTCAGTTGTTGGAGGGTGTTTGCTTTGTCTACAGTGTGTGTGTGTGTATACGTGTGTGTGTGTATACGTGCGTGTGTGTATACGTGTGTGAATACGTGCGTGTGTGTATACGTACGTGCGTGTATGTGTATACGTACGTGCGTGTATACGTACGTGCGTGTGTGTGTATAAGTGCGTGCGTGTGTGTGTTACCTGGTGCTGGGCTGGCTGCCGTCAGAGTTGGCATGTGTGAGTTGCGTGGTGGTGCCTGGGGTCTCTGTGGTATCCCTGGTCTTGATGCCATGGCGCTCCTCTGCAGGACCAGCAGGCATGGAGTCCACTGAGCAGTTACTGACGATGCTGGAGCGGGACGAGATCTCACTGTGGCTGGAKTCGGACAGGTTGTCTGACTTCCCTGCAGGCATCAGGGCATAGCCTGGGGGAGAACGAGGAGGAGATGATCAGCCTGGAGAAGTGATCATCCACACACMGCCTCTACCAACCTTCACTAGATCTAACACCCTAGGCTCTACTACAGACGCTCTACATACAGATCAGCAGCATGTCCAACACTGATCAGGACTGGCTTTAACAAACTGTTTTATTTCAAAAACTGAAATCCTGTAAAAAAAGATATAAGTAGGATAAACATCTCGTCATCTTTGTTTTAGTTTCTCCCATGCTCATCAATAACATCTGTAGAAAACTAATAATCAACATTAAAACAGTGGAAATTGGGAGCCCCCTTTTCACATTGCAGTTGACCTGTAGAGCCTCTTGAACACAACATGCTTAACTTACCTTATTCTATCTTATTTTGTGAATGTCATTAATAACATCTAACGTTGAAGTATTTCAGTAAGAAATTCTGAAAACTCAAGATCGTACTGCATATTAAAACTAGCTGCCTTTTAAAATCATTATGCATTCTCTGTCCCTTCGTTGTGGATCAACTTGGACTGAACCACAACTAACATGTATGATACAATACATGAAAACTTTCACCAACATATTTCAATGAACTGCTGAAACCTCATGACAAAACTTTCTGTACACATAAAATACGTATTCAGTTCACTTCACACAGAATGTACTTCCTCAGTCTAGCAGATTGCCTCTGTCCTCTAAGCCAACTTTAGTGTTCATTACTTTACAGAGGGACTACTGTGCTACTTCCTCAGTCTGTCTTTCAGATAGTCTTTCTCCTCTTATGTCGGTCTCTGCAGAGCCATACAAAGGGCCTGCTGGGGCTGGCTGACCTTCTTGCCTGCCCTTTGACCTGCTCAGCCTGTCTCTGTCCTGGGCTACCCTCCTGGGCCTCAGAGGGCCCCGAGTGCCCCGGACGCTCCACTGGTGTCCTAGCCACTAACACTGCAGCCAGCCTTTCCCTAGACTGACTCCTCCCCCTCAGCATSCTGAACGGGGATAGCTCCCTCAGCCTCTTCCTCAGGGGGGACTCTGTTAGTCTGGGCCTGGGGGGGGTTAGAGGCTCTGGCCCTGTCGAGGTCTCTGCCTGGGGAGTGGGGGTCCCTGGCCTGGTGGCCTTTGCGGCCCCTGCTTCTGGGTCTCCATGGGGCCCAGAGTGGCTCATCATCCCTGGCCCTGCCTGCTCTGTCTCCACCTCCATCTCTCTGTCCCTGCCTTCCTCCCCGTCTCTGATGTGCTGCCTGGTCATCTGCAGGAACCTCTTGTGGAGGAGAGCCCCACCTATGCCGTAGCTGCGGCTGCCTGCCTTGGTGCTGGCCTCGCTGGTCAGAGAGGACGACGAGCCAGACCGGTTCATCTGGCTGTTGGTGTTATGCTGGGGGTTGGCCACGCCTCCCACTGTAGACAAACACAGGAGAGAGACGGGGAGAATGATTGAGGTGCTTGATTAAGACGACACAAAATTAGAGTATGGATAGATGAGATGAGGGAATAGGACTACAGCAAGATGTGTATGTATGTACGGTGAGCGAGGGATGCTGGGTTGAGATGCTGATATATAGAGGGTACTGACAGTAAGGTACAAACCTTTGATGAAGAATGGGAATGCTTGGTTCTGAGTTATAGGTATGAGTTGTGAGATGGATGAATGGATTGTAGAAGATGCTGTAGTGAGAGGTAATGTGAGGTAGCCAGGGTGTAGACCTTTGCGAGGGGAGCCCTGTGGCGATACAGTGGGGCTGGAATGCAGGGAGGAAACGGTGGACACAGTGTCTTCAGCAGGCCTCTTCCCAAAACAGGTACTGTCCTCTGATTGGCTGAGCTGGGAGCTGGGATGCTTCTTTATCACCTGGGGAGAGCTGGAGTCTGGGAGGGGGAGAGAGACAGAGATACACACTGTTATAGTCTGTGAGGGGGAGAGAGAGAGAGATACACACTGTTATAGTCTGTGAGGGGGAGGAGAGAACAGAGATACACACTGTTTATAGTCTGTGAGGGGGAGAGAGACAGAATACACAAACTGTTTATAGTCTGTGAGGGGGAGAGAGGAGACAGAGATACACACTGTTATAGTCTGTGGGGGGAGAGAGACAGAGATACACACTGTGTTATAGTCTGTTGAGGGGAGAGAGACAGAGATACACACTGTTATAGTCTGGGAGGGGAGAGAGACAGAGATACACACTGTTATAGTCTGGGAGGGGGAGAGAGACAGAGATACACACTGTTTAAGTCTGTGAGGGGGAGGGAGAGACAGAGATACACACTGTTATAGTCTGTGAGGGGAGAGAGAGAGAGATACACACTGTTATAGTCTGTGAGGGGGAGAGAGAGGAGAGATACACACTGTTATAGTCTGTGAGGGAGAGAGAGAGAGAGATACACACTGTTATAGTCTGTGAGGGGGAGAAGAGACAGAGAGATACACACTGTTTAGTCTGTGAGGGGGAGAGAGACAGAGATACACACTGTTATAGTCTGTGAGGGGGAGAGAGACAGAGATACACACTGTTATAGTCTGTGAGGGGGATAGAGAGAGAGATACACACTGTTATAGTCTGTGAGGGGGAGAGAGACAGAGATACACACTGTATAGTCTGGGAGGGGGAGAGAGACAGAGATACACACTGTTATAGTCTGGGAGGGGGAGAGAGACAGAGATACACACTGTTACAGTCTGTGAGGGGGGGAGAGACAGAGAATACACACTGTTATAAGTCTGTGAGGGGGAGAGAGAGAGAGGATACACACTGTTATAGTCTGGGAGGGGGAGAGAGAGAGAGATTACACACTGTTATAGTCTGTGAGGGGGAGAGAGAGAGAGATACACACTGTTATAGTCTGTGAGGGGGAGAGAGAGAGAGATACAGAGCATTCAGAAAGTATTCAGACCCCTTGACTTTTTCCACAGTTACGTTACAGCCTTATTCTAAAATGGATTCAATTGTATTCTTTCCTCAATCTACACACACCCCATAATGACAAAGCAAAAACAGGTAAAAAAAACAACAGAAATACCACATTTACATAAGTATTCAGACCCTTTACTCAATACTTTGTTGAAACACCTTTGGGAGTGATTACAGCCTAGAGTCTTCTTGGGTATGAAGCTACACACTTTATTTGGGGAGTTGCCCATTCTTCTCAACAGACCCACTCATGGTCTGTCAGGTTGGATGGGGAGCATCGCTGCACAGCTATTTTCAGGTTTCGCCAGAGATGTTAGATCGGGTTCAAGTCCGGGCTCCGGCTGGGCCACTCAGAGACATTCCGAGACGTGTCCCGAAGCCACTTCTGCGTTGTCTTGGCTTTGTGCTTAGGGTCGTTGTCCTGTTGGAAGGTGAACCTCCGCTCCAGTCTGAGGTCCTGAGCGCTCTGGAGCAGGTTTTGTCAAGGATCTCTCTGTACTTTGCTCCGTTCATATTTCCCCTCAATCCGGACTAGTCTCCCAGTCCCTGCTGCTGAAAAACATCCCCACAGCCTGATGCTGCCACCACCATGCCTTACCGTAGGGATGGTGCCAGGCTTCCTCCAGATGTGGCACTTGGCATTCAGGCTAAAGAGTTTAATCTAGGTTTCATCAGACCAGAGAATCTTGTTTCTCATGGTCTGAGAGTCCTTTAGGTGCCTTTTTGTAAACTCCAAGCGGGCTGTCATGTACCTGTTACTGAAGAGTGCCTTCCGTCCTGCCACTCTACCATAAATGCTTGGTTGGTGAAGTGCTGCAGAGATGGGAGAACCTTCCAGAAGGACAACCATCTCCACAGAGGAACTCTGTCAGAGTGACCATCGGGTTCTTGGTCACCTCCCTGACCAAGGCCCTTCTCCCCGATTTCTCAGTTTGGCCGGGCGGCCAGGTCTAGGACGAGTCTTGATGGTTCTAAACTTCTTCCATTTAAGAATGATGGAGACCACTGTGTTCTTTGGGAACTTCAATGCTGCAGAAATGTTTTGTTACCTTTCCCCAGATCTGTCTCTCGACACAATCTTGTCTCTGACAATTCCTTCGACCTCATGGCTTGGATTTGTCTCTGACATGCACTGTCAACTGTGGGACCTTGTGTGTGTGCGCCTTTCCAAATCATGTCCAATCAATTGAAATAAAAAAAACATGATCTGGCGCACACCCAGAATAATAGTTTGTGTGGAGGTGCTGACTAACGGCGAATAAACTATCAAAATAAAATAAGTCGCACACTCCGTRTAATCTCCCAGCAATTGAATGRGTATTTACCAACGTTTCGGCATCACTGTGCCTTTACTCACTATAAAATCACTAATAGGCAACATGTTTAACATTGACTAACAGATACTGTAGTCAAACTCAATTGTCTTTGAATTGTATAGCATATCTTCTGATGCTATTTCTATCCACAGGATCATCCAACCGGGACTTCTGGAAATCTTGTGAAAGTTAATGGGTCATTTCCAACCCTAGAAGATAGTAACAGTTCCAGTGACTCACTGTGTGCGCTGTGAATGTCTTTGGCCGTGCTCTTCTTCCGTAGGGGGTAGAGGGGTACCTGRACCTGGAGCACCTGAGACACGCGGTTCTGGGTCTTCCCCCCGTGCAGCGGCGAGCGCAGCGACACTGGAGACATGTCCGACTTGTTGGACCGTCGCTCACTCAAGTTCTTGGACACTGTAGTCATCGAAACAGGAAATAATTAATTTGGCATCAGGCACTGCAAGATTATTATGTTCCAGTGCAGAAAGTCAGTAATCCCAGAAACATCAGCACTATGAATGGCCTGATCAGTTACTCCAGAGGGTTGGTGTGTAAACATAGTAAACACAAAGACGAAACAGAGGAAGCTAAGACAACAAGGTGGTCACAGAGAGGAAATGTCTGACAAATGTATAGTAAGATTAATGAAATGGGTATATTTGTACAGCATCTTGCTAAATGTATTTTTATTTTATTTGTGGGAATATGAATAATATTATTACAGCACTTGATTCATTTTTAAACAAGGAGAAACTTCTCTTCTCTCAGTAGGGCAATGCAGAATGTGAAACATATACTGCCCACTAGGTGGCAGTGTAAGGCAAGATAAAGACACTCAAGTGAACAAAACTTCATTCCAAGTGAATGGAGGAAATGTTGTCCCATTTGTCAGGGTCAAATTTGCCCCATTTGTTCCATGTTGTCAGGCGTTATAATCAGACCAAGTTTTACAAGTATTATACCAGGGTTGGGGTCAATTCGAATTGAAGTCAGTCAATTCAGGAAGTAAACTGACGTTCCAATTCAATAATTATCTTTTTTTAAAGATATTATWTTTATTTCCAAAATGTCATTTTTATTTTAAATTCAAATCACTTCCTGAATTGAGTCTCTTAAATTTAAATAGACCCTGTGTTATACATTTTTGCATTTGGCCACCAAAATGGTTGTTACGGTGTTGACTCAGACTCACAGGTGCTGTAGGTAGGCTCACACTGTAGAGACATGGTCTGGTGTTTCTCCTCGTCCGTCTCCACCGCCAGGTTGGACAGGTACTGCTTGACCTTACGGGCCATCTGAGCATCCTCGTACAGCTTCTTAGCGTTGAGCAGCGAGCTGCGACGCACACGCTTCTTATGGGCCCCGCCCTGTACGTCTAACATGTTGGAGTTGGTGCTGCCCTGACTCAGAGACCTGGATGGAGGAGAGAAGAAGTGGATGGAGTGAGGAATGGAGAGAGCAAGGGAGAGAAGTATGGGGAGACATTAAACAGGGAGGGAGACCGGTCAGTTATGCAGGACTTCAGTGGAGACATTCAAACAGGGAGGGAGACCAGTCAGTTATCCAGGACTTCAGTGGAGACATTAAACAGGGAGGGAGACCAGTCAGTTATCCAGGACTTCAGTGGAGACNGGAGGGAGACCAGTCAGTTATCCAGGACTTCAGTGGAGACATTAAACAGTGAGGGAGACACCAAACAGACATGCTCTACAGGTTATGGTCATGCAGTCTCTCAAAACTATTACCTTCCTGTCAAACTGTCACTGTAACACACGCTCAGGACATTCAGAGAGCACTTTGATGGGAAGGTCACTTAACATGATTCTGAATACAGTGCATTGGAGCATAGCAGGTTCTAACACAACCATGCAACACGGATGCCTCTCGCTGATGCACCATGCTAAAACAAATGGGTAAATGAAACATAACATTCTGTTTGACAGTCAAAAATGGTTAGAACATTAAATGAATCTGGGTAAAATGGCAGGATGCACACACAATGCAAAACAGACTCGTCTGATCCAATGGTGATCTTTTGGATAGGATGGATTTGTGAATGAAAGAGTTAGGGACCGATCGACACACGAAAGGGGCATGCAGTTTGGGAGGGCGCTGGCGACTGGGGGGGTGCGTGGTGACTGGGTGGCTGGACTATTACCAGGGGACTTACCCTAAACTCTTCCACCTCTTCTTCCTGCAAGCAAGACCCAATGACATTGAAACAGTACAGTCAAGGAAGGACAGAGGCACCGCCACCACTGAAGGAACTGACCGAGGATGGGGACACACACAGGATCTCTCCCGAGTCCCTATATCAACTGTGTGTGTGTGTGTGTGTGTGTGTGTGTGTGTGTGTGCCAAATGAAATGTGGTGGAGGATTGTGTGCTTTAACGAAAATCAGTATATGTTTAAATAGTTCTACTAAAGGTATAACTCATTGAATCCACCTTCTGTTGTTACATCATCTACAGCAGCAGTGAGACATGGGAGAGAAGGGTGTGTTGATAATTTCTGTTTTGAGAGTGAATGTTAAGAAGAGAGATTGATCCCTATATCAACTGTGTGTGTGTGTGTGTGTGTGTGTGTGTGTGTGCGTGGCCAAATGAAATGTGGTGGAGGATTGTGTGCTTTAACAAAATCAGTATATGTTTAAATAGTTCTACTAAAGGTAATAACTCATTGAATCCACCTTCTGTTGTTACATCATCTACAGCAGCAGTGAAGACATGGGAGAGAGGGTGTGTTGATAATTTCTGTTTTGAGAGTGAATGTTAGGGGAACACTGGTGCTGCTTGGTGAGGAGGGAGCCTAAAGGGAACAGTGATGCTGCTTGGTGTGGAAGGGAACCTAAAGGGAACAGTGGTGCTGCTTAGTGTGGAGGGAGCCTGAAAGGAACAGTGATGCTGCTTGGTGTGGAGGGAGCCTGAAGGGAAACAGTGGGCTGCTTGGTGTGGAGGGAGCCTGAAGGGAACAGTGGTGCTGACTTGGTGTGGAGGGAGCCTGAAGGAAACAGTGGTTGGCTGCTTAGTGTGGAGGGAGCCTGAAGGGAACAGTGGTGCTGCTTGGTGTGGAGGGAGGCCTGAAGGGAGCCTGAAGGAACAGTGGTGCTGCTTGGTGTGAGGGAGGCTGAAGGGAAGCCTGAAGGGAACAGTGATGCTTGCTTGGTGTCAAATCAAAACTTGTATTTGTAAATGAGCCGAAAACAACATTTCACACAATTACCGTGAAATGCTTACTTACAAGCCCTTAACCAACAATGTAGTTCAAGAAAGAGATGATATATTTACACAAAAATAAAACTAAAGTAAAAAATAATAAAAAGTAACAATAAAATAACAATAACGAGGCTATATATAGGGGTACCGGCACCGAGTCAATGTGCGGGGGTACAGGTTAGTCGAGGTAATTTGTACATGCAGGTAGGTGTAAAGTGGCGGCAGCAGTGAGAACAGTCTATGACATGGGTGACTGGAATCTTTGACAATTTTTGGGGCTTTCCTCTGACACCGCCTAGTAATATACAGTTGAAGTCGGAAGTTTACATACACCTTAGCCAAATAGAATTAAAACTGTTACGATCACCAATTTATTTTAAGAATGTGAAATGTCAGAATAACAGTAGAGAGAATGATATATTTCAGCTTTTATTTCTTTCATCACATTCCCAGTGGGTCAGAAGTTTACATACACTCAATTAGTATTTGGTAGCATTGCCTTTGAATAGTTTAACTTGGGTTAAATTATGCAGGTGGCCTCCACAAGCTTCCCACAATAGTTGGGTGAATTTTGGCCCTCCTCCTGACAGAGCTGGTGTAACTGAGTGAAGTTTGTAGGCCTCCTTGCTGCGCAAACGCTTTTTCAGTTCTGCCCACACAAGTTTTCTATAGGATTGAGGTTCAGGGCTTTGTGATGGCCACTCCAATACCTTGACTTTGTTGTCCTTAAGGCCATTTTGCCAACAACTTTGGAAGTATACGCTTGGGGTCATTGTCTATTTGGAAGACCCATTTGCGACCAAGCTTTAAACTTCCTGACTGATGTTCTGAGATATTGCTTCAATATATCTACATACTTTTCTTCCCTCATGATGCCATCTATTTTTGTGAAGTGCACCAGTCCCTCCTGCAGCAAAGCACCCCACAACAATGATGCTGCCACCCCCATGCTTCACGGTTGGGATGGTGTTCTTTGGCTTGCAAGCATCATTTTTTCCTCCAAACATAACGATGGTCATATGGCCAAACATTTCTATTTTTGTTTCATCAGACCAGAGGACATTTCTACAAAAAGTACGATCTTTGTCCTCATGTCCAGTCGTAGTCTGGCTTTTTTATGGCGGTTTTGGAGGCAGTGGCTTCTTCCTTGCTGAGCAGCCTTTCAGGTATATGTTGATATAGGACTCGTTTACTGTGGATATAGATAA
>NC_036863.1:6423607-6426060 GCF_002910315.2 Salvelinus sp. IW2-2015 | reverse complement strand
ACTTATGTACCCATTTCCTCCAGCATCTTCACAAGGTCCTTTGCGGTTGTTCTGGGATTGATTTGCACTTTTCGCACCAAAGTACATTMATCTCTAGGAGACAGAACACGTCTCCTTCCTGAGCAGTATGATGGCTGCATGGTCCCATGGTGTTTATACTGCGTACTATTGTTTGTACAGATGAACGTGGTACCTTCAGGTGTTTGGAAATTGCTCCCAAGGATGAACCAGACTTGTGGAGGTCTTGGCTGATTTCTCTAGATTTTCCCATGAAGTCAAGCAAAGAGGCACTGAGTTTGAAGGTAGGCCTTGAAATACATCCACAGTTACACCTCCAATTGACTCAAATGATGTCAATTAACCTAACAGAAGCTTCTAAAGTCATGACATAATTTTCTGTAATTTTCCAAGTTGTTTAAAGGCACAGTCAACTTAGTGAATGTAAACTTCTGACCCACTGGAATTGTGATACAGTGAATTATAAGTGAAATAATCTGTCTGTAAACAATTGTTGGAAAAATTAGTAGATGTCCTAACCGACTTGCCAAAACTTGTTTGTTAACAAGAAATTTGTGGAATGGTTGAAAAACGAGTTTTAATGACTCCAATCTAAGTGTATGTAAACATCCGACTTCAACTGTAGGTCCTGGATGGCAGGAAGCTTGGCCCCGGTGATGTATTGGGCCGTACACACTACCCTCTGTAGCGCCTTAAGGTCAGATGCCGAGAAGTTGCCATACCAGGCGGTGATGCAACCGGTCAGAATACTCTCGATGGTGCAGCTGTAGAACCTTTTTGAGGATCTGGGGACCCATRMAAAATCTTTTCAGTCTCCTGAGGGGGAAAAGGTTTTGTCGTGCCCTCTTCACGACTGTCTTGGTGTGTTTGGACCATGCTAGTTCGTTGGTGATATGGACACCAAGGAACTTGAAACTCTCAACCTGCTCCACTACAGCCCCGTCGATGTTAGTCGTCTTGCCAGTTGGTCCGCACATGCTTTGAGTACACGTCCTGGTAATCTGTCTGGCCCCGCGGCTGTGTRAATGTTGACCTGTTTAATGTTCTTGCTCACATTGGCTACCGAGAGCGTTATCACACAGTTGTCCGGAACAGCTGGTGCTCTCATGCATGCTTCAGGCATTTAGCTCGTCTGGTAGGCTACGTCACTGGGCAGCTTGCGGTTGGKTTTCCCTTTGTAGTTCGTAATAGTTTTCAAGCCCTGCCACATCCGACGAGTGTCAGAGCTGGTGTAGTAGGATTCAATCTTAATCCGGTATTGATGCTTTGGACATGCTTAGTTCGTTGGTGATATGGACACCAAAGGAACTTGAAGACTCTCAACCTGCTCCACTACAGCCCCGTCGATGTTAGTCGTCTTGCCAGTTGGTCCGCACATGCTTTGAGTACACGTCTGGTATCTGTCTGGCCCCGCGGCTGTGTAATGTTGACCTGTTTAATGTTCTTTGCTCACATTGGCTACCGAGAGCGGTTATCACACAGTTGTCCGGAACAGCTGGTGGCTCTAATGCATGCTTCAGGCATTTAGCTCGTCTGGTAGGCTACGTCACTTGGGCAGCTGGCGGTTGGTTTTCCTTTTGTAGTTCGTCATAGTTTTTAAGCCCTGCCACAGTCCGCGAGATGTCAGAGCTGGTGTAGTAGGTTTCAATCTTAATCCGGTATTGATGCTTTGCCTGTTTGATGGTCGTCTGAGGGCGTAGCGGGATTCTTTTAAAAGCGCCGGATTAGTGTCCCGCTCCTTGAAAGCGGCAGCCTAGCTTTAGCTCGATGCGGATGTTGCCTGTAATCCATGCGTTCTGTGGGATATGTTTGTATGGTGACGACATCGTCAATGACACTTTGCACTTAATGAAGTCGATGACTGAGGTGCGTGTACTCCTCACTGCCATTGGATGAATCTGGACATATTCCAGTCTGTGCTAGCAAACAGTCCTGTAGCTTAGCATCCGCGTCATGTGACCACTTCCGTATTGAGCGATGTCACTAGTACTTCCTGCTTTAGTTTTTGCTTGTAAGCAGGAATGAGGAGATAGAATTAATGTCAGATTTGCCAAAATGGAGGGCGAGGGGAGAGCTTTGTATGAGTCTCTGTGTGTGGAGTAAAGTGGTCTGAGTTTTTCCCTCTGGTTGCACAGTGACATGCTGGTAGAAATGAGGTAAAATAGGATTTAGTCTTGCCTGCATAAAGTCCCCGACCACTTGGAGCGCCGCTTCGGATGAGCATTTTCTGTTTACTTATGGACTTATACAGCTGGTGAGTGCGGTCTTAGTGCCAGCATCGGTGTGGTGGTGGTAAATAGATGCAACGTAATAATATAGTCAGAACTTCTGGTAAATAGTGTGCGTCTACAGCTACTCATAAGGTCTCTACCTCAGGCGAGCATACCTCGAGATTCTTTAATATTTAACATCGGACCAGCTGTTATTACAAAACA
>NC_036863.1:6356149-6423582 GCF_002910315.2 Salvelinus sp. IW2-2015 | reverse complement strand
TCCGTTTGATGGTCGCTGAGGGCGTGCGGATTTCTTTTAAGCTGCCGGATTAGTGTCCCGCTCCTTGAAAGCGGCAGCTCTAGCTTTAGCTCGATGCGGATGTTGCCTGTATCCATGCATTCTGGTTGGGATATGTTTGTATGGTGACGACATCGTCAATTGCACTTATTGCACTTATGAAGTCGATGACTGAGGTGGTTACTCTCACTGCCATTGGATGAATCTGGAAACATATTCCAGTCTGTGCTAGCAAACAGTCCTGTAGCTTAGCTCCGCGTCATGTGACCACTTCCGTATTGAGCGAGTCACTAGTACTTCCTGCTTTAGTTTTTGCTTGTAAGCAGGAATGAGGAGATAGAATTATGGTCAGATTTGCCAAAATGGAGGCGAGGGAGAGCTTTGTATGAGTCTCTGTGTGTGGAGTAAGTGGTCCCTAGAGTTTTTCCCCCTCTGGTTGCACATGTGACATGCTGGTAGAAATGAGGTAAAATAGATTAAGTTTGCTGCATTAAAGTCCCCGCCAGCTTGGAGCGCGCTTCTGGATGAGCATTTTCTTGTTTACTTATGGACTTATACAGCTGGTTGAGTGCGGTCTTAGTGCCAGCATCGTGTGGTGGTGGTAAATAGATGCAACGAATAATTAGATCAGAATCTTCTTGGTAAATAGTGTGGTCTACAGCTTATCATACGGTTCTCGGCACCCCCACCCCTCGTCTTACCAGACGTAGCTTCTCTGTCCTGCCGATGGATGGAAAATCCCGCCAACTCCTTATTATCCATGTCGTCGATCAGCCACGACTCAGTGAAACATAAGATACAGTTTTTAATGTCCCGTTGGTAAAATAGTCTTSATCGTATATCATCCATTTGTTTTCCAATGATTGCACGATGGCCAATAGAATGGATGGCAGTGGAGKTTTACTCACTCGCCTACAAATTCTCAGAAGGCAGCCCGACCCCTGCCCCCTTATTCTCTGTCTTTTCTTCACGCAAATAATGGGGATATGGGCCCGTTTCAGAGAAAGCACTATTTCCTTCGCGTCGGACTCGTTAAAKAAAAMATCTTKGTCCAGTTTGAGGTGAGTAATCGCTGTTCTGATGTCCAGAAGGTATTTTCGGTCATAAGAGACGGTAGCAGCAACACTATGTGCAAAATAYGTTCAAAAATAAGTTACAAACAACACMAAAAAACTAACAAAATAGCACAGTTGGTTAGGAGCCCGTAAAACGGTGGCCATCCCCTCCGGCGCTATTCTAGATTGTGGAGGGAGTCTGTAGGGAGCAGTGGTGCTGCTTGGTGTGGACGAAGTCTGAACAGGGCAGGCATGCACCGTCTGTGACAAGCTGGACTTTAGGACACCATATGGGGGCAGAGAGAGAGTAGGCAGATGTCACCTCAAACCACTGATGATCAGATATTATGCCATCCCCCTAATGGGAAAAAGTATAGTGCGATAGTTTGGCAATTAAGCCCGTTATCTACTTACCATGAACTCTTGTTCTATGCCTTCAAGGTTCGGATTGGGGGAGGGCCTATATTCATAAAGCGTCTCAGAGTAGGAGTGCTGGTCTAGGATCAGGTCACCAGAGTCCATGTAATCTATTTCAATAGGATTTAAAAGGCAAAACAGAACCTAAGTCTGTGGTTAAGTATAGGGCCAAGGGAGAGAGTACCCACCTCTGTCTAAACATGAGAGCTGGGTCCATGTTGGCGGAGGTCATACGGACCACATGACGGATCTCCTTAGCAATCATCCTTAGCTTTTCAAAATTCACCAGGCCGTCTACGTGAGAGTCATTACCTGTGGGGGAAACAGTCAGTCATTGAGTTTTTCTTTAACCTCATTAAAGGGGAAATCAATGATTTTTTTTAAACAACAGCGTCACCCCCACCACTTGATTTGGTAAATCTGGGGGATAGGGCTGGAGATATGTAACCACTCTCAACAGGTCAACTCTCAAACAATGATTTCTTCAACCTGTTTAATTGGGCTGAATTTAAGAGGCGAGTGCTGGTTTCTGACCTACAAGGGAGTGTGTCACTTACTGTGGAGCTGTTGATGTGTTCTCACAGCTTTTCACTTTAGATGGGAGCAACTGATTTACTTCTCACATCATTATCCAGAGTCTACACTCCTGCTAGTACCATGTGATTACAATGGGTTCCCCTGCTAGTACCATGTGATTACAATGGGTTCCCCTGCTAGTACCATGTGATTACAATGGGTTCCTGTGCTAGTACCATTGTGATTTCAAATGGGTTCCCCTGCTAGTAACCATTAGTGATTACAATGGGTTCCCCTGTGCTAGTACATGTTGATTAAATGGGTTCCCCTGCTAGTACCATGTGATTTTACAATGGGTTCCCCTGCTAGTACCATGTTGATTACAATGGGTTCCCCTGCTAGTACCATGTGATTACAATGGTTCCCCAGTGCTAGTACCATGTGATTACAATGGGTTCCCCTGCTAGTACCATGTGATTACAATGGGTTCCCCTGCTAGTACATGTGATTAAATGGGTTCCCCTGCTAGTACATGTGATTACAATGGGTTCCCTGTGCTAGTCCCATGTGATTACAATGGGTTCCCTGCTAGTAACCAGTGATTACAATGGTTCCCTGTAGTACCATGTGATTACCTGGGTTCCCGCGTACATGTGATTACAATGGGTTCCTGCTAGTACCATGTGATTAACAATGGTCCCCTGCTAGTACCATGTGATTACAAATGGTAGTTCCCTGCTAGTACCATGTGATTACATGGGTAGTCCTGCTAGTACCATGTGATTACAATGGGCCCTGTGCTAGTACATGTGATTACAATGGCGTCCCCTGTCTCGTACCATGTGATTACAATGGGTTCTCCTGCTAGTACCATGTGATTACAATGGGTTCCCCTGCTAGTACCATGTGATTACAATGGGTTCCCTGCTTAGTACCATGTGATTACAATGGTTTCCCTGCTAGTCCATGTGATTACAATGGTTCCCCTGTGCTAGTACCATGTGATTACAATGGTTCCCCTGCTAGTACCATGTGATTACAATGGGTTCCCTCTGTGCTAGTACCCATGTGATCAATGGGTTCCCCTGTGCTAGTACCATGTGATTACAATGGGTTCTCCTGCTAGTACCAGTGATTACATGGGTTCCCCTGTGCTAGTACATGTGATTACAATGGGTTCCCCTTTGCTAGTACAATGTGATTACAATGGGTTCCCTGGCTAGTACCATGTGATTACAATGAGTTCTCCTGCTAGTACGAACGGTGATATCAATGGGTTCCCCTGTGCTAGTACCATTGTGATTACATGGGTTCCCCTGTGCTGAGTACATGTGATTACAATGGGTTCCCCTGCTAGTACCATGTGATACAATAGGTTCCCCTGCTGTACCATGTGTTACATGGGTTCCCCTGTTGCTAGTACCATTGTGATTACAATGGGTTCTCCTGCTAGTACCTGTGATTACATGGGTTCCCCTGCTAGTACAGTGATTACAGGGTTCCCCTGTGCTCAGTACCATGTGATTACAATGGGTTCTCCTGCTAGTACCATGTGATTACAATGGGTTCCCCTGTGTCTAGTACCATGTAATTACAATGGGTTCTCCTGCTAGTACCATCGTGATTACAATGGGTTCCCTGTGCTAGTACATGTGATTACACAATGGGTTCCCCTGTCTAGTACCATGTGATTACAATGGGTTCCCTGCTAGTACATGTATTACAATGAGTTCTCCTGCTAGTACAAGCGTGATTACAATGGGTTCCCCTGTGCTAGTACCATGTGATTACAATGGGTTCCCCTGCTAGTACCATGTGAATTATAATGGGTTCCCTGCTAGTACCATGTGAATACCAATGGGTTCCCCTGTAGTACCATGTGATTACAATGGGTTCCCCTGCTAGTACATGTGATTACAATGGGTTCCCCTGTGCTAGTTACCATGTGTGTCCCTGTGTAGTACAATGTGATTACAATGGGTTCCCCTGGTTAGTACCATGTGATTCATGGGTTTCTGCTAGTACCAGTGATGACAATGGGTTCCCCCTGTGCTAGTACAATGTGATTACAATGGGTTCCCCTGTCTAGTACCATGGATTACAATGGGTTCCTGCTAGTACCACGTGATTACATGGGTTCCCCTGTGCTAGTACATGTGATTACAATGGGTTCCCCTGCTAGTACCATGTGATTACAATGGGTTCCCTGCTAGTACCATGTGATCAATGGGTTCCCCTTGCTAGTACCATGTGATTACAATGGGTTCTCCTGCTAGTACCCATGTGATTACAATGGTTCCCCTGCTAGTACCATGTGATTACAATGGGTTCCCGTGTAGTACCATGTGATTACAATGGGTTCTCCTGCTAGTACCATGTGATTACAATGGTTCCCCTGCTAGTACCATGTGATTACAATGGGTCCCCTGTGCTAGTACCATGTGTTCCCTGGTCGCTAGTACCATGTGATTACAATGGGTTCCCCTGTGCTAGTACCATGTGATTACATGGGTTATCCTGCTAGTACCGATGTGATTTACAATGGGTTCCCCTGCTAGTCATGTGATTACAATGGGCTCCTGTGCTAGTCATTGATTAACATGGTTCCCCTGCTAGTACCATGTGATTACAATGGGTTCCCCTGCTAGTACCATATGATTACAATGGGTTTCCCCTGCTAGTACCATGTGATTACAATGGGTTCGCCTGTGCTAGTACCATGTGATTACAATGGGTTCCCTGCTATACCATGTGATTACAATGGGTTCCCCTGTGCTAGTACCATGTGATTACAATGGGTTCTCCTGCTATACCATCGTGATTACAATGGGTTCCCCTGCTAGTACCATGTGATTTACAATGGGTTCCCTGTGCTAGTACCATGTGTTCCCCTGTGCTAGTACTGTGATTACAATGGGTTCCCCTGTGCTAGTACATGTGATTGACAATGGGTATCCTTCTAGTACCATGTGATTACAATGGGTTCCCCTGTGCTAGTACCATGTGATTACAATCGGTTCCCCTGTGCTAGTACCATTGATTACAATGGTTCCCTGTGCTAGTACCATGTGATTTACAATGGGTTCCCTGTGTCTAGTACCCATGTGATTACAATGGCTCCCTGTGCTAGTACCATGTGATTCAATGGTTCCCCTGCTAGTACATGTGATTACAATGGGTTCCCTGCTAGTACCATATGATTACAATGGGTTCCCCTGCTAGTACCATGTGATTACAATGGGTTCCCCTGCTTGTACATGTGATTACAATGGGTTCTCCTGCTAGTACCATATGATTACAATGGGGTTCCCCTGCAGTACCATGTGATTACAATTGGTTCTCCTGCTAGTACCATGTGATTACAATGGGTTCTCTGCTAGTACCATGTGATTACAATGGGGTTCCCTGCTAGTACCAATGTGATTAAATGGGTTCCCCTGCTAGTACCATGTGATTACAATGGGTCTGTGCTAGTACCAATTGATTACAATGGGTTCCTGTGCTAGTACCATGTGATTACAATGGGTTCCCTGCTAGTACCATGTGATTACAATGGGTTCTCCTGCTAGTACCATGTGATTACATGGGTTCTCCTGCTAGCCATGTGATTACAATGGGTTCCCCCTGCTAGTACCATGTGATTACAATGGGTTCCCCTGCTAGTACCATGTGATTACAATGGGTTCCCCTGCTAGTACCGATGTGATTACAATGATCCGTTTCTTGTTTCAGTACTATACCTTTTTTTGACTTTTGACTTTGTATAATCAAGAAACCTCCGTGTCTCTTCTTAACTTGTTCTTATTATGGGTGCAGAAGCGAAACAGAGGAGGAGATAAGAGAGAAGTAAAACCTCTTGAGCAAGTTTGAGAGTGACCACTGTTTCAGTTGAGCTTGGGAAGTGAAAACCCCGGCCCATATGCAATCCGAGCAGACACAACTTGTCAATGACCCTACATGGTATGAAAGCATTTTCCTTTGTTTCCACTCATAGCCCCTGACATTCCTGTAATACGAATGTAAAACAATTAAGATTTGTTATTGTAAAGCACCTATTGGAAGCTAGGGCTATACAGTAACATGCTACAATGACATCAGAGCTCGGCTCTGTGCTTCACAGCGCTGTAATGGGATTGACTCGACAAGTACTTATAAACTTTGGAGCCCGAGTACGACAAGACCGCGCGCCCCCCATCCCTGCTCGCTAAGTTTGGTGTTACTTTTGCACATTTGTTGTCTGAGATGGAAATACTGTAAACTGAGGAAGAGTCGATGTGTTCTGAAAGATGAGACGTTGAGGATTGTAATAAATACCTCTGATGTCATACAAGCAAACCACACAGCCAAGTCCAAATGTGCACTTCACATTTCCATATTTGACAACGCATGTCATTTCCAGTATCAAAAGCACCTTACAGTTGAGTCATAAAGGTGCATTGACATTAGGAACTGTGTGTAAACACTTGGAAACAGYTAGACCTCTCACTCAAACCCTTGTCATCCCTTTTTCTTATCTTGCACGTACTCCAAAATGTCAATGAAAATTCTTATCATGTTACTGAACGTTTCCAGAGTATTTTCAGATTTCGTTATTGACAAATGCTGTGAAAAGTACAGTAAATGTAAAATTCACATGAAATCAACAGTGTAATTTGGATTCAGTCGTGTGTCAGTTGTGTCCTCACCTTTGGTCTGACAACATTCTCTCCAGTGTTCTCTTTCAATAGTGATGGTCATGCATATGCTTTTTATAGTTCTTCTACTAGAAACATTACAATTTGGCCTTATCCATATAGACCAATTTTGACGAGGTGAGGGGTTAAACAGTAAGTCTGGAATGCTAATGCTAGTGGCTAATGGACATAAGAATAGTTCTTTGTCTGATGAGTGCCTGAGTTAGGCATGATGTACGTTATATAGTCTAGTACCACACAACGAGCATACTGGTCTAACATTCTTAATAGAAAACACAAATTCAACATGATGACGTTATCGTCAAAATAATGACGATAATCATTGTTACAGTGCTCTCTTGCTAAATAGATGTTATCTTTAACCAGATAAAGCTCTATAAATAAAGGTTTAATAAATTAATCAGWTATGTTTACAATGGACAAGAGGAAGACATTTTAGGCGGGCACTGAGAAAGGCCTCCATACCTTCATGTAGGAAGGTGAGGTCCTTCTTGACGACAGGGAACAGGGGGATGATGGGAGGCTGCATGCTCTGGCTGCTCAGGACATTGCGGTACTTGGCCATGTTCCTGGATGGGTCAAAGATGTCCTGCAGGTCCTGGAACAGCTTATCGTACTTACTGGGAAGCYTCTCCCACGACGACCTGAGACGAGCTATTGGAGCCAGATTCAGACCACTGTAGGGGAGGAGACGAGGGTSAGAGTTCAGGGGTTGGGTTCAGATTATTATGGCAAAAAACTAAAAAAACACTAGGCCACTCTTGAACGTTTGAAACTAGATAGAAAGTGTGTTGATAATGGACCTATAAGTTCTCAAATAACTGCCGTTTTTCTGGCCCGCAAATTGCTTTGGACAAACAAACCGGTCTGTAAARAAATCTGTGCTGCCCTCTGCTGAATTTTGAAATCCCGACGTGGCCCTGGAGACTAAATGATTGCCCCCCAACTCCCCGGGCTAGCCGGACAGATGACCACTCCACTGTCCAGCCCAGCACCCAGACACAACATGCACACTGTACAGAGACGCATTTCATGGAATACAGAAGTGAAAGCTGAAAGCAATGTGCACCACTTTGGGGAATGAAACATKATCATAATTAAGGAGTCTTTTTGGTTGAGTGTACACACATTCACTCACAACAAAACATGCAATCCAAAAACCATAATTCTTCAGTGTTTGTTTCCTCATTTCCTCAATGTAGCCCTGTGGCTGTGTGCCCTCAGAGCAGCTTCATTTAGAGATGCTAATTATGACTTGCATTTCCTCCTTCTCCTCCCTCCCCCCTCCCCTGGCAGCGCTGCTCTAGAATGAGTCCCCTCATTGTTCTCTGCTCTGAAGTGGAATCTCCAGCCAGTCAGTCAGCCAGCCAGCCAGCCAGCCAGGGAAATGACTGATCTGACTGATCTACAGTGGGATTGAGAATGACTCATTACACATTGGAGGACAGACAGTAGGGAAGACACACACAGCTCCCTGAGGATATATATAGTAATACAAAGCCGAACCATAGAAGGCTGAGCTAACAAAATAACAACACATAAATGTAATAACTGTACATTTTGACAAGCAATAAGTAGAAGGAATAGATATTTTGACTGTGGGCACACTGATGGAATGAACTGCTTGAATGGAACCAGATTGAGACTAGAACAGGGAGTGTGGGACAGGTCTCCTGGGTTCTAGCCAGGCAAACCCTACAGTGGTCTGAATGTTGGTAGGCCGTCACTGTAAATAAGAATTTGTTCTTAACTGACTTGCCTAGTTAAATTAAATAAACAAAAATAAAAACACATCTGCTGGTAGCAACAATGGAAGCGAGGATAAACCCACCTGATGATGGCGAACATGGAGTTGAAGTTCTTGCACTCTCTACAGTGCAGGGCGATCTTAATAAAGTGTTTGATGGTCTTCATCCTCTTCATGGTGTTGGGCTCTCTCAGGATCTCCGTGGCGACCCAGAAGGTCTCCTGGTTGATGACTTCCTCAAACTGCTTGAGGTGTGTCTGTTGGAGCCCCCCCGAGGAGTCCAGCAGCTTGAAGAGGTCATCTATGTACTGAGTGGACTCAACGTTACGGAACAGCTCAAAGTCCCTCATGGAGAGCTGGGCGGCCACCTGAACAACAACAACAATGTTATTAATACATACAGAGAGGATCTAGTTCTGTATACAAACACCAAACACACACACCTCCACGGTGCTGAGCTGGAGCAGGGTGATGTGACTCTCCTTCAGCAGCTCCTGGGCGTCATCGTCTGAACACAACGTCTCCGTCTCCATGTTGTTCTTCAGGTAGTACCTGGGGACGAGGAGACCAGATATTAGGGGTTAGTCGTGTACTGAGGATAATACCAGACAGACATCAGAAAACGTTGTGTTGTTTACAAAGCAGATAACATTTAATGACAAATGAGTCATTATTATATTCATCATTAGAAAATGTATAACCAAAATACCACCATTCATTGTATGTATTGTGTGTATATTATGTAAACTCCCTGGTCAACACCAACAGGGCAGCAGCAGCATGAAAATGCTGGCCAGAGTGGTCCTGGCCCCAACAGTGGTGAGACAAGATATGGCCATACATTCTTCCTGGGTGGGCCAAGCATTTGGCCATACAATTTTCTCCTGGGTGGGTGAGAATTTAGCCATACTTTCTCCCTGAGGTGGGTGAGACATTTGGCCACCTACAACTTTTTCCACCTGGGTGGCGCGAGACATTTGGCCATACACATTTTCTCCCTGGGTTGGGCGAGCACATTTGGTCCATCGACATTTCTCCTGGGTGGGGTGAGACATTTTGCCATAACATTCGTCTCCCTGGGTTGGAAGCATGTAGGCCATACCATTTCTCCTGGGTGGGGGCGAGACATTTGGCCCTACATTTTCCCTGGGTGGGCAGAGACATTTAGCAACATTTTCTCCCTGGTGGGCGAACATTTGGCCCATTACATTTTTTGCCTGGTCGGCAAGACTGCCACATTTCTCCCGGACATTAGCATACTTCTACCCTGGGTGGGCGAGACATTTGTAGCCATTACATTTCTCCCTGGGTGGCAAGACATTTGGTCCCAACATTTTCTCCCTGGGTGGGGAGACATTTGGCCATACATTTTTCCCTGGGTGGGTGAACATTTTGGCCTGATTGCCCTTTTCTGGAGAGCGTCCAAGAGCAGCACATTGGACTAGTGGTGTTTAATGGAGCCATAATGTGTCTATAGCCCGCCAATGCTTCAGGAATGGGATAAATAAGTGATGGGTAGAGGGTGGCTGTGGTTCTGCTGGCTGGATCCACTGGCCCCGCCCCTGTTAAGGATACGAGAGGATGGTGGCTGGGGTAGCGTCGCGCGCGCCGGGAGCAGCGTGGCGGGCCCACTGTAGTGATGATATACGCCCTGAAGCTGGCCTTGGTGTCGGATGTCCACTGGCCCCCTGTAATAGTGGAGAAGGGAGCTGCTGCGCGTGGGCGGGCCTTGCTGTCCTGGCCCGACTTGTAGCGCGGAGTGGGAGGCGCCACTGTGATCCTTTCTCCCTTAATAAGGACGAGAGGCTGGGGCTGCTGCTGGTTGGAATCACTGGTCCCCCTGTAAGGAGAGGAGGTGCGTGGACGGCCCTGCTGGGGCTGGAATCTCACTGGCCCCTCATCGTAAGGAGGAGGAGGCTGGTGGCCGGCGGCCCTGCTGAAGCCCGTGGAATCCCCTTTTTGTCCTGGCATGGATTGGAGAGGGGGCTGTGGGGCCCTGCTTGGGCTGGATATACTGGCCCCCTGGGAGGAGAGGGGGCTGGGGCCCTGCTGGCTGGATGCTTTGTCACTCGCTGGATGAGAGAGGGCTGGGGCTCTGCTGGCGTGGGATCCACTGGCCCCTGTAAGGAGAGGAGGCTGGGGCCTCTGCCTGGCTGGGATCCTTTGCCTTGTGGATGGAGCGAGGGCGGGCTGGTGGGCCTGCGGTGCGTACTGGATATACTGGCCCCCTGGGAGAGAGGGGGGCTGGGCCCTGCTGGCTGGGTATGCTTTGTCCCGCGGACTGGCGGGACTGGGGAGAGGGGCGGGGCCGGCGTGAGGCGACGTGTGGGGCCTCTGGTGGTGGGACCTGCGGTCTGGATCCTTGTCCTCGCTTGGGAGTGGAGATGGGGCTGGGCCCTGCTGGCTGGAGCTCTTTGGTCCTGCTGGATGGAGAGGGGACTGGGCTCTGCTGGCTGGAGCCTTTGTCTGCTGGATGGAGAGGGCTGGGGGCCCCTGCTGGCTGGATATACTGGCGCCTCTGGGAGTGCAGAGGGGGCTGGGGCTGAGGCAGGACCTAGGGCTAGCTCTGGCTGGGGAGACTGTCCTGGCTAGATGGCTGTATGGGCTTGACAGGGGGCACCGAGTGAGGACTGGGTGGTTTCTGTTGGCTAAGCTTGTGTATCTCTGACCCAGTCATATTTTTTATTTTTTAAATCTTTATTTAACTAGGCAAGTCAGTTAAGAACAAATTCTTATTTACAATGACAGCCTCCTGGGGGAAACAGTGGGTTTAGTGCCTTGTTCAGGGGCAGAACAAAATATTTTTTAATTTMTTTTTTACCTTGTCAGCTCGGGGATTCGATCCAGCAACCTTTCAGTTACTGGCCCAATGCTCTAACCACTAGGCTACCTGCCGCCCCAATCCATATCAACTGGTCCTTTGTAGTTCAGTTGGTAGAGCATGGCACTTGCAACGCCAGAGTAGTGGGTTGGATTCCCGGGACTACCCATATGTAAAATGTATGCAGCATGATTAAGTCGGATAAAAGCGTCTGCTAAAAGGCATATACACTGAGTGGACAAAACATTAAGAACACCTCCTCTTTCCATGACAGACTGACCAGGTGAATCCAGGTGAAWGCTATGATCCCTTATTGATGTCACTTGTTAAATCCACTTCAATCAGTGTAGATGAAGGGGAGGAGACAGGTWAAAAAAAAGGATTTGCAAGCCTTGAGACAATTGAGACATGGATTGTGTATATGTACCATTCAGAGGGTGAATGGGCAAGCCAAAAGATCGAAGTGCCTTTGAACGAGGTATGGTAGTAGGTGACAGCCGTTGTGTCAAGAACTGGAAGGCTGCTGAGTTTTTCATGCTCAACAGTTTCTTGTGTGTATCTTCCGCTTCCATTGTCTAGCCTTACGCTGCTCTACTTTGGTGCTACCTGGCGCCAAGGGGCCGTCCATTACCCATAAGGCACCAGGGCTCTGTGTGCTGCCCGCTTAAAGGGGACAGAGGGAGAGGAGCAGGACAGAGGGAGAGGACGGGCGGGGGAACGGAGAGGACGGGGTCGGGGGGACGAAGAGAGGAGCGGGGCCGGGGGAACGGAGAGGAGCGGGGCCGGGGGGAACGGAGAGGAGCGGGCCGGGGGAACGGAGAGGAGCGGCCGGGGGAACGGAGAGGAGCGGGGCCGGGGGAACGAGACGGACGGCCGGAGGGAACGAGGGAGCGGGCGGAACAAGAGAGCGGCGAACAGAGAGAAGCGGCGGAACAGAGAGCGGGCGGAACAGAGAGAGCAGGGGGAACAGAAGAGGAAGCAGGAACAGAGAGGAGCAGGGGAACAGAGAGGAGCAGGGGGAACAGAGAGGACAGGGGGAACAGAGAGAGCAGGGGGAACAGAGAGGAGCAGGGGAACAGAGAGGAGCAGGGGGAACAGAGAGGGCAGGGGAACAGAGAGGAGCAGGGACAGAGAGAGCAGGGGAACGGAAGCAGGGGGACAGAGAGGAGCAGGGACAGAGGAGCAGGGAACAGAGAGGAGCCAGAGGCAGCCATTTTAGCTGAGGCGCTCGAGAGGGAAGGAAGAAGGGGAGATGGGAGGCTATGCTGGTCCTCCCTGTTACGTTCCCCAGTTTCTGTGTTTGTGATTTGTATTTGAGTGTGTGTTTTCAGGAGAAATTCCTGAACTCCCCAACCAGACTGATTGGTCGACTCAATGGCTAATGGATGATTAGAGAGCGTGACCCCCGCCCCCTCGTCAAGATGCCAGGCTGTATCCAATTAGACTCCTGAAGCTATATAAAAGCCAGTTCTGTTCAGGGAGAGGAGATCATAACTGGGAGATCATTGCTGAGAGAGGAGGCTGAGGGTGATATACTGTATTGGTTGTTCTCAGAGGGAGATGATTAGTGTGACCTGTATTGGTTGATTGTTATGTCTTTGTGTGTCAATAGGACGCAGTGTTTTGATTATTGCAATTGTTTGGATTGTTCTGTTTCATTTGTTTCAGGGGGGAAGGAGAAGGCACTTTGGGAGTGCTTAGGCAAGAGGCCCGCGGGCATACATTATACCCGTAGTATATTCATTGTCAGGCACACTAGGTAAGACCTGGGCGGACCACCCCCTGTATTTTGGTTAGGGCACCAGGTGGTGCTAAAGATAGGTAAGTAGTGGGTAGGCAGGTTAGATAGGAAAGGGGGAAGTTTTGATATTTACTTTCTTTGCTTTGGTTCCGTCCAGACCCCTTTTCCCCATATTACCGTAAGGAAATAAATCCTAGTAACGGAAATCTGCCTTTGTCGTCCTTACTCACGCCTACATCCATACCTCTTGCCACTCACAGAGAGTTGAGTTGTAAGCAGGAGTTGCGTTCCCTCTTCTCAGAGCTCGTGCGTAACATAATGGGGGCTCATCCGGATGTCCATTAAACCCACCCGGACCCTGCTGCCACTGAGCTCTCTGTGGTTAGTGATTGAGGTGTGATGGTAGGTTGTGAGTTTTTGATGACTTGTTTAAGTTGTGTGTTCAGTAAATTGTTGTGTACCAAGATGGCTGCCTCAGCCATCTCCAAGTTCATTGATGCGCCCTCTATTGATTGTTTGTTTGCGGTTTCGAAAATTAGACCTTTAGTTATAGCTGGACCATTATGGATTGTTATCCCTGAGAAAGTCCTAAAGGCTGAGCTTTTGGTACTAGTCAGGGAGGATTAGTAGAGAAAGAATTCTCTCATTGCAAGGAGAGGAGACGGGTAGACTTTCCGATGCCAAGTCGGAGACAGGGCAGAGGAAGGGGGTTGCTCGTACCCCCTTTGCATTGCCTCGCTATGATCCTTGTTCTTCTGCTTCAGGTCGTTCAGACGGACCGCAAGGCTGAAGGTGAGGCTGGCCCGGTTTAGAAATGCAGCAAAAAGATAAGGAAGAACAGATGCATTTTGAACTTGAACTTAGGAAAATGGGAAATCGACAAGGAGGTGAGGATTCGACAACTGGAGCTAGATGCTGGCATCCAGTGCGACTCCACAAGCTGCTCATCAAAAACCCACTTCAATGTGAGTTAAAAATATCGCTTTAGGTCCCTCCATTCCGAGAGTCGGAAATTGATTCCTATTTCTCTGCGTTTGAGCGGTGGCCTGCGCGCTATACATTGGCCACTTGAGGTTTGGCCGCTCCTGTTACAATGTAAATTGTCTGGGGAAGCCCAGGAAGTAGTAGCTGCTCTCTCGCTGGAAGACAGTTTACATTACGAAACAGTTTAAAAACTCCGTGTTGCGGGCTTATGAGTTGGTGCCTGAAGCTTATAGACAGCGGCTTCAGGAACCACAAGAAAACCCTCTCACCGTACTTTTGTTGAGTTTGCTAGGGGACAAAGAGTCTCTTGTTTAATCGATGGTGTTCAGCAGCAAAGTAACACATTTTCTGATATTCGGAGTTGATGCTGTTAGGGATTTTAAAGGCAACCTCCCTGATAGAATTGTAGTTCATTTAAGATGAACAGAAAGTGGTGACTTTGGCCCAGGCAGCAGTGTTGGCAGATGAGTATGCTTTGACACACAAGACTGTCTTTGGTGCCCCTCGTTTTGAAGGTAGACTGATTACGTCATCAGTGCCTCGTTCAGGTCGCTTTTCCTCTGACAACCCTAAGCCTTTTCAAGAAAACCGTGAATGTTTTTTACGTCACCAAAAGGTCACGTGATTGCGGACTGCCCAGTTTTGAAAAATAAACCGAAACAGTCCCAGTCACCGTCCCCAAAAAGGAAAAGTTTGGGTTTAGTCAAGTCTTTGGCTCGTCCGTTGGTCCGATGTATTGATTCAGCATTTTGAAAACCGGATCCTGTTATGCTCCGTTTATCTCTACCGGTTGTGTTTCCTTAACTGGAGAACAAGCTGATCAAAAAGCCCATTCAAACTTACGAGACACCGGGGCGGCGCAGTCAGTAATCATTACTGATGCTTTACCCTGGTCTCCTGAAACGTATTGTCGGGCTCAAACATGTTAATTTACAGGGGATAGAGACAAAACACGTACCTGTACCATTACACTGGGTCCACTTAGTGCCAGACTTGGTATCAGGAACGTTTCCTGTTGAGTGTAAGTTGTCTAC
The DNA here is from genome assembly GCF_002910315.2 of Salvelinus sp. IW2-2015. Lineage (NCBI taxonomy): Eukaryota > Metazoa > Chordata > Actinopteri > Salmoniformes > Salmonidae > Salvelinus > Salvelinus sp. IW2-2015. Next base: position 6,408,555 of record NC_036863.1, on the reverse strand, counting down.
ACTCGCCAGTAAAAGGAGTCACATGCTACTAGGGAATGATATTGCTGAGTGGTAACGTTACTGCCTGTGTTAAGTAGTGAGCACAACCCAGAAATCAGAATTGCAAGATGAGAATTGTGTTCAAGCATTTCCCACATGTTTTTCCTGCTTGTGTGTGTTAACGAGGGCACAATCTCGCAAAGCTTGGAGATTGTGGTGGAATTTGGCTAGTTCCATTTTTAGAGATGTTGAAGTAGAAGACAATGCACGCGAGTATATTTCCTTCTGGCAAGGCGACAGTTTTACTCCTGTAAAAACTAAGCAGGGACGCGAGAATCGCGCCCAATTACAGGACATTCTTTTGTCTGTCACCCCGCTGAAAGGTGATTGAATGTCAAATAAGGAGACACCAGTCTTCGCAAGTGTTTTTGCTTCGGTAATTTCCATTGAGGAAGCTAAAACTAGAGAGACTGCCTACTTATGAAGGCAGGTGTTCTGATGCGAAATGGGCAGCTCATGACACCATGTAATGACTGGAGTGAAGTGTGTTCAAGTGGTTGTTCCTACACCGTTCCGACAGCAGGTGCTGTCACTCGCCCATGACCAGCGTGGTCCTGGACATTTGGGATTACAAAGACCTATAACCGAGTCCTTCGACATTTTTCTGGCCAGGTTTGAAGTCTGATGTGGGCCAATTTTGTAAACATGTCACATATGTCAACTCACTCGGAAGCGAATCAAACAGTTCCTAGAGCACCGCTCTGCCGATTCCTGTGGTGGGGAACCGTTGAAGAGGTGAAATTGATTGTGTAGTCCATTGCCGAAAACCAGGTCAGGTAACCAGTTCTTACTAACAATAATGTGCAGTGCTACTCGATTCCCAGAGGAGGCTGAGGGTGATATATACAGATAGCCTATGTGAAGGGCTCGGCGAATGTGGTTGCTGACCTCTATCACGGGTTTACTAAACTGGGGAAGCGTTGGGTTTGTTATTACAAACTATGTTTGCAATTTTTGTGGTGGCGTGTTACGTTCCCCAGTTTCTGTGTTGTGATTTGTATTGAGTGTTGTGTTTCAGAGAGAAATTCCTGAACTCCCCAACCAGCTGATTGGTCGACTCAATGGCTAATGGATGATTAGAGAGCTGACCCGCCCCCCTCGTCAAGATGCAGCTGTATCCAATATAGACTCCTGAAGCTATATAAAAGCCAGTTCTGTTCAGGGAGAGGAGATCATAACTGGGAGATCATTGCTGAGAGAGGAGGCTGAGGGTGATATACTGTATTGGTGTTCTCAGAGGGAGATGATTAGTGTGACCTGTATGGTTGATTGGTTATGTCTTTTTGTGTCATAGGACGCAGTGTTTTGGTATTGAAATTGTTTGGATTGTTCTGTTCATTTGTTCCCAGGGGGGAAGGAGAAGGCACTTTGGGAGTGCTTAGGCAAAGGCCCGCGGCATACATATTACCCGTAGTATATTTCATTGTCTAGGCACACTAGGTAAGACCTGGGCGGACCACCCCCTGTATTTTGGTTAGGCACCAGGTGGTGCTAAGATAGGTAAGTGGGGAGGCAGGTTAGATAGGAAAGGGGGAAGTTTTGATATTTACTTTCTTTGCTTTGGTTCCGTCCAGCCCTTTCCCCATATTACCGATAAGGAAATAAATCCTAGTAACGGTAAAATTGCCTTTGTCGTCCTTACTCACGCCTACAGTCCATACCTCTTGCACTTCACAGAGAGTTGAGTTGTAGCAGGGAGTTGCGTTCCCTCTTCTCAGAGGCGTTACGAACCTCCCTGTCTCACTACAATCTAACCCATTTTCAGACCTGAGGGTAACCAAGGTGGAAGAAGTTGCATCAAACCACTGATACAGGGTCAGATCATCTTCTCCCATTTTCTATCCCCCTAATGGTTGATCGTTAGGATTGGGGTGGGATAATCTGATCCTAGATCTGTATTTTTCTTACCTGCCATTGAGCTGGATGCGGTCAGCCAGCTTAGAGAGCTGGTCAGGTAGCCTGCGTTGTTTGAGGACGCCCTCGGGACTGACAGACACCTCACAGAGGGAGTAGGTCTCCGAGGCTGCGATAAGGCCAAACTCGTTGACCACATGACTGACCACGTCCTTGGCCGTGGTGTCCTTACTKATGATAATGTAACAGCTCTGCTGGTCAGCCTTGAACACCCGGATCACCTGGTCTGGAATGTCTAACAGATGGAGGAGAAGAACAGGATTGAAGAGTTATGGTGGAATAAGAACACAAACGATTCCTCTATATCGTGCACTACTTTAGACCAGACCCACAGAGCGCTGGTGAAAAGTAGTGCACTGTAATAGTTCCATCTGTGACAGAGACATCTTTATTCAGCAGTATATGTTGAAGATGTCCAATACATAAACAGAAGCATCACTTTAAACGCATTCAAAACAAGAAAAAAAGTTAACCATCAAAATGTTGCAAACGATGTATCTAAATCAGGGGAGCCCAATAGAGACTGTGGGCAATGGTGCCCTGAGGACACCAATGTCMTCTATACAACAACTTCAAGATAAAGATAAACTAGAAGACAGCTATAAATACACGACATCAGGTTAGTACAAGTTATAATAGTCAACTGAAACAATTGCACACTTCAGTGAACTCATTTAACAGTTTTAAAAACTGTCCTATCGGCACCAGGGAACCCAGGTGGAATTTGTTTTGTAAAGTTTTCCCTGTGGCGCGTTAAAACTAAAGGTGGATTTACCAAACTTCAAGAGTTAACCAACCCTGTGAACGGGTCTGATATCTTGTGTTTTTCTTTTTCAACAGGGAAGTGAGGTATGATGGAAGCTTGTGGAACAGAGCTTAGTAAACAAGAAGGGAGTAATGAAGTGATCTAAGGGACTTTAGTGAGGTCCAGCCATAGKCAAGAACTGGCAGGAAAGTTGACTGCACAATCTGCTTCCTGCTGTTCAAGGAGAGGCAAGATCTATTTCTTAAAAAGAAACCCACTTTAAATCTTAGCTCTTAACTAGCTCATCAGTATGTTTTTTTAACGTTAGCTCTTTATCAGTCCAAATGACCAAAAGTAAGCAAACAACCCTTGTGGTTAAAAGATATGCATGTAAGATGCATTTCCCAGTACGTCAAAGGGAACAAGAACTTCATACTTGCTCTGCCTGCACACAAAAGTGGTTGTGGTCCATTACACACACATCAGCAGGGTAAAACRATGAGGCATGAATAGTGGAGGATGAGAAGTGGTATGGGAAGAGGGGAGGTGAAGGCTGGAATAAAGGCATCCCACCGGCAGTAGATAGTGTTTGTGGCTGTCTGGGAGCAGTCATGCAGGGAGTCTAATGACAGAAAGAGAGACATCACTTCAAGAGGTAAACACAAAGGTGGAACGGTCCTATGTGACAGACGACTAACAGCGCACTGCTCCCTCCCTCCCCTGTAGATTGAAGCTTGCTCAATGGACTGAGACACCGTCCTTATGGTAGCTATGTGCTCCTTAGTGGTGTTTCCCCTCACACTGGCTGGGCACATAACTAGAACCCTCATCACTATTACAGCAGCAAGATTAGCAGAAACACTAATCACTGAGCCACACCAATAACGCTGCTGCAGCTGTCTAAATATTATATTGCAGTGTAAAGCCGTGCCATTACCAATCATTTTCAACCTACTCAAACTAAAAAGGGGAGTTGAGATCAAAATAAGGCTCATTAGCGATGATTCGTGCTTAGGGTCTTCAGCAATCACAGGGTTCTCCTTTTTAACAAGGCGGTGCTGCTGAGTTTTTGAACAACTGTAACTGACTGCCATTTCCTGCAATCTAGTATGACTGTATGATAACAAAAAGTAAAAAAATACAATTTGTATACAAAATGGTGTCGCAGCCAGTCCACAAGGTGCCTCTCTTACATCATTTGGGGAGAACCCTCAATCATTTATTGTCCTATCATATGTAATCATTATCTTTACCCCCTACCTGACAGGACTAATACAGACCGAACCGGATGACAGCGATCCCTGTGCCTCTCTGGTCAGGTGATTAACCAATCATTGATGGAGTCATGAGAGAGACAGAGTATAAACAGGGAAAACCTCCTGGCTCTCGGGTTCCTACTAACCCAATGCCCCCCAGGCCTGTGTCCCGCTCACCGTCACAGATCCACTAGATGTAGATCCCAGCTACAGCAGCAACAGTAGACAGGGGCAGAGCACCACAGCTAGAAGAGCGTGCAGGACAGGGTACTTCAACATGAAGCTAGGGCTCCTTTAACAAACACACCCAGCCATCACTAAGAATAGGTSCCAATTAACTGAACTACGTTTGACCAGGTCTCATAAGGTTCTTTTTAAAAGTAGAGCACTATGTAGGGAACCGGGTGCCATTTGGGACGAAGCCGGAGAATACCACGCAGAGTCCAACTTAGACTGAGGTTCAGGACATACGACACAGAGAGAGACGCAACTCAAAAGCTCATAAAAGAAGGGGGGAAGGAAACTAGGAAGAGTAAACCAAACGTCTCTAAAACAAACAGCCCAACTGATTCCATTCCAAGAAACCACCTAGATACTTCCAGTGAAAGCCCATGGCTGGGGAAGCAGAGAGAAGAGAAGGAAGAGCGAGAGAGCGAGAGAGCGAGAGAAGGAAGAGCGAGAGAGCGAGAGTGAGAACAGTGGTTGGAAATATAAAACGGAGGATTAGAATGTTAGCTTTTTCCTGTGCGTCATTGTGGGAGAAGTCAGCGGGGCAGAAGGACTTGTGTCATGGCTTTCACTAAAGCATCTGTTTACAATCAGATCAGTGTACTGGAGAGAGGGAGGGAGGGCACAGTGTGTGTGTGAAAACAGAGAGCGGAGATCTGAGTCTGCCACAGTGACTCTAGGCTTTATGCAYACACAGTACAAACACAGGAGTCCCCAGGCAAGCCTTCTTACACYCTACCAAAGGCCTAAAAGAATAACACCTGAACTCCAAACGCCAGTTTCACTGATCCCATCTCAATCTAATTTGAAGCCTTTGGGAGGGATTACTCTGCACTTCTCTCTGAACATCCCCTCTACCTATCCAAATATATGGATGAGCAATGACCGAACGCCATAGACGAGATGCAATAGATGGTGTAAAATACAGTATATACATCTGGGATGAGAAGTGCAAGATATGCAAACATCATTATTAATCTCTGAAGCTGGAGTCTTATATYGCCCTCTCTAACTTTCAGCATCAGCTGTCAGAGCAGCTTACCGATCACTGTACCTGTACACAGCCAATCTGTAAATAGCACACCAGACTACCTCATCCCCATATTATTACTTACCCTCTTGCTCTTTTGCACCCCAGTATCTCTACTTGCACATCATCATCTGCACACCTATCACTCCAGTGTTAATGCTAAATTTTAATTATTTTCGCCTCTATGCCCTATTTATTGCCTACCTCCCTACATTTGCACAAACTGTACATAGATGTTTCTATTGTGTTATTGACTGTACGTTTGTTGATGTGTAACTGTGTTGTTGTTTTTGTCGCACTGCTTTGCTTTATCTTGGCCAGGTCGCAGTTGTAAATGAGAACTTGTTCTCAACTGGCCTACCTGGTTAAATAAAGGTGAAATATATATTTTTAAATACAATTAAAGTGGCATTAATAAAGTGACTAGTTATCCATTTGTTAAAGTGGCCAATGATGTCAAGTCTATGTAGGCAGCTGCCTCTGTGTTAGTGATGGCTGTTTAACAGTCTGATGGCCTTGAGATTGAAAAATAGCTTCTGTCTCTCGGTCCCAGCGTTGATGCACCTGTAATGACCTCGCCTTCTGSATGGTAACGGAGTGAACAGGTAGTGGCTCGGGTGGTTGTTGTCCTTGATGATCTTTTTGGCCTTCATGTAACATCGGGTGCTGTAGGTGTCCTGGAGGGCAGGTAGTTTGCCCCYGGTGATGCRTTGTGCAGAACRCACCACCCTCTGGAGAGCCYTGCGRTTGWGGGYGGTGCAGTTGCCGTACCAGAAGGTGATACAGCCCGACAGGATGCTCTCGATTCCGCATCTGTAAATGTTTGTGAGGGTTTTGGGTGACAAGCCACATTTCTTCAGCCTCCTGAGGTTGATGAGGCGCTGTTGCACCTTCTTTACCACGCTGTCTGTGTGGGTGGACCATTTCAGTTTGTCAGTGATGTGTACGCAGAGGAACTTGAAACTTTCAACCTTCTCCACTGCTGTCCCATCGATGTGGAGAGGGGGCTGCTCCCTCTGTTGTTTCCTGAAGTCCACAATCATCTCCTTTGTTTAGTTGACGTTGAGTGAGAGGTTGTTTTCCTGACACCATACTCCGAGTGCCCTCACCTCCTCCCTGTAGGCTGTCTCGTCGTTGTTGGCAATCAAGGCTACWACTGTTGTGTCGTCTGCAAACTTGATGATCGAGTTGGAGGCCTGCATGGCCATGCAGTCAAGGGTGAACAGGGAGTACAGGAGGGGGCTGAGCATGCACCCTTGTGGGGCCCCAGTGCTGAGCGAAGTGGAGATATTGTTTCCTACCTTCACCACCTGGGGGCAGCCCGTCAGGAAGTCCAGGACCCAATCGAGGGGGGGCAGAAGGGGAAAGGAGGATGAGGGGGAGGAGGAGGAGGAAGAGGAGAAGGATCAGGGGGGAGCAGGAGGAGAAGGATGAGGGGGGAGAAGGAGAATGAGGAGGAAGAGGAGGGGGAGAAGAGGGGGCAGTGATGTATTGGGGCTGCAGACTGTAGAGTGGGCCCTCTGGCCGCGTTGCATTGCAAATGGTCGAAGAGCATAAATCAAAACCATACTCTCCCCTCCACTCTACCCCCTCTCCCTGGGGAGGCCGCTTAGTTAATTCATGAATTATGGGGTCTGAAATCTGTCCGGGACAAAACTGACTATAATTGTTCAGGGTTTAATCTCTTTCATATGGCTCTAAATTCTATTTAATGTCCAAGCTCTTGAAATAGAAAGGCTTGAGAGACACAGAKAGGAGAAGCAGACCACCTGTGTGTGTGTGAAGGGCTCATATGATTCATTCTGTGATTAACATGAGGGATTGAGTTTCTCCACTGGCTAAGCAGGAAGCACTTTCTATCTCTGTGAGAAGTGTTGCTCCATGAGTAATGACTGCTGTATTCCCACTGCACAGCTCCAGTTTAATGCCTATAGAAACCAGTCTGAAGAGGACATACACTTCAAAAATGAACAAGATAAACACTTATGTAAAGTGTGCCGATGTTCAATTGTTAATTGACTCAGTGTAGTTGTGAGCAGTAGTCACTACCCAAACCATGATCACAATGCATAATGGAGATGGTCTGGTGAACATGACAGTGGTGACATACTGCCCATCGGACTGCCCTGGTAGTGATGAGTGCTCGTGTGTGTGTGTGTGTGTGTGTGTGTGTGTGTGTGTGTGTGTGTGTGTGTGTGTGGGTGTGTGTGTGTGTGTGTGTGTGTCTCTCACCTGCTGTGTTGAGAAGTCCAGCACACTGGTGGCTGGAGTGTAGCAGATTCAGGGACTGCCCGTGATGAACAGCTGCTGCCAGGGATGGGCATGATGGCCACGCTGTGCCTACACTGCTTAGTGGCCCACAATCGTTCGTCATCCTGAGACTGGCCCACGCTGCCATCGCCTGTGGGCAGACAGAGAGAGAGAAGAGGGGTTTAGACTGGGGTAACACTCAATGATAGGGCTATGGTTAAGGAAACTCCTGCACCCAGAGCCTAATATGGATCTGCCTGGGCCCTATTCAAATCTCAAATGCATGTGTGGGCGCTACCGAGTGGGCGCGGTCTACAGGCCATCCGCGTCTCAGTGTTGAGCAGTCGACTTACAGACACCAGTGGTTCGAATCCAGGCTGTACATCACAACGGCACGTTGATTGGGAGTCCCATAGGGCGGCACACATTGGCCCTCTGGCATCCGGGTTTGGCCGGTGTAGGTGTCTATTGTAAATAAGAAGGTAGGGGTTGTCATGACGTTGCCCTCTTTGGGTAAGCGAGCTCACTATTCCCCCTCCCTCTGCACCAGCCTTTTCTATGCACCATCCCCCTACCTCTGTCTACCATACCCAGGCTGCTGTGGTCAGAAGTCATAAATTCCTAGAGAAGATTCTGCCTCATGCCAGACAATATAGAGAGAGTGAGTTTTCATAGAGCTAAACAAAGAAAATTTCTCCACTCAAGAATGGAGGGTCCGAACAGTATTTATGTTCTGGAGAATGTATAAAAGATCGGTGAAGAATCCAGCTACGAACTGGTCCGTTTGGTACAATTTTGTGAAACTCATGAGAGACAATAGGGCCACATTACCATAACGCTGTTTATATAATAGCCTCAGTTATGAGGCTTACATCTCATTGTTGTATAAAATGAATGAGTGAGGATGAAACTGTTTTTTAAATTGTGTAATGTGATTTTGGACTGTTTAATGAAGGAAACTCCAATTCCCTAAAAAGTTTCACTAAGTCATTGGCACGCCCCCAGGGGCACAGACAGGATCTGGCATAATGAGACAGCCTTTTCGATGTTYCGTATAAAACCCCCACCTGGGTTTTCTATCACCAGACCGAGCTTACCTCAATTATGAGAGGGCTAAGGGTTGAGAAGAGAACAGTCCCTCTATCACAGAGGGAAATAAGGTTTAAGTAGATTGCTGAATCTTTTAACCATCCCACGTGGTTAAACTCTTATTCTGTCGGTATCGATAGTCTAGAACAAGTCTTTGATATTAATTACTAGTCTGCAGCTAGGAATTCCGTATCATTGAACGCGAAGACCGACMACCGCCGAAACATCTATTCTATAACCACATGAATGAATGTCASTCTGAACTATCCATTCCAACCACAGCAGATAGAGAGAGGGCGGACAAATTCTCCAACAGAAACAAACTTTTCAACAGAGATCCCGACGACACACTGAGTGTAAATATATTGATTGCAATTATTCCCGAATGAGTGAGCGTTCATGTGCAAAGGATTAGCATTTCAATTGTTATAATTATCAACTTTGTAGTGTCTCATCTCAGTCGACCCCCTCTTCCCTTTTGTCCACCAAGCCGCGATGCCGGTTTAGCCCACTAGGGCACATTCCCCTATCATTTCCTTGTAACCATATCTACTGTTTGTTATGCATTTCTGTGAGTACTTAGTTAGTAAATAAATATTTTAAGACAATTGATGTATGGATGACTCATAGTGAAGAYTGGGTTCATTCAGATAACCAACAATTTACGACGTTTGGAATGAGACTAACGTAAAGAATAATTCATTAATCAGAAGACTAAGTGATCAGATATTAAAATATCTGAAAGTTATATTAGGAAAATTATAACTTTTGTAATCTGAATATTTTCCTTGGTGCCCCAACTTCCTAGTTAACTACAGTTACATGATTAATCAGTTTAATCACGTAATAATAATTACAGAGAATTTTTGATAAAGATAAGTCTTCAGTTTTAATGATGCCAAAGACACGACAGGGTGGTATAGGGAAAATAGCTCTATTTGGTAAAAGACCAAGTCCATATTATGGCAAGAACAGCTCAAATAAGCAAAGAGAAACATGAGAGACATGAAGGTCAGTCAATGCAGAAAATGTCCAAAACTTTAAAAGTTTGTTCCAAGTGCAGTCGCAAAAAACATCAAGCGCTATAATGAAACTGGCTCTCATGAGGACCACCACAGGAAAGAAAGACTCAGAGTTACCTCTGCTGCAGAGGAGAAGTTCATTAGTTAACTGCACCTCAGATTGCAGCCAAAATAAATGCTTCAMAGAGTTCAAGTAACAGACATCTCAAAATCAACTGTTCATAGGAGACTGTGTGAATCAGGCCTTYGTGGTCAAATTGCTGCAGGACACCAAGCAACACGAGCAATGGACATTAGACCGGAGGAAATATTTGAGATTTTTGGTTCCAACCGCCATGTCTGAGACGCAGAGAAGGTGAACGGATGATCTCTGTATGTGTGGTTCCCATCGYGAAGCATGGAGGAGGAAGTGTGATGGTGTGGGGGTGCTTTGCTGGTGACACTGTTGATGATTGTTTTAGAATTCAAGGCACACTTAACCAGCATGTCTACCACAGCATTCTGCAGCGATTCGCCATCCCATCTGGTTTGTACTAAGTGGGACTATCATTTGATTTTCAACAGGACAATGACCCAACACACCTCCAGGCTGTGTAAGGGATATTTTACCAAGAAGGAGAGTGATGGAATGCTGCATCAGATGACCTGGCCCCACAATCACCCGACCTCAATTCAATTGAGATGTTTTGGGATGAGTTGGACCGCAGAGTGAAGGAAAAGCAGCCAACAAGTACTCAGCATATGTGRGAACTCCTTCAAGAGTATTGGGAAAAGCATTCCTCAAGAAGCTGGTCRAGAGAATCCCAAGAGTGTGCAAAGCTGTCATCAATCTCATTCATCAAAGTATTTTGATTTGTTTAACACTTTTTTGGTTACTACATGATTCCATAAGTGTTATTTCATAGTTTTGATGTCTTCACTATTATTCTACAATGTAGAAAATAGTAAAAATAAATAAAAACCCTTGAATAAGTAGGTGTGTCCAAACTTTTGACTGGTAGAGTATATTTGTAAAGCCTCTAATATACATTTCCACTGTCATCATCAGGAAAGCCCCGGGACACTGTCTGCTTTTGACAAACGGMCCATATATTTACTTAAACACTTATTATCAAATGCAGATAATGAGTATAAGAAGTCGAGCTGAAGAGATGACACACACCCACACCCTGCCTATCCCTTGCAGTCATCTCACCAAATCACCACCACCTGCGTCCAGCTCAAACTACCTAGTCTATTAGCTCTATTAGCTGAATCCCAGTAAATCCGCTGGTTGGTCAACATATGATCCAACAGAAAATCCAGGTAGTCCTCACACTGTGCTACTGTAGAATACTGCAGACAGGAGAGAGTAGCCTGCATCCCTGACCTTCCTCTTCACATCAGAAAAGGCTCATGCTTCAATTAGCACACCAGTGGAATAAAGACCTGTGCTTGCCCTGTACTGTCTTCACCACTGTTACCTAAACTAACCATGTGTCACAAACGGCACACTATCCCCTATGGGCCCTGGTCAAAAGTAGTACGCTAGATGGGGAATAGGGTGTCATTTGGTAGAGCGAAGAGGACATTTTCCATCTCATCAGCAGCCTATTGAGACGACAGCATAAAGCCATGCATCAGAAGTGACTGACGTCTTAAATCATACTGACTTAACTACCCGTGCACTAAGAACAACCTCACATGAAGCTGTTGATGAAGTTTACCATAGTCGCTAGCTACTAGCATCCCTGCAGTACGGTACTACCACTTTCTATCACATTGTCAGTCCATAGACTACAAATGAAGCCTGGTGCTCCCAAATCAGTGTCCTTCATCTCCACTTTCTTTAACTTCTCTCAGAGTAAACTGAATAAAAAAGGAATTAAAGCATTGTGATGTAGATATAGTTCTTGGTTGGCAGATCAATGGCTTGCGATGCTAAATGGTTTCATGAAATTGCAAATAATTACGCTAAATGACACTTTTTTCCACCCATGGCTGTCTCTTGTCCCTTTGCAGCAGACATGGTGAGCAATATGTCAGGAACATTGAATTGCAATATAATCACAGCATCAAATTAAATACATACAGAATCGTAAGAATCACAATGCATATCGTATCGTGAGGTCTCTGGCAATTCCCAGCCCTAGGTAGGATACTGTAGGGTTATTGTGCCTACCTGAAAGGTTTGGGTGGTAGGATACTGTAGTGTTATTGTGTCTACCTGAAGGGTTTGGGTGGTAGGATACTGTAGTGTTATTGTGTCTACCTGAAAGGCTTGGGTGGAAGGATACTGTAGTGTTATTGGGTCTACCTGAAAGGCTTGGGTGGAAGGATACTGTAGTGTTATTGTGTCTACCTGAAAGGCTTGGGTGGAAGGATACTGTAGTGTTATTGGGTCTAACTGAAAGGCTTGGGTGGTAGGATACTGTAGTGTTATTGGGTCTACCTGAAAGGCTTGGGTGGTAGGATACTGTAGTGTTATTGTGTCTACCTGAAAGGCTTGGGTGGTAGGATGCTGAAGCGGGTCTTCTCCAGCATCTTCCTGATCTTGTTCCGTCCTCCAGACACTGTGTTGGCCTTCATCTTCTTGGTGGCCTTATGGTCTGTGGGGAACTCCATGTCTCCAGGCAGGTCTGGGATAGAGAAGCGGTTACCCTTCTTCTCCTGGATCTTGGGGATGTGGGGACCCCTGTTCATCTTCTCGTGTACGATCCGGCTCAGCAGCTCTTTGAACACTTGGGAGAGGAGGGATAGTAGGTCAACAGCAAGACGCAGTCACAGAACTAGTGGTGGTGGGGGGGGTGCTGCTGCATTGGAATGCAAATTCATGATAACTATCCCAAAATTCCCAGGTTTCCAGAAATCATGGTTGGAATACTTGGGAAAGTTACACTAATTTTGCAAACCAACACAGGACTAGACCCAGGTACAGACCCAGGTACAGTCATTTTAATTTCAGATGGTCCGGCATCGTTAATGAAATCATCCTATCTTTGGTAAGAGGACAGATTGTACGAACCGAAGATGTTGGTCTTGACTGTGAGGGAGAGGTGTGTGTTGGTCCTCAGGAAGTCCATAGCTTTGACGTAGGAGATGTTCTCAAAGTTCTGACCATTGATCTCCATAATCTCAAGGGGGAAAACAGATCGTTTTGAGTCCACTGCACGTGTTACTGAGCTAACCACAAAGGGCATCTGAACAGCAAACTAAACAGCATGAAATGTATGGAATAAAAACATGGACTTCAAAAAGCAAAAGCAACACAGGAAAAAAAGGCAATAGTAAGAACWTACCTGGTCTCCCCGTTTGAGTCCTGCCTCGGCGGCCTTGCTGCCCTCCTCCACCGACTCCACGAAGATGCCGAAGCCCCTCTCGCTGCCGCCATGCAGGCTGAAGTAGAGCGGGGACTCCCTGGAAGGTTTCTGCAGGGTGATCTGCCTCCACTTGGCCTTGGCTGCACACGCTATGTTCAGCAGCCGCAGGTGACCCTTCATTTTCTCCAGGAACAGATCAGATTTCAACAACCACTCACTCAACTGACCTGGCGAACAGATCTGGTAATGCATGTTCAACCACACAGTTGTTASACTCACAGACAGAGGATCACATGTCTGTCTGACCACAGAGTAATGAGACTTTAGTTTAGTGAAGGTGTGAATGTCTTGAGGTTAAAGTACATTATGTTGYGTACAGGMTGCGCCCAAAATGGCACCCTAAACATTATATAGCGCACTACTTTCAACCAGGGCTCATAGTTCTCTGATCAGAAGTATTGCACTATATACAGTAGGGAATAGGGTACCATTTGGGACAAACATTTAGTATAGACACAATATAGGAAAGGTGTTCTTACTGTGGTWTCCAGCAGCTTTTCAAAGTCTTCCAGGAACTGCGTCATGGCCGGGTCACCTTCAAAGTCGTTGAAATGATTGTTCACCCATAACAGCACTATCCGTGTCACCTGCACAGGGAAACACAAGGCCGTGAAAGCATATTCAAAAACCTTCAAAAGAGGATCCTGTACATTTCCCCCGCAAAAATCAGCAAGCTTCAATCATCCAACATTCAACTTTAGCTGAGGCTAAAGATATCACAGGAGGTGAGATCACAAAAATATCTGTCTTTGAACTGCAAGGTCTGAAAATATAACTGTAGTATTGTTCCAATCTAAGGAAAGGTCATCTTGGCCCACACTGCTGAAACCACAGCACAGACAGAGCTACAAACAGCAACTCTCTCTCTCTGAGGGGATGGGCCTCTTGATGAGGAAGAATGATTACATGCCAAATGACATCTCCATCAGACTATTGACAGCACAAGAATAATCTTATGTTGAATCAGTTGAGAGTATGTCCACTGGACAAATCCCCCTTCTACCCAAGACCGCTGACCTAGCACAAGTTGTATTGATTACTGTGTAGTACACCCATGCTTCACACAAAGAATCAGGCACACACATAGACACAGTACAGTACAATACACACCGTGTCTCTGAGGCTGTCGACTTTGAACCACTCCAGCAGCTTCTTGCCAACCTCCATGGGGCTGGAGAGGAAGGTGCGGTAGGTGAGGAGGAAGTCTTCGATGTAGGTGGGGTCCACCACTGACGGCTCCTCCACCAGGTGCATGATCAGACGCTGTGGGGTGCCCTGAGTGGATAGACAAACAATCAGGACTGCATTTCAACTGTCAATTCATTTGAATACAACTTTATTAGTCCCGAGTGGCAATAMAGACAGCCTTATCACCAAGGAGACCAGAATCATTTTGGACAACTGTATTTAGAAAAATGACAAAAGAAAAAATTGAATTGGGMGAAAGGATGGCACTTATTCAAAGCCAACTTTAGAATAACAAAAATGAATCGCTATGGGAACAGAGTATGTTTTTAGAGGAATTAAAACTAAAGCAGSCAGTTTTCAAACAATTTAAAGACAAGAGACTCCAGAAGTAAGGATCACTACTCAGATCAGCAGCAACACATCTATCGTGTAGCTGTTTGGGGGAGCAGAGGCGTCTTAGAGGAGATGAAGACAAGGAAATCAGTCCATTAGCAGATCAATAACTGGCTGTTTGCAGAGTGTTGAAGATCAAAGGGCTGGACCATAAGACGCATGCAAAAACAAGTGTCTACAGGAGCAACAGCAGAACACGGTGGTAGTCACAGCTAGGTAGTCACAGCTAGGTAGTCACAGCTAGGTAGTCACAGCTAGGTAGTCACAGCTAGGTAGTCACAGCTAGGTAGTCAAGGCAGTGCATATATTCAAAGCAGCCTATAAAGACCATTTGAAAATCAGTTTCCCAGACCGATTACACCCTAAGCCTAGACAAACATGTAAACTCAATGGAACTTCACCATCAGTGTAGGACAAGGGTAGGCCTAATTCATCTGTGTCTGGGAAACCATCCCTTAATGCTTACACTTCCTGCCTCACCTTGATGACAATATGTCCCTTCCTGGTGCCGCTGCGGTCCAGCTCGCGATGTTCCTTCACCATGACGATCTCTCCCTCCTCCTCCACCTTGTGTGTGTTCTTCTCCACATGGTTGAGGATCCGCCAGTAGTCCTCTTGGGCGATGCACACAAACTGGTCCACAATGACATGGGGACAGCGGGTGAACTTATAATACAGGAACCTGTTGCTCTGCACCATAGCTGGGTACTGAAACAGTAGAATTGAGGAGTCCCTGGAGCAGGAGAGAGGCATGGGAGGGATGGCTGGGGGCTAGCACTAACAGTCTACCCACACTCCCCTAGCTACTAGTCCAGTTATGCTAGTCTACAAGCTAACAGACTAGCTACACTCCCTTGGCAACTGGCCCAGATATGATAATAAACACTTGCCAGAGTATGCTATCTTGGCTAACAGTCCTGCTACACTCCCCTAGTTAACATTCACCTGGCTGAATGGTCAAGCTACACTCCCCTAGTTAACATTCACCTGGCTGAATGGTCAAGCTACCACTCCCTAGTTAACATTCACCTGGCTGAATGTCAACACCACTCCCCTGCGTCTCAGCAGCCTCTGTCGCCTCTCTGCCATCTCACTGAGCTGTTGTTCAGGCTCTGAAACAGGGACAGGAAACAGTGTTTCTGATAAAGGAACTCTTTAAAGGAACAAGCAGGTCTGGGTAGAAACTGGTTACTAACACACACAGAGACACAGAGAGAGAGACAGAAGAGGAGAGAGAGACAGAGAGAGAGAGAAGACAGAGAGAGAGAGAGACAGGAGAGAGAGAGAACAGAGAGAGAGAACAGAGAGAGAGACGAGACAGAGAAGAGACAAAAAGAGAGAAGAGAGACGAGAGAAGAGAGAGAGAGACGAGAAGAAGAAAGGAGAAGAGCGAGAGAGAGAGAAGACGAGAGAGAGAGAGAGAGAGACGAGAGAGAGAGAGAAGGAGAGACGAGAGAGAGCAGAGAGAGAGAGAAGAGACGAGAGGAGAGAGGAGAGAGAGAAGAGAGAGAGAGAGAAGAGAGAGAGAGCTCAAAAACATTCTCAACGCAGGCTACTTAAACTATGCTGCCTCCCATCTCTACATCAAAGGCCTGGTTCCTCTTCTGTATGACTAAGCAACAGCTTTTCAACCTAGTCCTCTTTTAATTGGTTGAAAAATACACATTTTATTGTACACATAGATTCCAACACCAGACCCATTTATACAACTCTACTCTATATTCGGCAAGGAAGTACAAACACTGTCATATTCATTCTTCCAACCTTATGCGAAAAGCAATGAAAAGTTCCCCATTGGTATTTTCCTCTCAGAGGCTGGCTCCTTTAGTTATAGGTGTATTAAGTATACTGTATAGGGAATGGGTGTATAAGTATAACTGTATAGGGAATAGGGTGTATTACAGTATACTGTATAGAATGCGGTGTTATTAAAGTCTAATTACTGTTATAGGGAATAGGGTTTATTTAGTACTCAACCCAAAATAAGCAAGCTCTTTCTATGAGAGGATAGTATCTGACCTGCAGTCGTCCCCCTTGGTGCGCACCACTCCGCTCATGTACTGCTTGTCCAGGGAGGGGGAGATGCCGAAGCTGTTGCCCATGCAGAGGGTCTCCATGCGGCTGTCTGGGTGGCTGATCTCCACCGCCCCGTTCAGGATCACATACCACAGGTCCAGCTGAGAGGGGGTGGGGGGGGCACAATGATGACATAAGCAGCAACGCCAAACACATGACCATCACAACAACAGGAAATGAATGGCTGATTGGCTGGCCTTCATAATAGAGATGATTTTCTGGACCTTCACCCCAAACAATCATTGGTGCCTGGTATTAGAATGTGTCTATGTGGTATACAGAGCTCGAGTGAATAGAACAGGTGCTTCACAAGTGTGTTTTCCAACTTTACGGATCTAGAGAATGTGTTTAGAATAGAACATACCCAAGTCCCATAGAAGACTGCAGACTACGTGTGAGGTGTGTGAAGAACCCCGCAGGCAGGGAAGTGATCGTCTAAGAGATCCATCGTACCTCCACACTGACTCAGACTGCTGGTCGTGGCTTTCAACCATGAAGGCAATAGAGGCTTTTCAGAGTGACTGACAGACTTCTATCACAGGGAAGCATTGTGAAGGAGGGAGATTGAGGAAATGTGATGAGCTTCCTAGACACCCCCCCCTCTCCTTTTTCTTCCTCTGCTCCCTCTCCCCTCATTGTCTCATAGGATTGCTAAGGACGCTGCAGTGCAGTGAAGACTGCCTGATTCATTCTGACCTTCACACCAACCCACTGTGATAGGAGATAGCAACCTGTCTGTCATACTGAACACACAGTCTCGTGTAGCTGTCCCCTGCTTTACACGCCTGTGTATGCGTGTGTGTGTGTAGAYGCCTGCTGCCACAGCTGATTGACACAGATCCCATYCACATGCGCTGAAGAAAGTGGTGARGCTAGCTGTCATCGAGGCAAAGGGTGRYTACTTTGAAGAATCTCAAATATAAAATATATTTTGATTTGTTKAACTCTTTTTTGGTTACTACATGATACTATTTGTGTTATTTCATAGTGTTGATGTCTTCACTATTATTTAAAAATGCAGAAAATAGTAAAAAGAAAGAAAAACCCTTGAATGAGTAGGTGTGTCCAAACTTTTGACTGGTACTGTGTGTGTTAAGTGTATGGTTGGTACCTCCTGTTTGTCCTGTAGGATGACGGTCCCCGCCTGCTCCACCACCTCAAACACCATGACAGTACACAGGTCCCTTCGCACCGACATGGTCATGTTGGCAAAGGCTGGCAGCTGGTGCATGAACTCCAACAGTTGTTCTGGATGGGGGAAAGAGAGAGAAAGTGAGTAAGAGCSAGAAGGAAGAGAAGGAGAGAGAGCGAGAGAGCAATGGAGAGAAAAGGTGCGGTGTAACAGATTGAGGCAGCATAAAATAGCAGAGGAAGAAATCATGAGGAAAAAGGAGACAGAGAGAACAGTGAGTGGTGTGATCAGCTGTGTAACTGATGAGTGTGTACTGTAGCACCTGCGTCCTACTCTCTCATTACGCCCTGTTACCATGCAGCCTCCAGTCTAGCGGAGTCAAGATCACAGAGTCAAAATACAAGATAAGATCTACCGCTCAGATGTTTTATTTATTTTTAAATGTAATCCTATGCAACATTAATCTATGAAAAACATTACTGTCGCAATGAGTTTTGTGCAGTAGGCTATAGGCTCAATACATTATCACCGCATATTGGCTCTCAACGTCCCTCCACTGACACTGACCAAAAAGGGACACAGACTTCCAGCTGATGGCGAAACTCGAGTCGCACCTCATTATTTCTGCCTCATGCAGCTGAATCGGGTTCACCTATCGCCAAAAGCGGCAAACAAAAAATGTAATATAAATAGGAACACAACCCTTTATCTTTGGGTTATTTACAGAAATGTTTGGCGATCGACCAGTCGATGGTGACCTCTGCTCTACTCACACCTCTCCATAGAACAGGGTGACCTGACTCCAGCCACACTAACAACACTCCGTAAAGGGCCCTCCCCTGCCCATCCTTTCATATCTCAGTGGGTCTGCAGCCAGTGCATACTGCCTAACAAGCCAAAAGCAAAGAAGCCTTAAAACCCAGGCATCCCACAGCCCCCCAGCAGGCAGGTCTCTCTCTGGGTCCTCTGATGTGTGGACAGGCAGCATCCCCTTCCCCCCAGGAGGACCCTGGTTTGCACCGCTAATGAGGTGGCCTGGCTGATTGCCTGGGCAAAAAATAAAAAGGGGCCTAACTGGGAAAACCTCAGTGTTTATAGAAATGGAGGGAAGGTGTCGCCCCGAGCAACGTTAGAGAGCTGGTAGTCCATCCACCAAACTACTAGTTGTGAAACAGGGAAGAGACTCAGGGGGTATGCTAATTTGGTACAGAGCAGACCAAACCCACCCTATTAAATTAGTCAAAACAGGAACATTTTACATCTGGCTAGAAATTAATAAGGAAATCTCAACAGATAAAAATGTCCTCATGTGTGCTACCTATATCCCCCCCAATAGAATCCCCATACTTGAACGATGACAGCTGCTCCATCTTGGAGGGGGAGATCAACCATTTCCAGGGACATGTGCTAGTCTGTGGTGACCTAAATGCCAGAACTGGACAAGAACCTGACACCCTCAGCACACAGGGGGGGCAAAGTCCTACCTGGAGGTAACAGTATTCCCTCCCAAATAWGCCCCCTAGACACAACTACGACAACATAACAAAACCACCAACAAATATGAGTCACATCTCCTACTGTTGCACGCTGGGTCTGTACACAGTCAATGGTAGGCTACAGCTCATCTCTTGGCAGTAGTACTGTAGATTACTTTATCACGGACCTCAACCCAGAGACTCTGTGTTCACAGTCAGCCCACTAACACCCCTATCAGATCACAGCAAAACCACAGTCTACCTGAACAGAGCAAGTCAATCATGAGGCATCAAAGCCAAAGGAACTTAATAATATTAAGGAATGCTATGGATGGAAGGAAAGTAAGGTAGAGACCTACCAAAAAACTATATTAGGCAACAACAAATTCAAACCATTTTAGACAACTTCCTGGACAAAACATTTAACTGTCATAGTGAAGGTGTAAACTTAGCAGTATAAATCCTAAACAGTATATTTGACCTTTCAGCTTCTCTATCAAATCTAAAACTCTCAAGCAGACAACCTAAGAAAATTAASAATAATGACAAATCGTTTGATGAAGAAGGCAAAAACCTAAGAAAGAAATTGAGCAATCTATCCAACCAAAAACAGAGACCCAGAAAACCTGAGTCTACACCTTCACTATGGTGAATCACTAAAACAATCCAAAATTACACTACGGAAACAGAAGGAACAGCACATCAGAAATCAGCTCAATGTAATCGAAGAATCCATAGAATCTAACCACTTCTGGTAAAATTGGAAAACTCTAAACAAACAACACAAAGATATATCTATGCAAAACAGAGATGTGTGGATAAACCACTTCTCCAAAAATGTTTGCTCTATAACAAAGAACAAACAGCAAAAACATATACATGATCAATTACAAATCTTAAAATATGCTATTAAAAAGACTACCAGAACCCACTGGATTCTCCAATTACATTGAATGAACAGGACAAAATACAAAACACTCCAACCCAAAAAGGCCTGTTGTGTTGATGGTATCCTACATGAAATGATAAAATAAACAGAACATAAATTACAATTGGCTATACTAAAACATAATCCTTAGCTCTGGCATCTTCCCCAATATTTGGAACCAAGGACTGATCACTTTTGTGGATTGGGGTTGAGACAAATTTGACCCCAATAACTACTGTGAGATATTGGCTTTATACCAAATTACCGTACGACGGAACACGAATTCACCCTGCACACCTTAGGRARWWYTYCCTAGCCCCAGTGATCCTACATCTGCATTGCTTGCTGTTTGGGGTTTTAGGCTGGGTTTCTGTACAGCACTTTGTGACATTGGCTGATGTTAAAAGGGCTTATAAATGCATTTGATTGGTTGAGTTTGATTAATTGAMAAACAAACCAAAACAACAAAAAAAGCTCTGACTCAATTTGGCATGAGGGTCGGMTATACAAATTGATGGAAAGTAGTGTTGAGGGAAAAACATATGACATTATAAAATCCATGTACACAAACAACAAGTGTGAGGATAAGACAGGGATGCAGCTTAAGCACTACCCTTTTCAACATACACGTGTGTGTGTGTGGGTGGTGTGTGTGTTGTGTGTGTGTGTGTGTGTGTGTGTGGTTGTGTGTGTGTGTGTGTGTGTGTTGTGTGTGTGTGTGTGTGTGTGTGTGTGTGTGTATAAATATATAATATAGATAGTATATATATATATATATTATATACACACACTACATTATATGGTATATTATATATTATATATATATATAGATATTATATTATATATATATATATATCATATATATATATATATTTATATATATATATATATATATATATATATATATATGTGATTATATATTATATATATGTGTGTATATATATGTTATATATATATATATATATATACAGTTGAAGTCAGAAGATTACATAAATCTTAGCCAAATACATTTAAACTCGTTTTTCACACATTCCTGACATTTAATCAGAGTAACAACTTCCCGTCTTAGGTCAGTTAGGATCACCACTTTATTTTAAGAATGTGAAATGTCAGAATAATAGTAGAGAGAATGATTTATTTCAGCTTTTATTTCTTTCATCACATTCCCAGTGGGTCAAAAGTTTACATACACTCAGTATTTGGTACTATTGCCTTTAAATTGTTTAACTTAGGTCAAACGTTTTGAGTAGCCTTCCACAAGCTTCCCACAATAGTTGGGTGAATTTTGGCCCATTCCTCCAGACAGAGCTGGTGTAACTGAGTCAGGTTTGTAGGCCTCCTTGCTCGCACACACTTTTTTCAGTTCTGCCCACAAAATTGTCTATAGGATTGAGGTCAGTGCTTTGTGACGGCCACTCCAATACCTTGACTTTGTTGTCCTTTAGTTATTTTGCCACAACCTTGGAAGTATGCTTGGGTCATTGTCCATTTGGAAGACCCATTTGCGACCAAGCTTTAACTTCCTGACTGATGTCTTGAGATGTTGCCTTCAATATATCCACATAATTTTCCTACCTCATGATGCCATCTATTTTGTGAGAGCCACTAGTCCCTCCTGCAGCAAAGCACCCCCACAACATGATGCTGCCACCCCCGTGCTTCACGGTTGGGATGGTGTTCTTCGGCGTGCAAGCATCCCCTCCCT
The DNA here is from genome assembly GCF_002910315.2 of Salvelinus sp. IW2-2015. NCBI lineage: Eukaryota > Metazoa > Chordata > Actinopteri > Salmoniformes > Salmonidae > Salvelinus > Salvelinus sp. IW2-2015. Next base: position 6,386,726 of record NC_036863.1, on the reverse strand, counting down.
TTCCCTCCAAACATAATGATGGTCATTATGGCCAAACAGTTCTATTTTTTGTTCATCAGACCAGAGGACATTTCTCCAAAAAGTACGATCTACGTCACAAATATCGTTTGTGAACAAGAAAGTTGTTGAAAACTAGTTTTAATGACTCCAACCTAAGTGTAGTAAAACTTCTGACTTCAACTGGATAATACACACATATACATATAATATACACACGTAATGTATGTATGTTATGTATGTATGTATGTATGTATGTATGTATGTATGTATGTATGTATGTATGTATGTATGTTATGTATGTATACATCCACACACACACACACACACATATATATCAACGAATTGCGGAGGCACTAGAAACAGTCTGCAGCACCTGGTCTCACCTTACTAGAATCTGAAGTCAAATGTCTACTGTTTGCTGATAATCTGGTGCTTCTGTCACCAACCAAGGAGCACCCTACAGCAGCACCTAGATCTTCTTCACAGATTCTGCCAGATCTGGGCACTGACAGTAATCTCAGTCAGAACAAATAATGGTGTTCCAAAAAAGGTCCAGTTGCCAGGACGACAAAATACAAATTTCATCTAGACACCGTCTGCCCTTACAACACCAAAAAACGATACATAACCTCGGCCTAAACATCACGCGCAGTTAACTTCCACAAAGCTGTGAACGATCTGACCAAGGCAAGAAGGCCTTCTTGCCATCAAAAGGAACATAAATCGACCATACCCAATTAGGCTCTGGCAAAAAATACTTGAATCAGTTATAGAACCCATTGCCCTTGATGGTTATGAGGTCTGGGGTCTGCTCATCAACCAAGAATTCTGCAAAATTATCCTACATTGTAGGATAACATAATTATCCTACAACATAAAACACCAAATAATGCAAGCAGAGCAGATTTAGGCCAATACCCGCTAATGATCAAAATCCAGAAAAGAGCCGTTAAATTCTACAACCACTTAAAGGAAGCGATTCCCAAACCTTCTATGACAAAGCCATCACCCACAGAGAGATGAGCCTGGAGAAGAGTCCCCTAAGCAAGCAGGTCCATATCTACTGGGTGAAATACCAGTGTGCAATCACAGCAGCAAGATCTGGGACCGGTTGCCACAAGTAGAGGGCAACCAGTGAAAAACAAACACCATTGTATACCCATATTTATTTATTTTACCTTTTGTACTTTAACTATTTGCACATCGCTACAACACTGTATACAGACATAATATGACATTTGAAATGTCTTTATTCTTTGAAACTTTTTACTATTCATTTTTTATTGTTTATTTCACTTTTGTTTATCCATTTCACTTGCTTTGGCCATGCAAACATATGTTTTCCATACCAATAAACCCCCTTATATGAATTGAAAGATAGGGTAAAGGGGTATTCAGGGAAAAGGAGGAGCGCACAAGAAGCTCACCAATGTCATCATCGTTGCGGTCCACCGGATCTTTCTCCAGACACTCCCTGACCAGGTCTCTACCAATCAGGGTGTCTGACGTCCTCTCCAGGTCTTCATCCTCCTCCTCCTCTTCCTCAGAGTCCACCGCTGCCTCCGGGAGCCCGGATAGGTCCACGTCACCCATTTCACTCTCTGTAGCCTGCAGAGGTGACAGATATTGGTTATTCTTTAAACGTAGACCAACAAAAATTAAAAACATAATCCCTAAGAATTATGCATACACGACTAATTATTCACACTGCCCATATTTTCCATGCTGTTTGGACAGATGGTTGGAATGAACTGGTGCCGAGGGTTACGGAGTGCTCAGATCAACTGGGATTTGAACCCACTACCCTGAGGTTAAGCGACCAGCTCCCCAGTCACTTTAGAAATATTCAAGGCCATCTGTCTATTCGCTCCTCTAGTACACAGTAACAGACTGAACCTGCCTGCTCTGTTCTACAGTGCTTTCAGGAATGGAAGTGGACAGGATCAAATGGGATGTTTCCTAGATAAGGGATTGCATTAGGAAAGAAAGGGAAATGTTACCTGAGAAAGTCTGCCTGTACAGAGACGGTGTGAAACACAGAGAAAGTCTGCCTGTACAGAGACGGTGTGAAACACAGAGAAAGTCTGCCTGTACAGAGACGGTGTGAAACACAGAGAAAGTGCTGCCTGTACAGAGACGGTGTGAAACACAAGAAAGTCTGCCTGTACAGAGACGGTGTGAAACACAGAGAAAGTCTGCCTGTACAGAGACGGTGTGAAACACAGAGAAAGTCTGCCTGTACAGAGACGGTGTGAAACACAGAGAAAGTCTGCCTGTACAGAGACGGTGTGAAACACAGAGAAAGTCTGCCTGTACAGAGACGGTGTGAAACAGAGAGGATCAGTGTCTTTCTCCCTCATCTCTGGATCCCGTGTGTATTTTATCTAGTGTTAGACGGAGGGCAGCTCTGTTCTTTCAGCGTGTGAGTGAGTGAGTGAGAGAGAGAGAGAGACTGAGAGAGAGAAGAGAGACTGAGTATGGTGAGTGAGAGAGAGAAACAGAGTGAGTGAGTGAGTGAGAGAGTGAGAGAGAGAGAGCCCATCAAATCACACAAAGACAGAGCGAGTCGAGAGCAGAGCGAGCGCGAGAAGACAGAGCGAGAGCAGAGCGAGAGCGAGAGAGACAGACGAGCGCGAGAGACAGAGCGAGAGCGAGAGAGACAGAGCGAGAGCAGCGAGAGAGACAGAGCGAGAGAGACAGAGCGAGAGAGACAGAGCGAGAGCAGAGAGACAGAGCGAGAGAGACAGAGCGAGAGCGAGAGAGACAGAGCGAGAGAGACAGAGCGAGCGGCGAGAGAGACAGAGCGAGAGAGACAGAGCGAGCGCGAGAGAGAACAGAGCGAGCCCGAGAGAGACACACAACAAGCCGAGAGAAGAACACACAGAAGCCGAAGAGAGAGACACACAGAGCCCGAGAGAGAGAAGAGACACAGAGCCCGAGAGAGAGAGAGAGAGACACAGAGCCCGAGAGAGAGAGAGAGACACAGAGCGCGCGGAGAGAGAGAGAGAGAGACACAGAGCGCGCGAGAGAGAGAGAAGAGACACAGAGCGGAGAGAGACAGAGCGCGAGAGAGACAGAGCGCCGAGAGAGACAGAGAGCGAGAGACACAGAGAGCGAGAACACAGAGAGCGCGAGACACAGGAGCCAACGAGCGACAGAGACGCAGAGAGCCAACGAGCGACAGAGACGCAGAGAGCCAACGAGAGACAGAGACGCAGAGAGCCAACGAGAGACAGAGAGGCAGAGACAACGAGGGACAGAGAGACAGAGAGCCAACGAGCGACAGAGCGACAGAGAGCCAACGAGCGACAGAGAGACAGAGAGCCAACGAGCGACAGGAGAGCCAACGAGCGACAGAGAGCCAACGAGCGACAGAAGCGACAGAGAGCCAACGAGCGACAGAGCGACAGAGAGCCAACGAGCGACAGAGCGACAGAGAGCCAACGAGCGACAGAGAGACAGAGAAGCCAACGAGCGACAGAGAGCCAACGAGCGACAGAGAGCCAACGAGCGAACAGAGAGCCAACGAGCGGACAGAGAGCCAACGAGCGACAGAGAGCCAACGAGCGACAGAGAGCCAACGACGACAGAGAGCCAACGAGGACAAGAAGCCAACGAGCGACAGAGAGCCAACGAGAGACAGAGCCAACGAGCACAGAGAGCGACAGAGAGCCAACGAGAGACAGAGAGCCAACGAGAGACAGAGACGCCAACGAGCGACAGAGAGCGACAGAGAGCCAACGAGCGACAGAGCGACAGAGAGCCAACGAGCGACAGAGCGACAGAGAGCCAACGAGCGACAGAGAGACAGAGAGCCAACGAGCGACAGAGAGCCAACGAGCGACAGAGAGCCAACGAGCGACAGAGAGCCAACGAGCGACAGAGAGCCAACGAGCGACAGAGAGCCAACGAGCGACAGAGAGCCAACGAGCGACAGAAGCCAACGAGCGACAGAGAGCCAACGAGAGACAGAGAGCCAACGAGCGACAGAGAGCCAACGAGCGACAGAGACACAGAGAGCCAACGAACGACAGAGACACAGAGAGCCAACGAGCGACAGAGAGCCAACGAGAGACAGAGAGCCAACGAGAGACAGAGAGCCAACGAACGACAGAGACACAGAGAGCCAACGAGCGACAGAGAGCCAACGAGAGACAGAGAGCCAACGAGCGACAGAGAGCCAACGAGAGACAGAGAGCCAACGAGAGACAGAGAGCCAACGAGAGACAGAGAGCCAACGAGAGACAGAGAGCCAACGAGAACAGAGAGCCAACGAGAGACAGAGAGCCAACGAGAACAGAGAGCCAACGAGAGACAGAGAGCCAACGAGAGAGACAGAGAACCATTACTGCTGATATCTCCATGTGGGTTTGGGACCGAGAGTGACACAGAAAGAGGAGACGTTTTGTGCCCATACAGGTCTCAGATCAAGTCAAATCTAAACTGACAGGGACATCAGTTCCTGGTGCTGCACAGGGACTGAGCCAGAGACACCCCATCAAATCACCCAGAGACAGAGAGAGAAGAGATCGAGGAGGGAAGAGAAGAGAGACACTGCAGCCCAGAGTGGGTTGGCAGCTCACCGCTCAGGGCTGGACGGAGAGTCAAGCATTTCAAAAAACACAAGCTGTAAACAAACTCACCGACTGGCAGCAATAGAAGCTGCTGGACTCAAGTCAACGTACATTTATGGACACAGCTGAGCTCCTCTAAATCAATGACAGGTGACTCCATGAGGAGGAGAGAACAGGGAGATAGTCTGGTTGGTGAGAGAGAAGTTATGTGTAATGGTGGGTCAAAGGTGAGAGAGAAGGTTTGTGTAATGTGGGTCAAAGATGAAGAGAAGGTTTGTGTAATGGTGGGTCAAAGGTGAAGAGAAGGTTTGTGTAATGTGGGGTCAAAGGTGAGAGAGAAGGTTTGTGTAATGGTGGTCAAAGATGAGAGAGAAGGTATGTGTAATGGTGGGTCAAAGGTGAGAGAGAAGGTTTGCGTAATGGTGGGTCAAAGGTGAGAGAGAAGGTTTGTGTAATGGTGGGTCAAAGGTGAGAGAGAAGGTATGTGTAATGGTGGGTCAAAGGTGAGAGAGAAGTTTGTGTAATGGTGGGTCAAAGGTGAGAGAGAAGGTTTGCGTAATGGGGGTTAAATGTGGCCTGGAGTAGAGAACGTAAGAGTAGGAGTGGGTTAGCGATATATAGAGGTAGGTGCAGGAGCTAAGGTTAGAACATTTGATATAATAGTGAGGGTAGGGGGGAGGTGGGGTCTGAGGTCCTGGGAGCATATCTGTCTGTGTCCTGTGTACCCTGCCCTTTAGCACACAATGCTACAGGAGAGAGGGGCCCTTAGAACCACAGGAAACCCAACTAACACACACTATAATTAGCAACCCTGGATGGATGGATGGGAGGAGAGGACATGTTCCATTGAACTGGAAAAGCAGGGGGAGAGAGGTGGAGAGAGGGCAGGGAGGAAGGGTGAGGAATGGTATGAGGGCGGCAAAAAGAGGGCTACATGGAGCGTGGGGAGGGCTGGGTCAGTCGAGCTGGGGAAAGCCTCTGAAATGGTAACGTCCACACCTTTCCATCCTTCCTCCTATAAAGCAGGAAAGCCATGGAGCATTGACTGACTTCAAAGTTATACAGTATTGAGAGAACAAAAGGCTCGGAGCATTACTGAAACAGAACAATGGAACTTCAAAGCTTTGGAAAGGTGAGATTATAAGTATACTACGTCAGCTCAGTTTGTAAATGGTGAAATAGTGTAGAGGCTACCTGGTAGATGTCTGAAAGGCTACTGCTCCCCGAGTCGCTGGTGATACTGCATCCGGATTGGCTGGGCGGCACGTGGCTCCCCTGGCTGTGGGGGTGGTCTGTAAGGTGCATCTTGTTTAGGTCTCCAGGAAGCTGCTCAGACACACACAGGAAGAGAGAAGGACGGCTGTTAATATCACAGGACACACACGCACAGCACGCGGGTGAACACACACTGTAGACAGAYACACACAGAGAGAGAGAGAGAGAGACACAAGCGATCATCAACTAGATTCAGCAGAGGGAAGATTTGTTTCATGAGCGGATGGTCGGAACATAAAGACTAATMATTTGTAGACTGCAAGAAGCCTAAACAGATATGTTTGCTAAAAGAATAATTTCAGAATGTGGTATGTGTATACAATGACGTCGTGTCTCTACTATGTGTGGGAAGATTTCTTCAAATAAAATCACTTGGAGCCGATTTCCTGGCTTTTATGTCCAACAATGAAATTCCACACAACAATAAATAAATAAATACAGTGTACTTGGAAAGTATTCACACCCTTTTACTTTCCCCCCTATTATGTTACAGCCTTATTCTAAAATGGATTGAATAAATAAAAATCCTCCTCAAACTACATGTAAATAAGTATTCAGACCCTTTGCTACGAGACTCGAAATTGAGCTCAGGTGCATCCTGTTTCCATTGATCACCCTTGAGTTGTTTCTACAACTTGGAGTCCACCTGTGGTAAATTAAATTGATTGGACATGATTTGGAAAGGCACACACCTGTCTATATAAGGTCCCACAGTCGACCGTGCATGTCAGAGCAACAACCAAGCCATGAGGTCAAAGGAATTGTCCATAGAGCTCCGAGACAGGATTGTGTCGAGGCACAGTTCTGGGGAAAGACACCAAAACATTTCTGCAGCATTGAAGGTCACTATGAACACAGAGGCCTCCATCATTCTTAAATGGAAGACGTTTGGAACAACCAAGACTCATCCTAGAGCTGGCCGCCCRGCCAAACTGAGCAATCGGGGGAGAAGGGCCTTGGTCAGGGAGGTGACCAAGAGCCTGATGGTCACTCTGAAGGAGCTCCAGAGTTCCTCTGTGGAGATGGGAGAATCTTCCAGAAGGATAACCATCTCTGTAGCACTCCACCAATCAGGACTTTATGGTAGAGTTGCCAGACAGAAGCAACTCCTCAGTAAAAGGCAGGAATGTTGTCCGACTCCTCTTCAATGGCTGTGCGAAGTTGCTGGATATTGGCGGGAACTGGAACATGCCTTTCGTACACGTCGATCCAGAGCATCCCAAACATGCTCAACGGGTGACATGTCTGGTAAGTACGCAGGCCATGGAAGAACTGGTACATTTTCAACTTCCAGGAATTGTGTACAGATCCTTGCGAAATGATCTTGCTGAAACATGAGGTGATGGCGGTGGATGAATGGCACGACAATGGACCTCAGGATCTCGTCACGGTATCTCTGTGTATTCAAATAGACATCGATAAAATGTCATTGTGTTCATTGTCCGTAGCTTATGCCTGCCCATACCATAACCCCACCTTCACCATGGGGCACTCTGTTCACAACAGCAAACCGCTCACCCACACAACGCTATACAAGTGGTCTGCAGAGGCCGGGTGGACGTACTGCCAAATTCTGTAAATAGACATTGGAGGTGGCTTATGGTAGAGGAATTAACATTAAATTATTTGGCAACAGTTCTGGTGGACATTACTGCAGTCACCATGCTTATTGTATGCTTCCTCAGAACTTCAGATCTCTGTGGCATTGTGTTGCGTGACAAAACTGCACATTTTACAGTGTCCTTTTATTGTCCCCAGTACAAGGTGCACCTGTGTAATGAACAGGTTTTTGATATGCCACACCTGTCAGGTGGATGGATTATCTTGACAAATGCTCACTAACAGGGATGTAAACAAAAATGTGCACAACATTTGAGAGAAACAAGCTTTTTGTGCGTATAGAATTTTTATTTATTTATTTGGCATCAAAACATTGTGGGTCACTGCTTTCATAAAGATACTGAAACAATTTGTCCCCTGGCAAAATGAAATGAGGATCACTGAAAATAAGCTGTAATTGAAAGAAAAATGTATCACTTCCGTTGTTCCCTTTCAGGACGCAGGTTTGTTCCCTTTCAGGACGCAGGTTTGTTCCCTTTCAGGACGCAGGTTTGTTCCCTTTCAGGACGCAGGTTTGTTCCCTTTCGAGGACGCAGGTTTGTTCCCTTTCAGGACGCAGGTTATTCCCTTTCAGGACGCAGGTTTATTCCCTTTCAGGACGCAGGTTGTTTCCTTTCAGGACGCAGGTTTGTTCCCTTTCAGACGCAGGTTTATTCCCTTTCAGGACGCAGGTTGCTCCCTTTCAGGATGCAGGTTTGTTCACTTTCAGACGCAGGTTTGTTCCCTTTCAGGACGCAGGTTTGTTCCCTTTCAGGACGCAGGTTTGTTCCCTTTCAGGACGCAGGTTTGTTCCCTTTCAGGATGCAGGTTTGTTCTCTAAACCATAAGCTACTACTACACACAAGTCAATAATGATCACCTCACCTATGGTAGATGGACTAAACTTCCAGTCAACCTGGATAATGTTACAACAGCCCAGTGTTTCATTAATCAACCAAGAAAACCATCCCATCAATGAGAGACTCAAGACACACACCAGGACAACATCCAAAACAGACAAAGAGCAGCCACCAATGCCCTGCTAACAACCTAACCACACACAGTCAGTGACCAGTTCAGCTTCTATACTACATTGATCAGGTATTCTACCAACTCAGTCCAGTGTTCCCAGGTCTTACCAGCCTGAGGCGGGTGAGGGAGCTGGTCTGGTTGCGTGGATGGTCTAGTGGGTCTAGTGGGTGAACCTGCATCACACCTCCATGGCCACCTCTGCCAACCTTGGTGGTGCCAGCCAGACAACAAGCCACCCACCCAAAGCTGGCGCTGGACCCATCTCCGTGCCACCATGTAATAAACAAGTTCAGTTTACACTGCGTACTGGGTGGGGGCTGGGCAGCATCACCAACTTACAACCCCTTAACCCATCCCTCCACAGGGGACTGGGGAGAGTCCATCCTCCAACCTCTACACCATACACAAGAAAAAACATAGGCTGGACTAGGAGACAGGAKAGCTGGTTGCAGTCATGAGAATGACCCTGTACACAATTTAACCTAGGTGGAGCTGGAGAAATCCCACACTGGCAATTAGGTTAGACAAATGGCTGTGTCCTAGATAGGACTGAGGTGGGGAGCCCAGCCAATGTAGAGAGCAAGGCTGAGGCTGGAGGCTTTTTAAATTTAACCTTTATTTAACTAGGCAAGTCAGTAAAGAACAAATTCTTATTTACAATGATGGCCTACACTGGCCAAACTAGGACGACGCTGGGCCAAACCCRGATGACTGCCCTATGGGACTACAGCCTGGATTCGAACCAGGGTGTATGTAGTTACGCCTCTAGCACTGAGATGCAGTGCCTTAGACCACTGCACCACTCAGGATCCCCAGGGTGAAGGTGTGCAGACAGGGCGGTCAGAGAGTAGCCTAACCGTGAATAATGTAACACTTCTCCACAGCTCAGTCAGAAAATCACAACCCAAACCCCAAGCATTCTCTTCTGGACACATCCACTCCTATTCAACTAAAATCCATTTTCCATTACACTGGGGCTGTAAATGCAATCTTCTTCCACTTACAGCTCAACTGGCACCAACATGAGGGGCRTAGCCGGCAGCAGTTGATATTGACAACAGCAACCAAAGGTGGCGGTGCCATAACTAAAATGAAAAGTGTTGCAAGTCATACAGCGGCCGGTTAGAACACTCTCCCTCTCAACGAGCTAAACGGGTCTTTCATTCTGTTTATTCCATAGCCAAGTGGGTCAATATTGATTCCTTTACGATGGGGTCAGGTTTCAGACAATGATGAATCTCTGGCCTGCATCCATTTAACAAATCTATCGGATTCCCAGAGGAGAAAACTAATGTATATATCCATTATCATGGCCTCAAAACCCAGAACATTTAGGATCTGAATGCTCCAACCACTCTGGTTAAAACTCCCAACATCAAACAATAACAGCACCGTTATCAACATGGCAATCAGAAACAGTGGTGACACTAGGTTGGGTGTTGATGTCACATGGCATGGCAATCAGAAACAGTGGTGACACTAGGTTGGGTGTTGATGTCACATGGCATGAAATCAGAACAGTGGTGACTAGTTGGGTGTTGATGTCACAATGGCATGGCAATCAGAAACAGTGGTGACACTAGGTTGGGTGTTGATGTCACATGGCATGGAATCAGAAACAGTGGTGAACTAGGTTGGGTGTTGATGTCACATGCATGGCAATCAGAACAGTGGTGACACTAGGTTGGGTGTTGATGTCACATGGCATGGCAATCAGAAACAGTGGTGACACTAGGTTGGGTGTTGATGTCACATGGCATGGCAATCAGAAACAGTGGTGACACTAGGTTGGGTGTTGATGTCACATGGCATGGCAATCAGAAACAGTGGTGACAGCTAGGTTGGGTGTTGATGTCACATGGCATGGCAATCAGAAACAGTGGTGACACTAGGTTGGGTGTTGATGTCACATGGCATGGCAATCAAAGTCTTTCATCCTGGGGATGAAGTCTGATGATGACATATGAGAGGCCGTGGGAGGACGGGATTGGCTAATGAGGCCGCCGGGGGGACAAACGGGCCAATGAAAGGGTAAACCTCGCTAATTGCTGCAGTCTCGCGGCTCTAATTCACACTTCACACCAACTTTACTTAATGGCACGCCAATGCCCTCCCGCCTTCCACTGTCTGTTCTCCTCCTGTTCTGATCATGAATTAATGATAGCAGTGTGGGGTGATTAAATATGAATGTCTTATTCCTTTGGCTGTATGAATCTATCACATCAACAAGGGAACGCAAGGCGAGCCAGGACTGATCATTTAAGTCTTCTCTCTAAAAGTCCAAACTATGACTAGACCTAAATTGGAGTCACATTAAGTCACAACAGAGCATTTCTAATTTATTCACTTGTATTATAACCTTACCTTGAAAAGGAGATATATTTTACTCTACTCATTTCATTTCTGTAGACTGGCTACAGTAATTAACTTGTCGTGGGATTGAACCTCCATTCCCCTCGTTCCTGTGAGGCCTTTATAGTGCACTATAAAGGGAATAGCCAGCCATTTGGGACGCAACGATTGGAATAAAGCTGTAAGCAGATGTTTAGGTGTGATGCTAGTAATGACCCTGGTTCACAAAGACAGGCCACCGATCCAGAATAGGCSCGTTCTAGAYGCAGCAGCACTAACGCACCGGTACAGGATCTCAGCAGGGGCTCCATCATTAAAACATAGTGGAGCTTCCCAATTATGCCTTAACTGCTTCAGAGCTGAGCTCGCCACAGCAAGGGAGGGCTAGTGTTAGCCTATTTATAGATACTGGACGTATGGCATATTCACCATGCATAGATCTAAGCCATTTCTATTCCATCTTTCATTGGAGGAAACTCATTGTATCATGTATGACAGGCGAGAAGCAATCCTCACATCTCAAAGTGAAATAAACCAGAAGGAGAGGTCTTATCATGTTTTTCTTTTATCACAGAGTAGAGCAGTACTCCCAAACAGAGACACGTGAGCCTGGAGCCTGGAGGTGGGCTGGGCTGCTCGAGGTTAAGAAGGAAGTACTTCTGATGATAACACTGTAGAGGATGTCAGTCACTGGAGCCATCCATCTAAACTATTCACATGGCCAGATGTTGCTCCTCCCCACCAGTGTCAAATACGCTCCCAGACAAACATCTGTGACTCGGARGATTGGATTGTCCCTCCTCCCMCATGGCGGCAGGGCGGGCGCTTTAACCACTGCTACGGGAGGGATGTCCTTGATCAGTTGAACAGGAGATTGGAGATTGATCCATTTCAGATGTAACGTCTCGGAACCGTTCCAAAACACACACTGGTTATAACTGATCTCCATTTCCATGTTCTATGTATCAATATCYCAACTCAAATCAGTTGGGTTAGATTAGTGTCTAGCTGTGGATCTCTGTGTTCTGCTAGTAAGTGAGGGGAGACCGACCGACTGACTGACTCACACACGATGAACGCCGTTGTAAATAACAGGCTGGGAAGAGTGATGCAGGCTGCACTCAGAGAGAAAGAGCAGGTTATTGATATATAGTCGATTACTCCACTAGCTTGTCWGCTTTCCTTCCCTTCTCTTCCTGAGACCCAAACAGCCAAAGCAATTATGTTAACAGCAATAAAATGAGCRTTACTCCTGGCTGCCAACTCTCTACCAGGCCAACTTTACAGGGATACTTTGKGATTTTGTCAATAAGGCCCTTTATCTACTTCCCCAGTGTCAGATGAACTAGTGGAAACCATTTTTGTCTCTGCGTGCAGCAGTGGAGGCTGCGGAGGGGAGGACAGCTCATAATAATGTCTGGAAAGGAGCAAATGGAAGGGCATCAAAAACAAGGAAACGGTGTGTGATACGTTTGATACCATTCCACCTATTCCGCTCCAGCCGTTACCATGAGCCCGTCCTCCACAATTAACTTGTTTGGGATAGGGTGCAGCATTTTCACTTTTGGATGAATAGCGTGCCCAGAGTGAACTGCCTCCTACTCAGTCCCAGATGCTAATATATGCATATTATTATTAGTATTGGATAGAAAACACTCAGAAGTTTCTAAAACTGTTTGAATGATGTCTGTGAGTATAACAGAACTCATATGGCAGGCAAAAACCTGAGAAGAAATCCAAACAGGAAGTGGGAAATCTGAGGTTTGTAGTTTTTGAACTCACCCCTATCGAATACACAGTGGGATATGGGTTATTTTTCACTTCCTNTTTATCTTGGCCAGGTCGCAGTTGCAAATGAGAACTTGTTCTCAACTAGCCTACCTGGTTAAATAAAGGTGAAATAAAAAAAATATTAAAAAAAATACACAGTGGGATATGGGTTATTTTTCACTTCCTAAGGCTTCCACTAGATGTCAACCGTTTTTAGAACGTGGTTTCAGGCTTCTCATGTGAAGGGGTGCCGGATGGGAGCTGTTTTACTAAGGGGTCTGCCTACAGCCTCGTTCTCAGTCACGCGCTTTCACTTGAGAGGTAGCTCTCGTTCCAGTGCTTCTCTACAGACAATGGAATTCTCCGGTTGGAACATTATTGAACTTTTATGATAAAAACATCCTAAAGATTGATTCTATACTTAGTTTGACAAGTTTCTTCGACCTGTAATATAACTTTTTGAAAGTTTTGTCCGAATGGACCAGATCGCGCTTTTGGATTGTTTACCAAACGCCCTAACAAAAGAAGCTATTGGACATAAATGATGGACATTATCGAACAAAACAAGCATTTATTGTGGAACTGCGATTCCTGGGAGTGCATTCTGATGAAGATCATCAAAGGTAAGTGAATATTTCTAATGCTATTTATGAATAATGTTGACTACCCAACATGGCGGATATTTCTCTGGCTGGTTTGGGCTCTGAGTGCCGTTCTCAGATTATGCTTTCTCCGTAAAGTTTTTTTGAAATCTGACACAGCGGTTGCATTAAGGAGAAGTGTATCTAAAGTTTCATGTATAATAGCTGTATTTTCATCAACATTTATTATGAGTATTTCTGTGAATTCATGTGGCTCTCTGCAATATCACTGCATGTTTTGGAACTACTGAATCTAACACRCCAATGTAAAATAAGATTTTTGGATATAAATATGAACTTTACCGAACAAAACATACATGTATTGTGTAACATGAAGTCCTATGAGTGTCATCTGATGAAGATCATCAAAGGTTAATGATTATTTTTATCTCTATTTGTGCTTTTTGTGACTTCTCTCTTTGGCGGGAAAAATGGCAGGGTTTTTCTGTGACTTGGTGGTAACCTAACGTAATCTTTTGTGGAGCTTTCGCTGTAAAGCATTTTTGAAATCAGACACTGTGGCTGGATTAACGAGAATTTTATCTTTAAAATGGTGCCTAATACTTGTATGTTTGAGAAATTTGATTTATGAGATTTCTGTTGATTTATATTTGGCTCCCTGCAATTTTATTGGCTGTTGGCGAGGGGTTCCGCTAGCGGAACGGGGTTCCGTGCAGTTTGAAGGAAGTAGCTAACTAGTGCTAGTGCAATTGCTAACTAGCTTTAGTATAATGACAGTCTACAGTATCTGCTAGCATGCTAGCAGATACCAACAGACTTCCAGTCATTGCGCTAACGCTAGTTAGCATTGGCTTGCAAAACTACATCTAACTTCCTTCATACTGGACACAGACATACAAATGGTATCCACGAGTTCAAAACATTGAACCTGGTAGGTTAGCTACCTGCAGATTCATGCAGCGTAGTAACGGCATGCGTTGGGATTATGGTTCATTGTTTACCTGGTTAGCTACGTCTTACCAAAAGACTCCACTATGCAAGTAACCAGTTCGGGTGCATTCGTAAATGCAGTCTGGCCATCTACTCCGATTACAGAGCACTCTCGTCTGTGTGCCAGAGAGCGCAGAATAACTGATGAATTTACAAAACGCTCAACACCCGTTGAATATGACCGGTGTCAGTAGACATCAGTAAACTCAGTAAACATCAGTCAGCCAGAGCGTCCAGTGTGCGCTCTGAACGCGGAACGCTCTGAATTTACAGACGGATAATCTGACAGCACAGTTGCAGTCACCAACGCTCTGGATAACGTAACAGTCTAAGTAATGTTCAGTGAGCTGTTCTCTCTCTCAYTTAGCTGTCTGGAAGTAGCTAGCAAGTTAGCTTGGGTGCTGTTAGTACATTCRGATCARCCCTTAAAGAGATGGGTGGGGCTAAAGCTTAAGAGGGTGTGAACGATGATGAATGGGTGTAGACAAAGACAGGTTCTCCAATAGTAGTACCAAACCATTCAAAGGCCATTTTCTCAAAAGTGAGTTAACAAGTTTATCAACTTTCAAAGCATAATTACTTTCCCATTGTTCCTCAACTGTAGTGCATTAAATACAATTTTATCCGATAATATATATATATTTTGCTAGAAAAGACCGATTTGAGCCGGTCGGTCACATATGACTGGGGAAGTAGATAAAGGGCTTCTGTCAAAATCCCAAAGTATCCCTTTAATGGCACTGGAGACAGAAGCCCTGGAGGTGGACTAAACACTGAGCCCAAAGTATCCCTTTAATGGCACTGGAGACAGAAGCACTGGAGGTGGACTAAACACTGAGCTGAATCTCATACACTGGGTCCTGTACTGGGACCGGCCACAACAGTCATTATGCATTCTATTTGAGTAGCGGGGGTGTCCTTTAGCTAAGTCTTGATTGTTCTAATTAGCACAGACGTATTATGGACCAATAACTACTGGATGACACAAATGAGTACACACTGAAAGAGATGGTTGTAGAAATGAATTTCCAGACAAACAAATCATGAGTGAATGGATGGAATCCAGGAAGACATAAATAAATAGCCTATAGAAGTTAGCATGCTCCCTAAATTAGAACATCTGTACACTATGTCTGAGTAAGTAATGATGCCAACATAACATATCACATCACATTAGATAGGAACATGGCATGGACTTCAATGGCCGGCAGATGGCAGCACCRCCAAACAGGCATGGCAATACTCAACAACTCAAGAACCAATCAATGTGCCAACCACTGGGCAAATAGCCTCATTGTTAATGCAATTTAGTTAATGTCATAACCTCACCAACACCAACCTCACAATCAAAAAAAMCACACCAACACACTGAGAAAGAGCGTCATCTTCAGTATATCACCCAGTTACACAACTGTTAAAAAGCCAACAAGTTGAGAAACAAGAATACACACACCGTAGTTCTCCTTTGATGTCAGAGTCAATCCATTCCTTCTTGATTTAGAGAACGCCCTCTTCCACTCACGGGATCAAACAAAATGGCGCCAAATGAGTGTAGCCAGAGGCCAGCACATAAMGTCACTAGGGAAGGGCAGTATGCAGATGTTCATACTGCTCCTATACCCTACAGGGGTACACGGTATTATCGGCAGTGCACACAAGGGGTGCCATTTCTTTTAATAGATTTGTATTTGTTTTTTGACACACAAAACAAAAATGTAGGCAACCGGGATCTTAATCCAGCAGGGGATTGAACGTCTCTGCTGTAACGAAGAAGCTTGATCTTGCAAACTAGCCACTTAGCTAGTATGTTAACAAACCAATGCCTAGTTGGAGCCCTGAGCTGGAAATCATTTAATTTGGCCCATCTTAGATCGCCAACTTAGTTATAAGCCAGGCCGGGGCACCCATCCCCCCGAGCTTTAGGGAGCCCCAAAACCCCAAAAAATAAATAAATAAAGATATAAATAAATATACACACACACACAAACACAAAACAATTATTTCAAAATACCTCTATATACGATACACCGCCCAAGCCTAGCGCACACTCAGAGAAGCACTAGCGCGCACACACACACACACACACACACACAAATTAGCTCAGTGATTGGCTTAATGGTGTTAGAGGTACATTGGACCGAGAGCCAATGGACTGCATTGCTCTCACACAAACTCTCTGTGAACCAGCCCACCCTGAGATTATCCCCACCTCCACTCACTAACACTCCCTGACCTCTTCCCTCTCTCCCAAAACGCCTTCTGCACTCAAACACACAAGAGCAGTACTGTGAACCAAAGTCTACATTAAGATACAGTCCAGGGAGTGGAGGAGACAGAGGGCAAGCGAGGGAGGGAGAATATTATCTTTACAGAACCCCCACCTCTGAAGTAAAATGCATGGGACTCTTGCAGATGAGATTGCAGGAAATGGAGAGATGTAAATTAATTTAAGTTGGATTTGAAGGTGACAAGTACAAAGGCGAGGCGGGGGGGAGCGAGAGAGAGCGAACGCGAAAGAGCGAGTGAACGCGAAAGAGCGAGCGAGCACGAGAGACACACACACACACACACACACAGGTAGAAGAGAAAAGGCTGCCGGGTGAAGACCCTCATCTCCCTCCACCTCATACATAATGATGACAGTCAAAGGGCTAGGTAGTTACTCTCTTTGGTTTTATGCCAATGCACAWATCAGAGCCAGCAGCATAAGCATGATGCCAGACCAAATAACTAATAATGAAAGTTGAGTGTGTCACAATTAATTTCACTGCTCCTGTTGAGGCGGCATCTAGGCTGGCACGTGTCACATATCAGACTGTCATTCTGGAACCTAGCGATGATGTTCCCGGTCCTAAAGAGATTCCAATGAGTTGAATYATCACCCTTCCTGTGTTGTAACAGAATGTAAACTGAGGAGGAATGGCTGTCATTACTCCAGTAGGTAGTGACAGTATTGTGACAGCCAGGATGTTGAGTGGTGGCGTGGTGCTGACTCTGGCCCCGCCAGCTAGCTGTGACTTTTGCTCCAGACAGAGGATGTAGTCAGTCAGAGTGGCAGCCAGGACAGAAAAACAGGCACGACAACAGTCTACTGCTGACGCTGTCTGTGTCTCTTTCTCAGGGAAGCATGACGACAGTGACTAATAGTGTAAGGAGCCATCCAGGTTTAATCATCCTGCCATGGCCATCCTAAATCACCCAATTGTAATTAGTGGGAGACATTTCTGTGTGTGTGTACAGGTTTAAATACATTACATAAATCACTAATTAAATTTACCCTCTCTGCTAGTTGGAGTGAGAAAATTACAGCAGGTCAAAACTCTAAAGCCCTCTTAAGGAATGGTTATTTATTAAAAATACCTAATTCATTGATTTCAGGGTGGGGATGTGCTCYGTATCAGAGGGATGGGTCCAGGTCTCTGCCAGGGAGGTTTGATGTGTAAGTCTGGGACATKAATATTTATAGGGGGGCTTGACAGACCTGTAGCAGACCGCCTCCCTCCTCTCCCCTGGCATGTGTCCCATACTCAAACAGCACTGAGACAGAGAAACAGAGGGAGAGACAGACAGACAGAAGAGAGAGGAAATGGGCCCCAGCCTGCCTCACTGTCCTAGGTGCTGTTAGAAACAGGAAGGTGTGAGGGAGGGGAAGGTGGCCCTGTCAGGGGCTTTCAGTAAAGACGGCCATGGTCAATGCTACCAGGCTGAAGGACACAGAAGGCTAAACACTGGTTAACACCGACCACCAAATCCAGAGAGGGTTAGCTCCAGCCCCCCCTTCTACCCTCCTCCTGCCCCCTTCTCCTCACAGATGCTTCCTGCCCTCCTACCCTGCTCCACCCCCCACCATGTACAACAACAACAGGCCCAGGGAGAGACCACCGGACTGAAACAGGGGGGTCCAGCCTGCAGGGGCTGCAGTCAGCCAGCCACACCCTTTAGTTCTCCGGTGTTATTGCTGGTTCTGGACCGTGTCATCTACAGTTGGCAACGTCCTCTGGCTCCTCCAGATGGTGGAAAACATTGGGGCAATGGGAGTACTGTCTGACAGCTTAGTGTGGAGTCCAAACTAACAGTGTTGATGGACATAGCCTTACAGTTATTGGTTTAACAGGGTGTTATTGGTGTAACTGACACCAGGCGCTTAAGCGGCGGTTGGTTAACAGGGTGTTCAATGGTGTAACTGACACCAGAAACTGTAGCGCGGTTGTTTAACAGGGTGTTTATTGCGTGTAAAACTGACACCAGGCGATGTAAGCGGCGTGGGTTAGACAGGGTGTTATGTGGATGTAACTGACACCAGCTTAAGATCGCGGTTGGTTAAACAGGAAGTGTTATTGGGTTCACTGAACACCAGGTCTGTAAGCGCGGTTTTTGGTTTATAACAGGGTTATTGGTCTAAGACACCAGGCTGTAAGCTGGGCGGTTGGTTTGAACGGAGGGGTTATTGGTGTAAACTGACACCAGGCTGTAAGCGGCTGGTTGTTAACAGGGTGTATTGGTTAACTGACACCAGGCTGTAAGCGGCGGTTGGTTTACACAGGGTGTTATTGTGTGTAACTGAACACCAGGCTGTAAGCGGCGGTTGGTTTAACAGGGTGTTATTGGTTGTAACTGACACCAGCTGTAAGCGGCGGTTGTTTAACAGGGTGTTATTGTGTAACTGACACCAGGCTGAAGCGGCGGTTGTTTAACAGGGTGTTATTGGTGTAACTGACACCAGGCTGTAAGCGTGGGTTGGTTTAACAGGGGTTATTGGTGTAACTGACACCAGGCTGTAAGCGGCGGTTGGTTAACAGGGTGTTATTGGTGTACTGACACCAAGGCTGTAAGCGGCGGTTGTTTAACAGGTGTTATTGGTGTAACTGACACCAGGCTGTAAGCGGCGGTTGGTTACAGGGTGTTATGGTGTAACTGACACCAGGCTGTAAGCGTGGTTGGTTAACAGGGTGTTATTGGTGTACTGACACCAGGCGTGTAACGGCGGTTGGTTAACAGGGTGTTATTGTGTAACTGACACCAGGCTGTAAGCGCGGTTGGTTTAACAGGGTGTTATGGTGTAACTGACACCAGGCTGGTAAGCGGCGGTTGGTTTAACAGGTGGTTTATTGGTGAACTGACACCAGGCTGTAAGCGGCGGTTGGTTTAACAGGGTGTTATTGGTGTAACTGACACCAGGCTGTAACGCTGGTTGGTTTAACAGGGTGTTTATTGGTGTTGATACTGACGCCAGGCTTGTAAGCGAGCGGTTGGTTTAACAGGGTGTTATTGGTGTAACTGACACCAGGCTGTAAGCGGGTTGTTTAACAGTGTTAATTGGTGTATACTGACACCAGGCTGTAAGCGGCGGTTGGTTTAACAGGGTGTTATTGGTGTAACTTGACACCAGGCTGTAAGCGGCGGTTGGTTTAACAGGGTGTTATTGGTGTAACTGACACCAAGGCTGTAAGCGGCGGTTGGTTTAACAGGGTGTTATTGGTGTAACTGACACCAGGCTGTAAGCGGGGTTGTTTAAAGGGTGTTATGGTGTAACTGACACCAGGCTGTAACGGCGGTTGGTTTAACAGGGTGTTATTGGTGTAACTGACACCAGGCTGTAAGCGCGGTTGGTTTTAACAGGGTGTTATTGGTGTAACTGACACCAGGCTGTACGGCGGTTGGTTTAACAGGGTTTATTGGTGTAACTGACACCAGGCTGTAAGCGGCGGTTTGGTTTAACAGGGTGTTATTGGTGTAACTGACACAGGCTGTAAGCGGCGGTTGGTTTAACAGGGTGTTTATTGTGTAGACTGACACAGGCTGTAAGCGGCGTTGGTTTAACAGGGTGTTAATTGGTGTAACTGAACCAGGCTGTAAGGCGGTTGTAAACAGGTGTATGGTGTAACTACACCAGGGTAGGGTTTGGTTTAACAGGGTGTTATTGGTGGTAATGACCAGGCTGTAAGCGGCGGTTGGTGTTAACAGGTGTTATCTGGTTATATCTCGTACAAACGCCTATAGTAAAGACCGGCTGGTTGGTTTAACAGGGTGTTATTTGGTGTAAACTGACCCACCAGGCTGTAAGCGGCGTTGGTTTAACCAGGTGTTATTGTGTAACTGACACCAGGCTGTAAGCGGCGGTTGGTGTAACTAGGGCGGTTGGTATTGGTGTAACTGACATAACTCAAGGCTGTCAACACTAGAGCGAGTTGGTTTATAGCATGGGTGTTTATTGTGTTAACTGACTCACCAGAGGGCGCTGTGTTTCAAGACCTGTGGATGATTGGTGTTTGTAGTCAGTTGGTGTTCTTGGATGTAACTTGACTATCGCAGTGCTTTATAAGGTGCGGGTCGTGTGATGCGAATATCTTTTAATACAGGGTGTTTTGGGTGTAAACTGACCACCAGGCTCTAAAGACGTGGGATTGATTCGTGACTTTGTAGAGCTAGGTGTGTTGAGGTAGAGTGGAGTAAAACTGACACCAGGCAATGTAAGCGGGGTTGGTTAACGCGGTGTTATGGTGTAACTGACACCAGGACTGTAAGCGCGGTTGGTTTAACAGGGTGTTATGGTTAACTGACACCAGGCTGAAGCGGTGGTTGGTGGAAGCAGGTGTTATGGTGTAAACTGACACCAGGCTGTAAGCGGTGGTTGGTGTAGATGCAGAGTTCATAATTGATTGTAAACCATGACACCTAGGCTGTGTAGCGGTGTTGGTATAACAGGGTGCTTTAGTGGTTTTAACTGACACCAGCTGTAAAGCTGCGGCGTTGTCGTTTTAGACCTGAGAGCTATGGTGTGATCTGACACCAGGCTGTAGAGGTCGGACGGCTAATGGTAGAGTTTAACTAGCGGTGCATTTAATTGGTGTAGATCTCGTATCACCACTGTAGAGCAAAGACTAAAGTGTGTGATATATAAAAAGACCGAGGTGACTAATTGGTGTAACTGACACCAGGCGTGAAAATAGCGCGTTGGGTTTAAGGGTGTTATTGTGTAACTGACACCAGGCTGTAAAGCAGTGTTGCTTTAACAGGGTGTTATTGTGGCTAACTTCTGAAGATGACACCAGGCTGTAAGCGGGTGGTTGGTTAGCAGGTGTATTGGTTGTAACTGACACCAGGCTGTAAGCGGTGGTTGTCTAACTGGTGTTATTGTGTAACTTACACCAGTCGGTAACGGCGGTTGGTTTAACAGGGTGTTATTGTTTGTAAACTGGACACCAGGCGTAAGCGGCGGTTGCGTTTACAGGTGTATTGGTGTAACTGACACCAGGCTGTAAGCGGTGTTGTTAGCAGGGTGTTATTGGTGTAACTGACACCAGGCCTGTAAACGGTGGTTGGTTTAACAGGGTGTTATTGGTGTAACTGATACCAGGCTGTAAGCCGTGGTTGGTTTAACAGGGTGTTATTGGTGTAACTGATACCAGGCTGTAAGCCGTGGTTGGGTGTACAGGCTCATACAGGCTTAACCGCCAGGATCGGTGAACTACTATGTGAAACCCTGCAGGAGCAAGCAGATACTGTATTCATTTATCTTGCTCCTTTGCACCTCAGTATCTCTACTTGCACATTCATCTTCTCCACATCAATCACTCCAGTGTTTAATTGGTAAATTGTAATTTCTTCGCCACCACGGCCTATTTATTGCCTTATTTCCCTTATCTTACCTCATTTGCTCACATTGTTTATAGACTTTTTCTACTGTATTATTGCCTGTATGTTTGTTTATTCCATGTGTAACTCTGTGTTGTTGTATGGGTCGAATTGCTTTATTCTTGGCCAGGTCGCAGTTGTAAATGAGAACTTGTTCTCAACTAGCCTACCTGGTTTAATAAAGGTGAAATAAAATGTTTTTAAATAAAAGATAGCTAAAAATATGCCTCAAACTCAATCTGCCTGGAAGGACAGGCACACTGCCATCCCTGCTTGTATATATAAATGCCCTTGAAAAAAGCCGCCTATGTATACCCAGTGGCGGAAAAATCATCAGCACTAAGATGATGGAAACAGCTGGAATGGGTGATGCTACCCTGGCTGAGAAATCATCAGCACTAAGATAATGGAAACAGCTGGAATGGGTGATGCTACCCTGGCTGAGAAATCATCAGCACTAAGATAATGGAAACAGCTGGAATGGGTGATGCTCCCCGGCTGAAAAATCAGCAGCACCTGGGTCTGGGGAGGGGCCACATCACTGACATTAGAGCTGTGGGACTGGAGAGGGGGCTGTGTGTGTGTTTCAGGGGAATGGCTAGTAATGGGATCACCTGCATTAAGCATGTCTGTGGGGCCCCACAATGAGTAGACTCAGTATTCTCAGGCCATTTGGTCCCATAATGGCAGCAGCAGCCCTAGCAGCACAGTGGTCATACCAATGAAGAGTTTGACCAGGGCTATTTCCCCAAATGGCMCCCTACTCCCTACTTAGGGCACTACTTTTGACCAGGGYCGGTAGGCATCAAAATAAGTGCATTATATAGGGAACAGGGTGCAATTTGGGACACAACCAGATCAGAGTACTCAACAATGCTCATCATCACATGTAATGGACAGTAATTACACAGACCAGAGATATGGCTAGTGTTTTTCGAATGCTACTAGCTATCTGTTTCAAAAGATAAAAACATAAATAAAGCTGAGCTGGATATGGCTTTAATATTGSAGTGTAGTGCAGTATCAGGTAAGATCTTCTGCATGGTAATGGTGACAAGGCTAGAGGATACATGGTTCTCACAACATTATGTAAGGCTAGAGAGTAACATACAAAGTCAACATCTAGCAATAAGAGTAATATGCTMTTTTCTCTGCAAACGGATTCTGCAACAGCACGTTCAATGAAAGAAGTGCTGCATCTTTTCCAAGACATTTTGTTAGTGCTACAAAACTCAAATCATGGCACTTGTAATGCCAACAAAGAAACACACAGAAAGCATACAAATATTACAATGTAATACAATGCATCATTCAGGAAGGGGTTTTTGCTTGCTTGCAACATCTCAATATTCTCCCGACCACAGCCGATAGAGCTGGTCTGGGCTGGCAGAGAGCTTTCAGTGTCCAGGGAGGTCTATGGTGTGATCTGGACAGGAAGACCAGGCGATAAGTATCAATATGCATTCGGCCCCCAGCTCATCCCTCATGGTAAATTACCATTCAGAAAAACAACAAAAGCCTAATTCTATGGATACGTACCAAATGGCACCTTATTCCATCAAATAGTGAGGTGCTCTACTATATAGTGAATAGGGTGCCATTTGTGAGATTCCCTTTGTCTCTCTGCTGTGTGTATGTTGTTGGTTTGAAGAGGCTTGGGACAGAGGGAAGTCAGTAGTTATTTAGGTAGGTAGGGAGCTAGGCCAGTAGATAGGTAGTGAGCTAGGCCAGTAGATAGGTAGGTCGATAGGAGGGAGCTAGGTCAGTAGGTAGGTCGGTAGACAGGGAGCTAGGTCAGTAGGAGGGCGCTAGGCCAGTAGATAGGTAGGGAGCTAGGCCAGTAGTAGGTAGAGGCTAGGCCAGTAGATATGAAGGTCGATAGACAGAGGAGCTAGGTCAGTAGGATGTAGGTTATGAGGGAGCTAGTCAGTAGAGTCGGTAGACAGGAGCTAGGTAGTAGTATGTAGGTGATAGGAGAGCTAGGCCAGTAGATAGGTAGGTCGATAGACAGGGAGCTATCAGTAGGAGGGCATAGGCCAAGTAGATAGGTAGGTCGATAGACAGGGAGCTAGGTCAGTAGATAGGAGGGAGCTAGGCAGTAGATAGTAGGTCGATAGACAGGGAGCTAGGTCAGTAGAGGGCACGTAGGCCAGTAGAAGGTAGGAGCTAGACCATAGATAGGTAGGTCGATAGACAGGAGCTAGGTCAGTAGGAGGGCACTAGGCCAGTAGATAGGTAGGGAGTAGACCAGTAGATAGGTAGGTCGATAGACAGGAGCTAGTCAGTAGATAGGTAGGGAGCTAGGCCAGTAGATAGGTAGGGAGCTAGGCCAGCAGATAGGTAGGGAGCTAGGCCAGTAGATTGAAGGTCGATAGACAGGGAGCTAGGTCAGTAGATATGTAGGAGCTAGGCGTAGATAGGTAGGAGCTAAGCCAGTAGATATGTAGGGAGCTAGGCAGTAATATGTAGGAGCTAGGCCAGTAGATAGTAGGGAGCTAGGCCAGTAGATGATGAGATCGGTAGACGGAGGCTAGGTCAGTAGGTAGTCGGTAGACAGGAGCTAGGTCAGTAGGAGGGCGCTAGGCCAGTAGGTAGTCAGTAGACAGGGAGCTAGGTCAGTAGGTATGTAGGTTGATAGGAGGAGCTAGGTCAGTAGGGTCGGAGACAGGGAGCTAGGTCAGACGTAGGTAGGTTGATTGAGCAAGGTCAGTAGGGAGCTAGGTCGGCAGCTAGATTGGCAGGCAGGCAGCCAGGTCGGCAGCCAGATCGGCAAGTCGATAGACAGGGAGCTAGGTCAGTAGGTCGGTAGACAGGGAGCTAGGTCGGTAGGTAGGTCGGAGTGAGGGAACTAGGTCGGTCGGGAGGGAGCTAGGTCAGTAGGGAGCTAGGTCGGTAGGAAGCTAGGTTGGTAGGTAGGTAGGTAGGTAGGTAGGGAGCTCGGTCAATAGATGTGTAACATTTTTAAAAAGCAGACATTGAATATCCTTATGACTATGTTGAAATTATTAATTACACTTTGGATGGTGTATCAATACACCCAGTCACTACAAAGATACAGGCATCCTTCCTAACTCAGTTGCTGGAGAGGAAGGAAAACACTCATGATTTCACCATGAGGTCAATGGTGACTTTAAAACAGTTATAGAGTTTAATGRCTGTGAWAAGAGAAAACTGAGGATGGATCGACAACACTGTAGTTACTCCACAATACTAACCTTATTGACAGTGAAAAGAAGGAAGCCTGTACAGAATAAAAACATTTCAAAACATGCATCATATTTGCAACAAGGCACTAAAGTAATACTGCAAGAAATGTGGCAAAGCAATTCCCTTTTTGTCCTGAATACAAAGTGTTGTGTTGGATTGGATTTGCCCCAAACAGATTACTGAGTACCACTCTCCATATGTTCAAGCATAGTGGTGGTTGCATCATGTTATGGGTATGCTGGTAATTGTTAAGGACTGGGGAGTTTTTCAGGTAAAAAAGAAGAAGAAACTGAATGGAGACAAGCACAGGCTAAACCCTAGACGAAAACCTGCTTCAGTTTGCTTTCCACTAGGGTTGAATATTAAAAACTGAGTTTAATTCAAAAGCATCAAAATCTGTCTGGATTTGATGGAAAATTCAAGCCTGAAGCTACCTGAGCCTCATGAGCCATACATTACATACATTTTATAAGCGCTACAATAAAATACAATTTATGAGCCCAAGCACAAAAACCCAAATTGTGCTGTTATCCAATACATATATGAGATATAGGCTAGTGCACATTACGTACGACATAAACACATAAAAGCCCATAGATGTAGCTAGCAATATTCTCTCTTGGGTAAATAAATGAAACAAGCTGCAGTAGGCTAATATTTTGAGTGTGAACTGTATTACTGTACTGTATTATATGGACTGGAATGATACACTTCCAAATTATGATACGAAGTTGGGAGAGAACATGCAATTCTGGTGCAGCACATGCAGCTTTCAAAGTTACAAGCATAGGCTAGCGAATTAGATTTGAATTGTGAAAAATAATATGGCCTATTTGTATAATTAGTTGGCCGACTCATTTTTTTATAGCCTCTTTCTCTCTATTGTTGCTTCATTCCCTTCCTCGCTTTCAACAGTTGTCCTTATCCTCATTCTAATGACACACTTGCATAATATAGGACTAGAAACAGATACACACAGCTTTCACTTCTCTTCAGGAAGATTGAATGGTTATGGGTCTGAATAAACAACTGATCTAGCTTACCGCCATCGCTCTTGTTTCAAACTATCCGTGACTTCTATTGGCTGCTGTATTCAAAATGTATATACATTATTCTTTTAAAGAGCTTGCATACCCTCTTAGAAAAGTCTATAGGTATAAGAAATGCACAAAAAAATGTCCAGCAAGCTATTCTAGTCTAGTCTTTCTTGTATGGGTCTCCAGGAGATAAGGTGCATTTATTATGGAGAGGCCAGTGGAGCACAGGTGTGTGCGTATTGCACAAGAGACAAATGCTCTAAATTAGAAGCTTATTATGTACAGCCCGTCATTCATTAGCTAACTATGAGGCTAATACTGCATTGCATGTATTACCTGTAGGCTAGGACAAGTGTGTACAGTACCAGTCAAAAGTTTGGACACACCTACTCATTCAAGGGTTTTTCTATATTTTTTCCTATTTTCTACATTGTGGACTAATAGTCAAGACATCAACATTATGAAATAACACATATGGAATCATGTAGTAACCAAAAAAGTGTTCAACAAAACAAAATATATTTTATGTTTGAGATTCCTCAAAGTAGCCACCCTTTGCCTTGATGATAACTTTGCACCCTCTTGGCATTCTCTCAACCAGCTTCATGAGGTAGTCACSTGGAATGCATTTCATTTAACAGTTGTGCCTTGTTAAAAGTTCATTTGTGGAATTTCTTTCCTTCTTAATACGTTTGAGCCAATCACTTGTATTGTGAGATGAAGGCCTGATTTTTTTAATAAGATTAACAAGGGGGCGACTCTGATTCACTCTGGAACGGAAGCTTGGCAACAAGACAGAATCCTAAATATGGGCGCATAACTCTCCCTGTCTGGAAACCTTGAACCCCTGGAGCCGGCCTCCTCCCTCTGTGTCACTGTGAAATCCTGGTTCTACTGCTCTGTCTTTAGTTTGTTTGATGGGCCTGAGAGAGCTAGAGTCACTGGTAGTAACACTATAGAGGGAATAGGGTGTCATTGATGTAATTGTCTGTGTAGTGAACTTCCAGGCAGGTTTCTTAAATGGAACCCAGAGCACATTAGAGTTTTTAGAATCCATCCCATTCTTCCCTGTTGACTGCTTGTCTGGGATAGGACAGGTGTCAGGGTTTGCTAACTTTAAGGGCTTGTTGCCTGTTCTGTTCTGCCTTTGTTGAGTTTTTTATTAGCTCGTTGGCCGCTGTCTTTCCTTCCCTCATGGGGAGAGTGCTTCGCCTGCTCAAGTGTAGGGGTGCTTAGTCTTGCTACCTCAGCAATCAATGGGGTTGCCAGAAACTTGGCTAACAGTGTGGATGATTACCTTTGAATAGTAATGGAGGCGGAGGGGGAGAAAAAAGCTGCAGTGAAAGACCAGGGGCAGTGCCGTCAGGCAGGGGGAGGGTGTCCGGTCGACAGGCTCTCGCTGTTGGGGGTAATTTTGTCTCTCAGCCCAGCCTCTAGCTCTCACTAGATAGGAGCTTTCTCATCCCAAGCATCTTTTATCATTAGGATGGATGGAGTCAGATTAAAGCATTTTTATCATAATCCAAGTATTATTTGAATGTGTCTAGGTAGGAAAACGAGAAGGGGGGAAATATTGGCAATCACATTAAAAATCAATACATATCTTTTTGCTGTGATGCATTGTCTTGAAGATGGCTAAATACTAGTTCCGGTTAACAGTAACGGGGCTCTATTCATTCAGTTTAGATAACATTGCAGCTTCTTTGTGAAGTGCAATGGGTAAAAGATAGGTTCCTATCACACATTTGATACATTCAAAAACATAAAATTGTCATTTGGTATTACTGGATGCCAAAGGGGGCCTATTTTAAATACTCACTCACAATAACGACAAAACTATTTTGGCACCGGGATCTTGGTCAGGAGGGGATTGAATGTCTGCGTAACCAAGAAGCTTGATCTTGACATCTAGCACGTAGTAGCAAATTAGCTAACCAAATGCATAGCTGGAGCCCTTTTTTGGCTGGATGTCCAATTTATTTGCAACACGTCTTAGATTGTCTTATAGTTATGCTTAATTAACAGTGGCGTAGCCACGCACCCCGCAGCAAGGAAACGGTATTGAAATCTATACGTATGTGTATTTCGAAATCGCCGTTATAATCGCCCAAACTAGCTCCTTTAATACTGACCTCCCTCCCGTCCTTCCCTCCCCTAACTACAGTGCCTTCGAGAAAGGATTCACCCTCTTGACTTATTCCACAATTTTGTGTTACAAAGTGGAATAAAAATGAAACATGTTAGAATAAGGCTTTAACGTAATGTAGAAAAGAGGGAAAGGGTCTGAATACTAAATGCACCGTAACTGAACTTGTAGGTCACTCAGGAACATCCACTGTCTTCCTGGTAGCAACTCCAGTGTAGATTTGGCCTTGTGTTTTTAGGTTTTCCTGCTGCAAGGGAATTAATCTCCCAGTGTCTGGTGGAAGTAGAGTTAGAAAGGCGGGAACACGGTTACAAGATTTACTGCCCCAAACCACTCCCTTTTCCAGGATAAATAACTGCGAGGATCCGGTAAATTATTCATATGAACAGCATGAATGTGAAATGGAACGTTTAAATATTATGCAATGTCAAATGTGTCTTCTCTAAGGCCGGTTCTCTCGCTTTCGCTGATCAAGCATCAACGCTCAGGGTGGTACATGCAGCTAATTCAGTATGGAGCGCAGTTCACAATGCCTGTAGACCTATCATCTATCTCAGGGTAAAAAAAAATCTGTATTCTGTATTGCTGCAGCAATAGACCTAATGCTACAAGTATATAAGGACCAAATGTGCGTCTAATTTATGTCTTCATCTGACTTTTGGGGGTCACTTTTTTTGTTGTGCTGTTGTCTAATCAGATGCAGAGTTTTACGCGTGAGCGCTCTCTCGCAGTCTTTCTCAATTCCATTAAATGCATCCAAAATAGATCATCCTGTTCAAGATTGATGTAGGCATAAACAGTACCAGTCAAAAGTTTGGACATACATACTGATTCAAGTGTTTTTTCTTTAATTTCTACGATTTTCTACACTGTAGAATAAGAGTGACGACATCAAACTAGATATAACACATAAGGAATCATGTAGTAACCAAAAAAGTGGTTACAAATCAAAATATATTTTCTATTTGAGATTATTCAAAGTAGCCACCTTTGCCTTGCTTTTGCACACTCTTGCATTCTCTCAACCAGGCTTCGCCTGGAATGCTTTTCCAACAGTCTTGAAGCAGTTCCTCACATATGCTGAGCACTGGTTGGCGCTTTTCCTTCACTCTGCGGTTCAACATATCCCAAACCATCTCAATTGGGTGAGGTCGGTTAGATTGTGGGGCCAGGTCATCTGATGCAGCATTCCATCACTCTCCTTCTTGGTCAAATAGCCCTTACACAGCCTGGAGGGTGTTGGGTCATTGTCCTGTTGAAAATCAAATGATAGTCCCACTAAGCGCAAAACAGATGGGATGGCGTATCGCTGCTGAATGCTTGTGGTAGCCAAGCTAGTTAAGTCTGCCTTGAATTCTAAATAAATAACCAACCATGTCACCAGAAAGCACCATCACACCTCCTCCTCCGTGCTTCACGGTGGGAACCACACATGCAGGAGATCATCCGTTCACCTACTCTGTGTCTCACAAAGAACACGCGGTTGGAACCAAAAATCTCAAATTTGGACTCATCTGACCAAAGGACAGATTTCCACTGGTCTAATGTCCTTTGCTTGTGTTTCTTGGCCCAAGTAAGGCTCTTCTTATTGGTGTCATTTTGTAGTTGTTTCTTTGCAGCAATTTGGGTTGGTATACAGAAGATGGTAAAATACCAACTCCATACTATGGCAAGAACAGCTCAAATACGCAAAAAGAAATGACAGTTCATTACTTTATGACATGAAGGTCAGTCAATCCGGACATTCAAGAACTTTGAAAGTTTCTTCAAGTGCAGTCGCAAAAACCATCAAGCGCTATGACGAAACTGGCTCTCTTGAGGACCGCCACAGGAAAGGAAGACCCAGAGTTGCCTCTAATGCATAGGATAAGTTCATTGAGTTAACTACACCTAAGATTGCAGCCAAATAAATGCTTCACAGAGTTGAAGTAACATACAAATCTCAACATCAACTGTTCATAGGTGAATGCTGCAGCTGTACATAGTTCATCGGTATATAGCCCACCCAATTTACCTACCTCACCCCCATACTGCTTTTATTTATTTACTTTTCTGCTCTTTTGCACACCAATCTCTACTTGCACATGATCATCTGATGATTTATCACTCCAGTGTTAATCTGCTAAATTGTAATTATTCAGTTATTGCCTACCTCCTCATGCCTTTTGCACACTTGTATATATCTCTTTTTTCTACCATGTTATTGGACTTGTTTATTGTTTACTCCATGTGTAACTCTGTGGTTGTTTGTCTGTTCAACACTGTCTATGCTTTATCTTGGCCAGGTCGCAGTTGCCAAATGAGAACTTGTTCTCAACTAGCCTACCTGGTTAAATAAAGGTGGGAGAGAAAAAAAGA
>NC_036863.1:6345812-6354615 GCF_002910315.2 Salvelinus sp. IW2-2015 | reverse complement strand
GATCATCTGATGATTTATCACTCCAGTGTTAATCTGCTAAATTGTAATTATTCGATTTATTGCCTACCTCCTCATGCCTTTTGCCACACATGTATATACAGTGGGGAGAACAAGTATTTGATACACTGCCGATTTTGCAGGTTTTCCTACTTACAAAGCATGTAGAGGTCTGTAATTTTTATCATAGGTACACTTCAACTATGAGAGACGGAATCTAAAACAAAAATCCAGAAAATCACATTGTATGATTTTTAAATTAATTTTGCATTTTATTGCATGACATAAGTATTTGATACATCAGAAAAGCAGAACTTAATATTTGTACAGAAACCTTTGTTTGCAATTACCGAGATCATACGTTTCCTGTAGTTCTTGACTAGGTTTGCACACACTGCAGCAGGGATTTTGGCCCACTCCTCCCTACAGATCTTCTCCAGATCCTCAGGTTTTGGGGCTGTCGCTGGGCAATACGGACTTTCAGCTCCCTCCAAAGATTTTCTATTGGTTCAGGTCTGGAGACTGGCTAGGCCACTCCAGGACCTTGAGATGCTTCTTACGGAGCCACTCCTTAGTTGCCATGGCTGTGTGCTTCGTGTCGTTGTCATGCTGGAAGACCCAGCCACGACCCATCTTCAATGCTCTTACTGAGGGAAGGAGGTTGTTGGCCAAGATCTCGCAATACATGGCCCCATCCATCCTCCCCTCAATACGGTGCAGTCGTCCTGTCCCCTTTGCAGAAAAGCATCCCCAAAGAATGATGTTTCCACCTCCATGCTTCACGGTTGGGATGGTGTTCTTGGGGTTGTACTCATACTTCTTCTTCCTCCAAACACGGCGAGTGGAGTTAGACAAAAAGATGTGCAAGTAGAGATACTGGTGTGCAAAAGAGCAGAAAAGTAAATAAATAAAAGCAGTATGGGGGTGAGGTAGGTAAATTGGGTGGGCTATATACCGATGAACTATGTACAGCTGCAGCATTCACCTATGAACAGTTGATGTTGAGATTTGTATGTTACTTCAACTCTGTGAAGCATTTATTTGGGCTGCAATCTTAGGTGTAGTTAACTCTAATGAACTTATCCTATGCATTAGAGGCAACTCTGGGTCTTCCTTTCCTGTGGCGGTCCTCAAGAGAGCCAGTTTCGTCATAGCGCTTGATGGTTTTTGCGACTGCACTTGAAGAAACTTTCAAAGTTCTTGAAATGTTCCGGATTGACTGACCTTCATGTCATAAAGTAATGAACTGTCATTTCTTTTTGCGTATTTGAGCTGTTCTTGCCATAGTATGGAGTTGGTATTTTACCATCTTCTGTATACCAACCCAAATTGCTGCAAAGAAACAACTACAAAATGACACCAATAAGAAGAGCCTTACTTGGGCCAAGAAACACAAGCAAAGGACATTAGACCAGTGGAAATCTGTCCTTTGGTCAGATGAGTCCAAATTTGAGATTTTTGGTTCCAACCGCTGTGTCTTTGTGAGACACAGAGTAGGTGAACGGATGATCTCYGCATGTGTGGTTCCCACCGTGAAGCACGGAGGAGGAGGTGTGATGGTGCTTTCCTGGTGACATGGTTGGTTATTTATTTAGAATTCAAGGCAGACTTAACTAGCATTGCTACCACAGCATTCAGCAGCGATACGCCATCCCATCTGTTTTGCGCTTAGTGGGACTATCATTTGATTTTCAACAGGACAATGACCCAACACACCTCCAGGCTGTGTAAGGGCTATTTGACCAAGAAGGAGAGTGATGGAATGCTGCATCAGATGACCTGGCCCCACAATCAACCGACCTCAACCCAATTGAGATGGTTTGGGATATGTTGAACCGCAGAGTGAAGGAAAAGCAGCCAACCAGTGCTCAGCATATGTRGGAACTGCTTCAAGACTGTTGGAAAAGCATTCCAGGCGAAGCTGGTTGAGAGAATGCCAAGAGTGTGCAAAAGCAAGGCAAAGGGTGGCTACTTTGAATAATCTCAAATAGAAAATATATTTTGATTTGTAACCACTTTTTTGGTTACTACATGATTCCTTATGTGTTATATCATAGTTTTGATGTCGTCACTCTTATTCTACAATGTAGAAAATCGTAGAAATAAAGAAAAACACTTGAATCAGTATGTATGTCCAAACTTTTGACTGGTACTGTTTATGCCTACATCAATCTTGAACAGGATGATCTATTTTGGATGCAATTTTAATGGAATTGAGAAAGACTGCGAGAGAGCGCTCACGCGTAAAACTCTGCATCTGAATTAAGACAACAGCAACAACAAAAAAAGGTGACCCCCAAAAGTCAGATGAAGACATAAATTAGACGCACATTTGGTCCTTATATTACTGTAGCATAGGCTATGCTGCAGCAAATACAGAATACAGATTTTTTTTTACCCTGAGATAGATGATAGGTCTACATGCATTGTGAACTGCGCTCCATACTGAAATTAGCTGCATGTCACCACCCTGAGCGTTGATGCTTGATCACGCAGAAAGCAGAGAGAMGGCCTTAGAGAAGACACATTTAGACATTGCATAATATTTAACAGTTCCATTTCACATCATGCTGTTCATATGAATAATTTACCGGATCCTCGCAGTTATTTATCCTGGGAAAAGGGAGTGGTTTTGGGCAGTAAATCTTGGTAACCGTGTTCCCGCCTTTCAACTCTACTTYCCACCAGACACTGGGAGATTAATTCCCTTTGCAGCAGGACAATAACCTAAAACACAAGGCCAAATCTACACTGGAGTTGCTTACCAAGAAGACAGTGGATGTTCCTGAGTGACCTACAAGTTACAGTTACGGTGCATTTAGTATTCAGACCCTTTCCCTCTTTCTACATTACGTTTTTTAAACACCCCTTTGGTTTTCGGGCGGCTATAGGGGGCGTATTGGAAAAACTGGAAAATATGTGCAAATTTTCAAACGGCCTCTTAATCAATTTTTGCTCTACAATATGCATATTGTTAATACTATTGGATAGAAAAGAGTCTCTAGTTTCTAAAACCGTTTTAATTTTTTCTCTGAGTGGAACACAAGTCCTTTGGCAGCACTTTCCCCGACCAGGAAGTAAATGCAAATGATTTTATGCTCGCTTCAACGCTCTGCCTATACATGGTCATGCCACCTATGACCCGAAACACACCTCGTACGCCTTCCTCTGGGTGTCAAGAGGACGTCAGAGGAGAAACTTGCGTTTATCTTGTTCTGACGTGAAATAAGACCTATTTCTTTGACGTGACCGTCAATTTCAGGAAGTCAGAAGCGCGGCACTTGGGAGAGATATCATGTTTTTTTTTGCTGCCGTTTCGGATGTGAACTATCTCCAGCTCGGATTTGATTTGATAAATGAGACCATGTCATCGTAATGTATGTTTTTTCAATATAGTTTAATCAGATTATTTGAATTTTTTGGGAGTTTTGCCGTGTTCCGTAATGTTTACTTTGTTTACGTTGGAGAGATCCGTGCCACTCGACTAGTACCCCTGCTAAATGAAGATGGAAAGTTGCCATTCTGAATGGATTGAACGACTCTTCTGGACTAAGGACAACTTGATCAACATTCTGTGAAAGATCAGCCAAAGTAAGACCAAATTTATAATGTTATTTCATATATCTGTCGTGCATGTCAACTGGTCGCGCGCGCCCAAGTGTGTCTGTCTGGCGTGGCTATGCTAATTTAGCGCTACATTTAGTTTTCGATTGTAAAACATTTAATAAATCGGAAATATTGTCTGGAATCACAAGATCCTGTTTTTCAATTGCTGCACAGTATGTATTCTCAGAAATGTTTTATGAGGAAGTAATTAGGTATTGATGTTGGTGTGTTATGGCTGCTTTCTGATTGTAGCTGAAATGTAATTTATGATTTATACCATAAATATGCACATTTAAAAAAAAAAAAACATATGCTATACAATAAATATTGTTATCAGACTGTCATCTTATGAAGTTGTTTCTTGGTATTGCTATATATATCTTCATTTGGGTCGAATTAGTGATAGCTGTGATGGACGTTAAAAACTGATTGGGTTAGAAAGTGGTGTCTTTTGCTAAGGTGTTAGCTAATAGATTTACATATTTTTGTCTTCCCTGTAAAACATTTTAAAAATCGGACATGTTGGCTAGATTCACAAGATGTCTGCCTTTCATATGCTGTATTGGACTTGTTAATGTGTGAAAGTTAAATATTTAAAAAAATGTATTTTTTGAATTTGCCGCTCTGCCTTTTCAATGGAATGTGGGGAGTGCGCTAGCGGCACCCGTGGCCCCTAAAGGTTTAAAGCCTTATTCTAAAATGTTTCAGTTTTTATTCCACTTTGTAACAACAAAATGTGGAATAAGTCAAGAGGTGTGAACTCTTTCTGAAGGCACTGTAGTAGAGGGAAAGGGAGGGAAGGTCAGTAGAAAAGGTAGTAGGTTTTGGGCGAGTTATACCGGCGGTATTTCGAAATACACATACGGTATGATTTCAATACCGTTTCGTTGGCTGCGGGGGTGCGTGCTACGCCACTGCTTAAGTTAAGCATAACTATAAGAAATCTAAGACGTGTCAAATAAATGACATCCAGCCAAGGGCTCCAGCTATGCATTTGGTTAGCTAATTTGCTAGCTACGTGGCTAGATGTCAAGATCAAGCTTCTTGGTTACAGCAGACATTCAATCCCCTCCTGGACCAAGATCCCGGTTGCCAAAATAGTTTTGTGCGTTATTTGTGAGTGAGTATTTAGAAATAGCGCCCCTTGTGTGCATCCAGTAATACCAAATGACATTTTTTTTTTTTTATGTAATCAAATGTGTGAATTAGGCCTATCTTTTACCCATTGCAGCTTCACAAAGAACTGCAATGTTATCTAAAATGATGAAATAGAGCCCCATTACTGTTAAACGGAACTAGTATTTACCAATCTTCCAAGGACAATGCATCACAGCAACAAAGATATGTATTGATTTTTTACATGTTGATTGCCAATATTTCCCCCCCTCATCTTTTCCTACCTAGTACACATTCAAATAATACTTTGGATATGATAAAATGCTTTAAATCTGACTCCATCCATCCTAATGATAAAAGATGCTTGGATGAGAAGCTCCATATCTAGTGAGAGCTAGAGGCTGGGCTGAGAGACAGTTACCCCACCAGCAGAGCCTGTCGACAGGACACCCTCCCCCTGCCTGACTGCMCTGCCCCTGGATCCATTTCACTGCAGCTTTTTCTCCCCTCCGCCTCCATTACTATTCAAAGGTAATCAATCCACACTGATTATGCCAAAGTTCTGCAACCCCATTGATTGCTGAGGTAGCAAGACTAAGCRCCCTACACTTGAGCAGGGAAGCACTCTCCCCTGAGGGAAGGAAAGACAGCGGCCAACGAGCTAATAAAAATCAACACAGCAGAACAGAACAAGGCAACAAGCCTTAAAGTTAGCAAACCCTTGACACCTGTCCTGATCCCAGACCAGAGCAGTCAACAGGGGAGAATGGATGGATTCTAAAAACTCTAATGTGCTCTGGGTTCCATTAAGAACCCTGCCTGGAAGTTCACTTACACAGACAAATTTACATCCAAATGACACCCTATTCCCTATATAGTGTACTACCAGTGACTCTGGTCTCTCTCAGGCCCATCAAAACAAACTAAAGMCAGAGCCAGTCAGAACCAGGAATTCACAGTGACACAGAGGGAGGAGACCGGCTCCAGGGAGGTTCATAGGGTTCCAGACAGGGAGAGTAGTGGCCCATATTTAGAATTCTGTCATCTGTTGCCAAGCTTCCGTTCCAGAGTGAATCAGAGTCGCCCMCTTGTTAATCTTATTCCAAAGTGTTTGAATATTCATTAAGGCATGGTTCTCAACATCAATATTCAACACCAACTCATGAGTTGTTCAGCAGTCAATAGTCCTGAAGTCCAGCTCTGTCCACAAACATAACTGATGAGAAGGATTTCAGTAGATTAATACTGGCAGTGAACCTCTTGTTAAGATGAAAACCAAAAAGGCAGAACATAAACATTCCAAGCCATATAACTGTACATCAAAAGAAATGGGAGTAAATAGTCTGGACGGCCAACAAGTGAGCGTCAGAAACGCTCTCTTCAAAAAGTAGACACGAATGAATAGGATTAGCTCGGCACAACACAAGTTATGATGACAACGCTATTTCCGACCATACTGTAGCTTCAGTCAGTCTGGTACTTGAGCTGATGGGCTTCATGGGAAACCTCATTAACATTTCAGAGGTCTGCTCATCTCATCACCGACGGGCGGCAAACAATTCTCACTAGACCCGTCTTYAAACAGGCTGCTTCTCATCTCATGGTGCTCTCATACAGAGGATTATACACGGGACTACACAGGGCTCAACTATGGATGAAGAGGTTTTGTCTCCTGTCATAGAAGTGTCAGAGCAGGGCAATTMAAATTTTTATTTAACCTTTATTTAACTAGGCAAGTAAGTTAAGAACAAATTCTTATTTACAATGACGGCCTAGGAACAGTGGGTTAACTTCTTATGGCTGGGGGCAGTATTGAGTAGCTTGGATGAATAAGGTGCCCAGAGTAAACTGCCTGCTACTCAGGCCCAGATCCTAGGATATGCATATTATTAGTAGATTTGGATAGAAAACACTCTGAAGTTTCTAAAACTGTTTGAATGATGTCTGTGAGTATAACAGAACTCATATGGCAGGCTAAAACCTGAGAAAAAAATCCAACCAGGAAGTGGGAAATCTGAGGTTTGTAGGTTTGCCTATCCAATATACAGCGTCTATGGGGTCATATTGCACTTCCCAAGGCTTCCACTAGATGTCAACAGTCTTTAGAACATTGTTTGATGCTTCTACTGAGAAGGATGTGGGAATGAGAGCTGATTGAGTCATGCGTCTGGCAGAGTGCCACGGGCTCACTCAGGCAGCTAACTCCCCGTGAGAGTTAGCTGCGTTCCATCGCATTTCTACAGACAAAGGAATTCTCCGGTTGAAASATTATTGAAGATTTATGTTAAAAACATCCTAAAGATTGATTCTATACATCGTTTGACATGTTTCTACGAACTGTAACGGAACTGTTTGACTTTTCGTCTGGCCTGCACGTCATCAATTTCAATTTTGGAACTAAACGCGCGAACAAAAAGGAGGTTTTTGGACATAAATGACGGACTTTATCGAACAAAACAAACATTTATTGTGGAACTAGGATTCCTGGGAGTCTTCTGATGATCTTCTGATGAAGATCAAAGGTAAGTGAATATTTATAATGCTATTTCTGACTTCTGTTGACTCCACAACATGGCGGATATCTGTATGGCTTGTTTGGGCTCTGAGCGCTGTACTCAGATTATTGCATGGTGTGCTTTTTCCGTAAAGTTTTTTTGAAATCTGACACAGCGGTTGCATTAAGGAGAAGTGGATCTAAAATTCCACAAATCCAAACTCAGGAGGCGCGGGCAAGTCCAGGTGAAAGTTCAGACGAAAAGTCATATTACAGTTCGTAGAAACATGTMAAACGAAGTATAGAATCAATCTTTAGGATGTTTTTATCATAAAYCTCTGCCAGCCAGAGTGTTTTCTATCCAAATCGACTAATTATAGGCATATTCTAGCTTCTAGGCCTGAGTAGCAGGCAGTTTACTCTGGGCACCTTTTTATCCAAGCTACTCATTACTGCCCCCCAGTCCCAAAGAAGTAAAACCCTACAGGAGGGTATCTCTCCAGGAACAGGGTTGGAGTGAAAACCTACAGGACGGTAGCTATCCAGGAATAGGGTTGGAGTGAAAACATACTCAGTCTAGACGGCAGTCGGGAGGAGGCAAGATCAGGTGGGACAATGTGAGGGCAGATACATGTGTGAGTAACAGGCACAACTCTTAGTGTTTTTTTCTCAAAGTTGCCTGGATGTCTTAATTATGAGTACACGCGTAACAACCTAAGCACTACACAACTTACATTCGATCAAATAAGCCACTACATTTTTTGTTAACCAAATTCAACAAAACTCCTTGCTTGGTGAGCAACATTTTTTTAAATAAACACCTGCTGGAGAAGAACCAGTTAGGGCCAGTTGTCCCGCTCACTTCACCTCTTCCTTGCTGGTGTGTCACGTCACCTCTTCCTTCCTGGTGTGTCACGTCACCTCTTCCTTGCTGGTGTGTCACGTCACCTCTTCCTTGCTGGTGTGTCACGTCACCTCTTCCTTGCTGGTGTGACCAACAAATTTTTGTAAATTATTGAAAAAGCGGGGACCGATGCGTATCGGTGAATCATTACATCCCTACTAATCAAGACACCTCACTTCCCATAATTCAGACAAACATCTTGGAAGCTCTCAACACSAAGATGTCTGGTCCCATGGCAACACATTGATTTCACAGGCAGTCTGTCAGGACGCCTCAGTGCCTCTGTTTGAGGGCCTACCACAAGATAGAGCCAGCCATATGTTCCGCAGCTCAGGTGGACAAAACAGTCAATCTGACAGTCAAGTAAGGGGAGACCCCACCTGTCCAGCACAGCCCAACCAGCAGCGTGACTGAGCCATACACACTCATTCCCCCTTCATGCTGTGAATTCAGCTTCATCAAGCAGTGCAAAGAGTTATTTCATCATTCATACCAGGGAAAACTACTCGTTCATACATTGTGTTCTACCACACAAACCTGTCGCTCGGTACAAATAATGCAGAATGCATTGTGAATTATGAATGTTCAATTAATAAATATACGTCCAATATAGTCCAAATTATGCATCCGAATTTACAGCAAAGCATGCATGATGAAATGATCCAAACAGTGGTTTAACGGGGGCT
>NC_036863.1:6341235-6344656 GCF_002910315.2 Salvelinus sp. IW2-2015 | reverse complement strand
GCTAAGGTTCCACACCCCAATACACAGGGCATCACCCAGCACCAGGGCCATCCACCCAAGCACAGGGCATCACCCAGACGATGGGCAACACCCAAAACAACAGGGCATTCACCCAGCACAAGGCAAGTCAC
Source organism: Salvelinus sp. IW2-2015 (assembly GCF_002910315.2). Classification (NCBI taxonomy): domain Eukaryota; kingdom Metazoa; phylum Chordata; class Actinopteri; order Salmoniformes; family Salmonidae; genus Salvelinus; species Salvelinus sp. IW2-2015. The sequence goes on along the minus strand of NC_036863.1, from coordinate 6,344,525 downwards.
CCAGCACAGGGCATCACCCAACACAGGCAATCAACCCAAACACAGGGCATCACCCAGCACAGGGCCATCACCCAGCACAGGGCAACACCCAACACAGGGCAACACCCAGCACAGGGCATCACCCAGCACAGGGCATCCACCCAGCACAGGGCAACTCACCCAGCACAGGGCATCACCCAAGCACAGGGCACACCACACAGCGCAACACCCAGCAACAGGGCAATCACCCAGCACAGGGCATCACCCAGCACAGTCGGCAAACACCCAGCACAGGGCATCACCCAGCACAGGCATCACCCCAGCACAGGGCATCACCCCAGCCAGGGCATCACCCAGCACCAGGGCAAACAACCCAGCCACAGGGCAACACCAGGCACAGGCATCCCAGCACAGGGCATCACCCAGCACAGGGCATCAAACCACGCCACCAGGGGGCATCACCCAGCACAGGGGCATCACCCAGCACAGGGTCATCACCCAGCACAGGCACATCAACCACAGGGCAACACCCGAACACAGGGCAACACCCAGGGCCACACGGGGCATCACCCCAGCACAGGGCACACCCAGCACAGGGCATCACCCAGCACAGGGTAACACCCAGCACAGGGTACACCCAGCACAGGCACACCCCAGCACCAGGCATCACCCAGCACAGGCATCACCCAGCACAGGGCATCACCCCAGGGCACAGGGCATCACCCAGCACAGGGGCAACACCCAGCACAGGCCATCATACCCAGCACAGGGCATCACCCATGCACAGGCATCACCCAGCACAGCGTGCAGTTCACCCAACACAGGGCAACACCCAGCCCAGGGCAACACCCAACACAGGGCACACACCAGCACAGGGCATCACCCTGCACAGGGCATCACCCAGCACAGGCATCACCCACACAGGGCATTCACCAGCACAGGGCAACACCCAACACAGGGCATCACCCAGCACAGGGCATCACCCAGCACAAGGGCATCATCCAAGCACAGGGCATCACCCAGCCCAGGGCACAAAACACAGGGCAACACCCAACACCAGGGCAACACCCAACACAGGGGCAACACCCAGCACAGGGCATCACCCAACACAGGGCAAACACCCACACAGGGCATCCCACCCACACAGGGGCAACACCCAACCACAGGGCAACACCCAACACAGGGCATCTACCCACGCACAGTGGGCATCACCCAGGCACAGGCAACACCAACACAGGGCAACACCCAACCCAGGGCCATCACCCAACAAGGCAACACCCCAACCACAGGGCATCACCCAGCACAGGCAAACATCCCAAACCACAGGCATCACCCAACACAGGCAACACCCGCACAGGCAATCACCCAACACCGGCATCACCCTGCACAGTGCGCTGGCCACAGAAAGGATTACCACATCGCTTACTTTGGAGGACCACGGCTGCAAGCAGTTGCCATAGCAACGGATTAGACCGATTGGCTGTCTAGAGGGAGCGGAGAGAGGTAGGGTGAGAAAGACAGGAGTGACAGAGAAAAAGAGAGTGACAGAGGGAGAGAGAAAGACAGTTGAGAGAGGGGAGGGAGCATCTTTACTGATCAAGCAGCCACATAAAGCTTTGTGTATTCAGTCACTGCCGTCCCTTTAAATAAATGCATAAATAACAAAGGAAAAAGCATAAATCACAGCATGTCATCTGCACGGTTCTGCATGGGAAATATGCTAATGTCTTCCCTTTCACAAAAGCTCCAATTGTGCCTGGTTGTGAAATAGAATTTGAAATTGTGTCGATGGCTTTGATTTATAGCACAAGATCCAATTGCATTATTAAAGCCCAATGAATAACACCTGGGACAGAGACCTGCAGCACCAAACTAAGATCTGAGAAATGTACTGAAAATAAGAGGTCCAAACCCKTTCTCTGTTACAAAGAAACCCAGACCAAAACAACTACTACTCTGTACGGGGCAGGCCAGCAGTGAGGGATGGGGATGTGAAACCAGAAATAATGTTGACTCTCTAAGACTTCTGAATTCCTCTGGTGTGGCTATAGAGGAGCATGGCAGCCTCACCTTACATACAGCCTTTACTAAAGCAGAGRGAAGCTCCTCTGATCAAATCTGCTGTTGAGTAATGTGTCAGTGTTGCTCAGCGGACAGAAGGGGATGTCTTCTCTCTCTGCACCACTGTTATGAAGAGGGGGGGAACTGAAGCCTGTTTCTCCACTCGGCTCCACGCCCCACACGCTACCGCGTGCTGCTAAAGGATGACATCATTATTTTAGCGAGCAGCCAATAGCAGGCCAGCACATGGAGCCTCCCTGGAAGCGCTGTCCATAGGAGAGCGAGATACAGAGAGCGAGAGAGCGAGAGAGCGAGAGAGCGAGAGAGAGAGACACACAGAGAGACACAGAGATAAAGAGGAGAGAGACACAGAGAACAAGAGAGACACAGAGAGATAAAGAGGAGAAGACACAGAGATAAAGAGGAGAGAGACACAGAGATAAAGAGGAGAGAGACACAGAGATAAAGAGGAAGAGACACAGAGATTAAAGAGGAGAGAGACACAGAGATAAAGAGGAGAGAGACACAGAGATAAAGAGGAGAGAGACACAGAGATAAAGAGGAGAGAGACACAGAGATAAAGAGGAGAGAGACACAGAGATAAAGTGGAGAGAGACCAGAGATAAAGTGGAGAGAGACACAGAGATAGAGCGAGAGAGAGAGAGAGACACAGTGCCCCTGGCCTCTCAGCAGGAATAAAAGGACTTCTCATGTAATGGATTCCAGGTTGGTATACAAGGGAGAGAGTGTGAGAGTCAGCTGCAGCTCCCTTCAACATTTAATAGAAGTCACAAACACACCTCTACAATCCTCTGTTTTACAAACCCGGACTCAGAACACAAACAGAGGGGGAGGCTCTGCACATGGCTAAATTCCTTCTTCAACAGCCAGAGGAACCTTGAGGAATGCTTGCTTATGAACATCTCTTCATCTCTCAAATCCTCCCAAACCAACACACAGGTTCAGTCATCAGCTGTCTAAATGCTCTACTGAGCAGCACACCTATATCACAGCCTTTTCTCATGATGGATTCTACTTGTTGCATCAACAACAGCAGCTTTGTTTCTCACGGTAGACAAGGAAGTGAGAGAGTAAGCGGCATACATCAGCAGGATGTGCTTCCTCTGTGTGTGTGTGTGTGGTGTGTGTGGTGTTGTGTGTGTGTGTGTGTGGGGTGTGTGTGTGTTGTGTTGTGTGTGTGTGTGTGTGTGTGTGTGTGTGTGTGTGTGTGTGCGCATGCGAGAAAGTTT
>NC_036863.1:6319576-6341210 GCF_002910315.2 Salvelinus sp. IW2-2015 | reverse complement strand
TAAAGAGAGAGACACAGAGAATAAAGAGGGAGAGACACAGAGATAAAGGAGGAGAACACAGAGATAAAGAGGAGAGAGACACAGAGATAAAGAGGAGAGAGACACAGAGATAGAAGAGGAAGAGAGACACAGAGATAAAGAGGAGAGAGACACAGAGATAAAAGTGGAGAGAGACACAGAGATAAAGTGGAAAGAGAGACACAGAGATAGAGCGAGAGAGAGAGAAAGACACAGTGCCCCTGGCTCTCAGCAGGAATAAAAGGACTTCTCATGTAATGGATTCCAGGTTGGTATACAAGGGAGAGAGTGTGAGAGTCAGCTGCAGCTCCCTCTCAACATTTAAATAGAAGTCACAAACCACCTCTACAATCCTCTGTTTTACAAACCCGGACTCAGAACACAAACAGAGGGGGAGGCTCTGCACATGGCTAAATTCCTTCTTCAACAGCCAGAGGAACCTTGAGGAATGCTTGCTTATGAACATCTCTTCATCTCTCAATCCTCCCAAGACCAACCACAAGATCAAGATTACAAACAGTGAAGCTAACTTTGTGACTACACTTCAATCAGACAGACATGGGAAGAGATAGGCCTGTTTTCACAACGAACATGGCCAAGATAATGAAAATACAACATTTCCATGGGGTAAAAGGTCAAACTGCCAACGCAGGCAAGCAGCACCCTGAAGACATGTTTGCATCATTCAACAGGCCAGACATCAGGGTACCGCAGTCAAACAAGTGGTCTCTAACTACAGACAGTGCTGCTGGCTTCTGTACACTTCATTAGAGCATGTACAGTACTGACAACCAGGAAGGAAGCGTATATACAGTACACCGTACAATGTCCAACCCTGCTCCGATCAACAACACTCAGATAGGAATTCTAATGGGGGCTTAAAATGTGTGTGTGGGGAAATCGCACACGTGGGTCATTCTCCCTGCAGTGGTTAGGAGAGTGACAGAGGCGAGACGGAATCACTCGGTATCCCTAAACCATAGGATGTCTCAGTGAGCACTGAACAATCACACACACAAACTGCTTGGCTTGTGTGTGTGTGTGTATATGTCTGTGGTTGGGGGTAGTGCTTTACATATTCCAACCTATTTTTATTTTTCCACCACTCATTTGCATATATTTTGGCACACTGCCTATTTCATAAAAGGCAAAAATAATGATGAAAACAATTGATTCTCCCCATGTAATCTTCCCCTCAAATACCACCCCCACCACAGTGAACACAGAATGCTGCTATTCCAATAAATGGTGTTTAACATGAAACAGGTTGCCTCTGGTCTATTCCTCATTATATAACCCATATTATACAGTATAATCCCACCCTTGAGAGTCCAGACTGCCAATAATCCTTCTGCTTAAACAGGCCATATTAATGGATGATGACTCCATCATCTTGTACTTGGCCGTCACAATGCAACACACAGAACTCCAGCAGAACACTGTTCTGGGAGGGGCTATACTGTATTGTACTATACTGTGTACAGGTCTGGGACCTTCCCTTCCTACCCAGTACCTGTAGGAGGAAGGAGAAAGACAGAGCAAAAGCACGAGAGAGCGAGCGAACAAGCGAGAGAGACACGAGAGGGGGGGGCGAGGGTAATGAGAGGGGGAGGAGAGGGTAACTGAGAGGGGGAGATGAAGAGAGAGGGGAGGATGAGAGGGTAGCTTGAGAGGGGGAGATGAGAGAGGGGATGGAGGGTAGCTGAGAGGGGAGATGAGAGAGGGGATGAGAGGGTAGCTGAGAGGGGGAGATGAGAGAGAGGGATGAGAGGGTAGCTGAGAGGGGGAGATGAGAGGGAGAGGGGATGAGGGGTAGCTGAAGAGGGGGAGATGAAGAGAGAGGGGATGAGAGGGTAGCTGAGAGGGGAGAATGAGAGGAGAGAGAGAGGAGAGAGGAGGGGATGAGAGGTAGTGGAGGGGAGATGAAGGAGAGAGGGGGGGTGAGAGGGTGCTGAGAGGGGGGAATGAGGAGAGGGGGATGAGAGGGTAGCGAGAGGGGGAGATGAGAGAGGGAGGGATGAGAGGGTAGCTGAGAGGGGAGATGAGAGAGAGGAGAGGAGAGAGAGAGAGGGAGATGAGAGGGAGGGATGAGAGGGTAGCTGAGAGGGGAGATGAGAGGAGAGAGAGAGAGGGATGAGAGGGGTAGCTGAGAGGGGGAGATGAGAAAGAGAGAGAGAGAGGGGATGAAGAGGGTAGCTGAGAGATGAGGGGGAAGATGAGAGAGTAGAGAGAGAGAGGGAGGTAATGAGAGGGTAGCTGAGAGGGGGAGATGAAGAGAGAGAGAGGTGAGAGGGTAGCTGAGAGGGGGAGATGAGAAGAGAGAGAGGGAGAGAGAGGAGAAGAGAGGGGATGAGAGGGTAGCTGAGAGAGGGGGATGAGAGGAGAGAGAGAGAGAGAGGGGGATGAAGAGGGTAGTTGAGAGGGGGAGATGAGAGAGAGAGGGGATGAGAGGGTAGCTGAGAGGGGGAGATGAGAGAGGGGGATGAGGTAGGGTAGCTGAGAGGGGGAGATAAGTGGGCAGGGAGAGAAGAGAGGAGAGCAACAAGAGAGGGAGGCTGAATTCAAGTTAAGTTATTATCACGTGAACAGGTACAGTGAAATGCCTTTCTTGCAAACTATTTCCCAACAATGCAGTAATATATCAGTAGTACTACAAAAAAATAAAGTAGAAGAAAAGAAAAAAGAATAAGAAAATGAAAAGTAAGCTACATATATACAGGGTCAGTGCCAATACCATATTTAATGTGCTGGAAAAGGAGAGGTTAAAATGACCATGATTCGCCCGCGCTGTTATGCGCATGCTCTGAGAACGCGCCCTGGAAATTATCCGGCATGCCGCAGCTGCTCTGAGAACGCGCCCTGGAATATTATCCGGCATGCCCGCCAGCTGCTCTGAGAACGCTCCCTGGAATATTATCCGGCATGCCGCCAGCTGCTCTGAGAAGCTGGTACGACGCCTGTCTGAGACTCCTGGAAATTATCGCATGCCGCCAGTGATCTGGAAGAGCGCCTGGAATATTATCCGGCATGCCCGCCAGCTGCTCTGAGAACGCGCCCTGGAATATTATCGGCATGCGCCAGCTGATCTGAGAACGCGCCCTGGAATATTATCCGGCATGCCGCCAGCTGCTCTGAGAACGCGCCCTGGATATTACCGCATGCGCCAGCTGCTCTGAGAACGCGCCTTGGAATTTATCACGCATAGCCGCCAGCTGCTCTGAGACGCGCCTGGAATATTATGGCATGCGCGCGCTGCTCCTTGAAGAACGCCCTGTGAATTAGGGCATTGCCGCAACTGATCTGAGAACGCGCCCTGGAAATTTATCCGCATGCCGCCAGCTGTCTGAGAACGCGCCCTGGAATATTATCCGGCATGCCCGCCAGCTGCTCTGAGAAGGCGCCTGGATATATCGGCATGCCCCAGCTGATTCTGAGAAGCGCCCTGGAAATATTATCCGGCATGCCCGCCAGCTGCTCTGAGATAGCGCCTGGAATATTACCGGCATGCCTGCCAGCTTGTGCTCTGGAACGGCCCTGGAATATTTCCGGATCCGCCGCCCCTATCTGAGAGGCGCATGGATATACGGCGCCGCAGCGTGATTCTGAAGAACTGGATACTCAGCTACTTATCCTCCCCTTGCCTGTTAAAAAGCTTACTTCAGTCAGCCTCGGAGGGAGTGAGATACCAGACCAGGGGTTCGGCGGGTGCCCATGTATGGCTCGGTGTGTTTTTGTCAAGGTGTGCATATCAATGCTTGAGTTTTTTTGGTAGAGAGGCATTGTGGGCAGATCATGGTGGGTCGGCTTCCTTTGTTATCATGATGATGGAGCCCCTGATGTGCGGTGCAAAGTGGAGCCTGTGTCAAGGATTCCGCTTGTTTAGATTGTGCTTTTTCGTCGTTTGAATGACTCTGAGGTTAGGCGGGAATTCAAAGCACTCCGTCTAGCATCCTGCGGAGGACCGCTCATCCTAGCATGAGACAGCCCTGCTACGTAGGGCCTCAACTGCAACTATCCGGAGCTGGTACAACGGAGGACGAGCTCATACTAGCATACCCGGAGGACCTACGCTTAAGCAATGCACCGAGGATCCTCACTAGCACTCACGGAGGGACCCTACTAGAACCATGCATGCGGAGGCCTCAAGCCTGACACGAACCCTCGACGCGCTGCACCGAGACTATCACCCTGACTACCGAGGAGGCTCACCAGAACTCCGGGAGGGCTGACCTACATAGGCCTCACCCACAATTACGAGGAGCCTGAAGCCACACTAACGGTAGGACACCTAGCATCACGAGGACGGTCACCCGCTAGCACACACGAGGACTCCACACGAGCTGATCCCTGCGCATGGGGACCTCAAGCCTAGCAACTCAAACTGGAGGACCGTGACTAAACTCACCTAGGTCGACTGTCACTTAGGAGGATACTGCACCTATGAGGACCCAACCTAGATACTAGCTGCACCCTCACGGAGGTACCTCTGTTTCATTGCGTTGCGATGAAACTCTGAGGTGACTGAGTGGGTGAGGGGATATCAAATTAAGTATTTAGCGAAACAGGACTGAAACTATGTGGCCTTGTATATTGTCTTTATTAACCATATATTATATAATCCGCTTGAAGAGTTAGACGGCTAATCTCTTGTTTACAGGCTTCAATTAGATGGTTTGTAGCTTGGCCGTATAGCAATTGCTTTTTCTGCTCTACTACCACAGAGACAAAGAGTTCCAGCAGACCGCACTGTTCGTGGGCTGTGCTGTCTGTAATTGACTTGTGGTTCTGTACCATTAATGTGCTGTGGTTGTGTTGATCTGTACTGTGGCTGTATTTCTCCTGATTGGCATGGTGGCAGGGGAATTAAACAACAAATGCAATCAATTTAGATAAGAAACAAGCATGAATTCAGAATGAGAATTCCCGTTTTTTGAAGTATTAACACTTGGGTTTTCATGTGTAATCAGGTAGACGAATAAGGTGGCTCAAAAAAACATAACGCAGTGATTAATGGGAGTAAACACTTTTCGCTTTCTGAACGCAGCAGATGTAGCCTGATTGCGTCAAAGTGGTATTGGAGTGGTCAATTAGCCGCTACACCTCCATATTTCCCATTTTCCTTCAGCTTTTGTAGCGAACTTGTTGCATTAGTGGAAGGTGCGCCTGAACATACAACTGGAGGGGTTGAGGAAGTGGGGGCTGTTTGGGATTCGAAGAGAAGAGGGATGGGGGAGGTGAGGGGAGGGAAGAAGAGAGGATGGGGAGGTGGCAGGGAAGAGGCAAGGGAGGAGGGGCTAGGGAGAAGAGATGGGGAGTGGAAGGGCAGGGAGAAGAGAGGATGGGGAGGTGAGGGAGTGAAGAGAGAGTGAGGAGTGGAAGGAGTGGGGAGGTGAGGGGAGGGGAAGAGAGGATGGGTGACGGTGGGAGGGCTGGGAGAAGTAAGATGGGGAGGTGAGGGCTAGAGAAGAGAAGAGTGGGGAGGTGAGGGAGGGGAGAGAGGATGGGAGGCGGTGAGGGAGGAGAAAGTAGAGGGACGAGAAGGTAGGATAGGAGGGACGGAGGCTTGGAGGGAATGTGGCTGGCTTGTAATGTGGGGGTGCAGAGGGAGGGTGGGGGCTGCTACTAGCCAGCATGTTGGGGATAACGCGTTGATCCTGAGCCAGGGTAAGTCCGCTTCTGGATTCTGCAAAAAGCCGGGCAGTGGCACTATAGGACTGGGTATGAAATTGAGCCTCTGGAGTGGGGAAGGGAGGAGGAGGGAAGGGGGGGGTTGTTCCAGCAAGGTTGTCATCCTAGCTTTGATGACGTAATCCCTCAAATTAGCTCCAGAGGCAGCAGCAGTGGTACACTCAGCACAGAATGAACGATGTTAACATTTAGATGAAGTCTTGCCTGGACTGTTGCCTGCGCTATATTTCCAGGTCCTAGATGCACTCCCCATGGCCGGGTGCAGTACAGGAGACTATGCTGCTTCTCACATGTTTCACAACACATTCTCTCTCCAGGGCTTACACTTGTATATACACTGGTAGTCGGCRTGCCTGGCCTGATTACAGTGGTTTTGTTAGAGCTGCTGTGTTCTTATTGTGGTATATCAGAGCAGTTGATTACAGCTGTGTTAAAAGCCTTGTACTGTTTGTATCATGGTACATCAATGCAGGCTGATGTATTATGTTAGCCTGGTGTGCTGGGGCTGGGGGGTTAGAGGTGGTGGTTGGTGGGCTGAGAAGCAGGTGCTGAATGGAGGGGGGGCTAGTTCCAGAAGGACATAAGTGATAAATCACCCATCAGCCTCAGGGCTCAGTGGAGGAGGAGGGAGGTGAAATCCCCAGAGGTCTCCTCTAATAGCCAGTCCTCCTCTGCCCCAAACCCCACTCTCCATCTACACCCGCCAATCTCCCCTGACCACCACACAACCCGGCTCTATCCCTCACCCCGCAGGCAGTTCAGCTCTGACAGTGGGGCACATCAAGACCGTCATGGTCAAATGTGCTAATAGGATGAGATGGGATAACAAGAGAAACAGGTTAGTGGATGTGTAYCACACAACACGTCACATAGCAGACAAGGACAGAAATGGGACAAGACAGAGGACATCAAGTTCACCTCTAGAAGATGACGAGGGTCTCCGTGACAACAACAAGTCAGCAATCATCCCTTTACAGCATGAAGTCATCATGAGACATCCCAATATCCTCATGACCTACAGAACCTGGCTGGGGGAGGAGATGTGTAAATGATCTCTGGGATCAGGACAGACAAAGGCCCTCTATGTGACGCAGCCAGCCAGCACTTACGCATCTCTACTGGCTGATCAACTCACAGTCTGATGATCATGAGACTCAAATGCACACAGAGGCAATATCAGCTGAGACCTGATGATCAGCCAATAACTGACTAGCTGCAAGCGCTAAAAGCTAACCTCAGCCGCTAGGCTACGTTCTATTAGCCGTGGATGTTTCCACACGTAGACGCTAACTCTAGCTAAGGATAAGAAGAAGAGARGCCCAGCCAGCAGCARACGTCTTGCAGACTGACAGGAAGTGAAATATCACAAGCCATTGACTAGCCTAGCGACCTGGTTCTGCTGCAAGCTGTAGCTGGGTGTCGTGCACCAAGACAAAGCAGAGACTTGCAGAAGTGTGATCATCACTCTTCAACTGTACGAATGTAGCCTAGTCATTCTATTCAGGCCAAGTTGAGACATTCGTGACCCAGTTACCAGACCATGTCTCATAGAAATGTAATGATCCATGGAATAGTCTCTTAGAACGGCCAGGAAAACACTTAGAACATGATTCTGAAGGCCAAGGGAGGTGATATATCCTTCTATGGCAGTGTGTGTGTAGCAAGTAGGCAACCGATGTACTAATAAAGTGGGGCAACTGAGTCATCATTCATTTGTCAGCATTCGTATTAAATCCCATTATGCATCGTAGTATAATTCATCCCAGGTTTCTGCAGGCTGACCTGGAGGAGGGTCATATTTCAGGATCAATGACAGTCAATGTCATCAGCAGGTCACACACACACTATTGTCTGGTATACCCAACACAGCCTGATGGTCCAGTTTGATTTTGCCATAAGTCCTCAACATGTATGGTATGGCAACGGAAGAGTTGCCTTCATAAAGTATTCACACCCCTGAATTTTAAATAGATTACATTTAGATTCATTTTTTGTCACTGGCGTACACACACAATATCAAATAATGTCAAAGGGGAATTATGTTTTTTGACATTTTTACAAATTAACAAAAAAATGAAAAGCTGAAATGTCTTGAGTCAATAAGTATTCAAACGATTTCTTATGGCAAGCCTAAATAAGTTCAGGAGTAAAAATGTGCTGAACAAGTCACATAATAAGTTGCTTGGACTCACTCTGTGTGGAATAATAGTGTTTAACATGATTTCTGAATGACTACCATCTCTATACCTCACACCTACAATTATTTGTAAGGTCCCCCAGTCGAGCAGAGAATTTCAAACRCAGATTCAACTACAAAAGGTCAGGGAGGTTTTCCAATGCCACAAAGAAGGGCACCGTATGGTAGATGGGTAAAATGACAAGTTAAAAGCAGACATTGAGTATCCCTTTGAGCATGGTGAAGTTACTAATAACACTTTGGTGGGTCTATCATTACACCCAGTCACTAAAAAGAYACAGGAGTCTTTCCTTTTATAAATGTCTTTTATTTCACCTTTATTTAACCAGGTAGGCCAGTTGAGAACAAGTTCTCATTTACAACTGCGACCTGGCCAAGATAAAGCAAAGAAGTCCGACACAAACACATAGTTACACATGGGATAAACAAACATACAGGCAATAACACAATAGAAAAACCTATGTACAGTGTGTGCAAATGTAGAAGAGTAGGGAGGTAGGCAATAAATAGGCCATAGAGGCAAAATAATTATAATTTAGCATTAATACTGGAGGTATAGATGTGCAGATGATGATGTGCAAGTAGTGATACTGAGGTACAAAAGATCAAGAGGATAAAATACAAATATGGGGATGAGGTAGTTGGGTGTGCTATTTACAGATTGGCTGTGTACAGGTGCAATGATMGGTAAGCTGCTCTGACAGCTGATGCTTAAAGTTAGTGAGGGACATATGTCTCCAGCTTCAGTGATTTTTGCAATTTGTTCTAGTCATTGGCAGCAGAGAACTGGAAGGAAAGGCGAACAAAGGAAATGTTGGCTTTGGGGATGACCAGTGAAATATACCTACTGAAGCGGATTTTTGGGGGGTTTGTATCATTTGATTTACACAACATGCCTACCACTTTGAAGATGCAAATGTTTTGTGTGTGTGTGAAACAAGACAAAAAAACTGAAAACTTGAGCTTCCATAACTATTCACCCCACAAAGTCAATAATTGTAGAGCCACCTTCTGCAGCAATTACAGCTGCAAGTCTCTTGGGGTATGTCTCTATAAGCTTGGCACATCTAGCCACTCTGATTTTTGCCCATTCTTCAAGGTAAAACTGTTCCAGCTCCTTCAAGTTGGATGGGTTCCGCTGGTGTACAACAATCTTGCTTTAGCAGTATGCTTAGGGTCATTGTCCTGCTGGAAGATGAACCTCCATCCCAGTCTCAAATCTTGGGAAGACTGAAACAGGTTTCCCTCAAGAATTTCCCTGTATTTAGCGCCATCCATCATTCCTTCAATTCTGACCAGTTTCCCAGTCCCTGCTGATGAAAAACATCCCCACAGCATGATGCTGGCACCACCATGCTTCACTGTGGGATTGTATTCTCGGGTGATAAGAGGTTTGGGTTTGCACCAGACATAGCATTTTCCTTGATGGCCAAAAAGCAAAATTTAAGTCTCATCTGACCAGAGTACCTGCTTCCATACGTTTGTGAGTCTCCACCTGCCTTTTCGCAAACACCAAAAGTTGTGCATATTTTTCTTTAAGAAGGCCTTTTTTCTGGCCACTCTTCCGTAAAGCACAGCTCTGTGGATTGTACGTCTTAAAAAGTGGTCCTATGGACAGATACTCCAATCTCCGCTGTGGAGCTCTGCACCTCCTTCAGGGTTATCTTTGGTCTCTTTGTTGCCTCTCGGATTAATGCCCTCCTTGCCTGGTCCGTGAGTTTGTGGGCGGCCCTCTCTTGGCAGGTTTGTTGTGGTCCATATTCTAATTTTTTGATAATGAATTTAAATGGAGCTCCGTGGATGTTCAAAGTTTCAGATATTTTTTATAACCCAACCCTGATCTGTTCTTCTCCACAACTTTGTCCCTGACGTGTTTGGAGAGCTCCTTGGTCTTCATGGTGCTGCTTGCTTGGTGGTGCCCCTTGCTTAGTGGTGTTACAGACTCTGGGCCTTTCAGAACAGGTGTATATATACATATATATATATATATAGATAATATATGTTGGTCAGATCATGTGAAACTTACATATTGTCCACCTGTGTGCAATCTAGGGTGCGACAGAGAGAGAGGGCGTGACAGAGAGGGGGTGAGAGAGAGGGCGCGAGAGAGAGGGCGCGAGAGAGAGAAGAGGAAGAGAGCGCGAGAGAGGAAAGAGGGCGGAGAGAGAAGGAGGGCGCGAGAGAGAAGGAGGGCGCGAAGAGAAGGAGGGCGCGAGAGAGAAGGAGCGCGAAGAGAAGGAGGGCGGGAGACGAGAAGAGCGACAAGGAAAGAGAGGACGAGAGCGCGACAGAGAAAAGAGAGGGGCGCGACAGAGAAAGAGAGGGCGCGACAGAGAAAGAGAGGGCCGACAGAGAACAGAAAAGAGGCGCGACAGAGAAAGAGAGCGGCGCGACAGAGAAAGAGAGGGCGACAGAGAAAAGAGAGGGCGCGACAGAGAAAGACGAGGGCGCGACAGAGAGAAAGAGGAGGGGCACAGGAGAGAGAGGCGCGAGAGAGAGAGAGGCCGGCGAGAGAGAGAGAGGGCGCAGAGAGAGAGAGAGAGGCAGAGCGAGAGGAGAGAGAGGGCGCGAGAGAGAGAGAGCGCAGAGAGAGAGAGAGGCAGAGAGAGAGGGAGACGAGAGGGCGAGAGAGAGGAGAGAGGCGAAGAGAGGAGAGAGGGCGAGCAGAGAAGAGAGAGGGCGCGCGAGGGAGAGGGCGCGCGAGGAGAGGCGAGAGAGAGGGAGAGACGGCGAGAGAGAGGGCGAGGCGAGAGAGAGGGAGAGGCACGACAGAGAGGAGGAGGGCACGAGAGAGAGGGAAGAGGGCACGGAGAGAGGGGAGAAGGGCACGAGAAGAGGAGAGGCACGGCAGAGGAGGAGAGGGCACGAGAGAGAGGGAGAGGCACGAGAGAGAGGAGAGGGCACGAGAGAGAGGGAGAGGGCACGAGAGAGAGGGAGAGCGAGAGAGAGGGAGAGGGCACGAGAGAGAGGGAGAGGGCACGAGAGAGAGGGAGAGGGCACGAGAGAGAGAGGGGCACGAGAGAGAGGAGAGGCACAGAGGCTACGGGAAGAGGGCACGAAGAGAGGAGAGGGCACGAGAGAGAGGGAGAGGCACGAGAGAGAGGAGAGGGCACGAGAGAGATGGGAGAGGGCACGAGAGAGAGGGAGAGGGCGCGAGACGAGAGAGGGAGAGGCACGAGAGAGAGGAGAGGCACGAGACGAAGGAGGGAGAGGGCACGAGAGAGAGGGAAGAGGCACGAGAGAGAGGAGAGAGGAGCACGAGGAGAGAGGGCAGGGGCCGCAAGAGAGAGGGAGAGGGCACGAGAGAGGAGGGAGAGCGAGAGAGAGTGAGAGAGAGGGCGAGAGAAAGAGAGGGACGGAGAGAGAGAGGGAGGCAGAGGAGAGAGAGGGGAAGAGAGAGGGAGAGAGAGAGAGAGAGGGCAGAGAGAGGACAGAGAGAGGGAAGAGAAGGAGAGAGAGGAGGAGAGGCGAGAGAGAGAGAGAGGGCACGAGAGAGACGGAGAGAGGGCACGAAGAGATGAGGAGAGGGCAACGAGAGAGAGGAGAGGGCACCGAGAGAGGAGAGGGGTATGGGCACGAGAGAGAGGGAGCACGAAGAGAGGAACGAGAGAGAGGAGAGGCACGAGAAGAGGGAGAGGGCCGAGAGCAGAGGGAGGGGGCACGAGGGAGGGAGAGGGCAGGCAGAGGAGGGAGAGGCACGAGAGAGAGGGAGGGCAACGGAGAGAGGGAGAGGGCACGAGACGAGAGGAGAGGCACGAGAGAGAGCGAGAGGCAGCGGAGAGACGAGGGAGAAGGCACGAGAGAGGAGAGGCACGAGAGAGAGGGAGAGGGCACGAGAGAGAGGGAGGGGGCACGAGAGAGAGGGAGAGGCACGAGAGAGAGGGAGAGCACGAGAGAGAGGAGAGGGCACGAGAGAAGGGAGAGGGCGAGAGAGAGAGGAGAGGGCGAGAGAGAGAGCGAGAGAGAGAGGAGAGGGCAAGAGAGAGAGAGAGAGGCGAGAGAGAGCGGCGGAGAGGAACGAAGAGAGGAGAGAGAGAGAAGAGGGAAGCGGGCACGAGAGTAGAGAGCCGCGAGAAATACAAGATGTCAGGAGGATCAACGGAGGACATTTACATTTTAGTCATTACATAAAACATAACTCAAGTTAACTTATGACTGTTCACTGTAAAGGCATGTGTCTGCTTTCGCCCCCCACCCCAAGTGAGCCCTCTACAGAACATAGAATAGGCTTCATGGCTATGGTAGTTCAGTGTGGAGTAAATATAGGATACAGGCATGAAATCGACTTACTCTGCAATGTTTCATTCAACTTTCAACACTCAAGATAAACAATCTTGTGACAACTATTTTTTGGAGGGAATGCAATCCTGCACTATAAACAAACTAAATTGTAACCAACATACCAGTAGATATACTTTTACACAGTAACTCCACTCTCTTTTTCCTCCGGGATATGTATTCCTGGACACATCGCTAGCTATAGACCAACATCTACACCACACAACAAGTACTTCATTTAACACTTTTACCACAGCTGTCAACACTACACTAAACAGAGAAAGCTTGGTACATAGACACCTCAGACACAGCCGTCTATGACATCTTTCTGTCTGAGCCGAGTAGAAGTCCTTTAACTTCAGGAACATAGTGAGTATACATTAGCGTCCGTTCTTACCGTGGGGTCCTGGCCGTCAGTGATCAGTTCCCGCTCTCCCCGGGGGTTGACTTTGCGAAAGCGCCGGCGGGAACGTCTCTGGGACACCTCCCTCTGCAGTGCCCCCTCACCCTCGCTGGCATTGTCCACCTGAAACACATCACCAAGCTGGGCCTCAGTGCTGGAGGTCTGGGGCTCAGAGCTACCTCTACTACTAGACTGTTCTTGTTCTGAGATCAGAGTCAGCTGCTCAGACCGATCACAGTTCTTTCTGGCTGCTGGTTCTGAGAGCTGATCCTGGCTCTGTTCCTGTTCAGAGTTSTGTTGTTCAGGCTCCTGGTAGAACATCCAGTTCTTCCACAGCACAGAGAGCCTGTGCAAGCGCCTCGTCATGGGGACTGCATCCAGGACACGGGCAAGAGAAGAGAGGAGAGGTAGAAGAAGACGGTATGAGGCTCTCTCTCTCTSCAAGGCTGCGACGAGAATAGTTCTAGTCACTCTCAGTCTGCTGTGTCGAGTCAGGAGGCCGTTTCTGCACAACACAGCTCACAGTGAGACCACAGCTTCCTGTAGGAAACCCTCAATATACCAATTTCCTTTGCGAGACAGAACATTTTTGATTGTGGAGAACTTTGTATTACTATGCTGTTATTGCTGGAGAATTTGTTTTCYTTTCGAGTTACAAAAAAAACAAAGCTAAGCAAATAGTTGCATTTTGTGAAGTGAGTTGTGAAACTATTCAAAAACATTCAAACTAGGATAAGTACTAATGGAAGAATACTTCAACTGTTCAAGACTCATAGGCTTTGAGTATTTAAAAAATTCAAATAAACAGTACTTTTCTAGACTCACATGCRTGCAGAGAGTATTTCCACTAGAAAAACAATGATGATAAAGGCAGTGTAATGTGAGAGGATGTGTTTTATGAGGGCAGATTGAGGGGGTTTATCAGGACAGTGGAGGACCTGACGTAACCTAACAGTCCCGGTAAAGTGCTGTGTTTGTATTAAGTATGTGGCAAACAAACTATTACTTATTGTTCAAAACAGCCATTTTTTGAGAGGGTTTTCAGTTAAAACAAGTTTTTTTAAAGATTAAAATCATGTGAATTCATAATGCAGATGTCTACATTGCGCTTCCCGCGGAGTGATTAATGTTTTATCATTTATGCTGCTGGTGTGCTTGCTTTTCTTCGAGAGTGGTGCGTGTAGCTTGTGGTTGTCATGCAATCACAAGTCATCAAACCGGCTCTAGGGTACAGTCATAGAGCTTCCCTGATGCAAGTAATTAGGAGACATCTAGGCTATTCAACGAAAGATGGAATTACAATGACAGAACTAAAAGTGAAATGAGAAAGACAGGCTACAACACCAAGAGCCAACAGGCAGGCAGCTTCTTATCCTGAATGGGTTTGTTGTTATTTACTGGAGGATTTGGAAGGGGAGGAAGCGCACAGGTCAAGTTATGCAGTCTCAATTACAATAGCTAACAAAAGCTAGCTTGCTTAACTAGAGTCTCCCGGTTTGATATGTCAAGTCAGGTACTATGTAATCAGATTAAATGATAAATAACTAGTGAGTCCACCAGCACGAGTCTACTTGGTTGCTATCCTTCTCCCCCTCCCTCRTCACTCACATGTAAGCTGCTTCTCTGCTTTGAGCCTCTCATTCTCCCTCAGGCATTACAGCTCCAGGTAATAAACGCCTAGGTTTACCTCCACTGTACT
This sequence comes from Salvelinus sp. IW2-2015, assembly GCF_002910315.2. Taxonomy (NCBI): domain Eukaryota; kingdom Metazoa; phylum Chordata; class Actinopteri; order Salmoniformes; family Salmonidae; genus Salvelinus; species Salvelinus sp. IW2-2015. Next base: position 6,326,927 of record NC_036863.1, on the reverse strand, counting down.
CACATCCTACCATACCCTTGTCAGTACATTATGTCTTGAATCTATTCTACCACGTCCAGAAATCTGCTCCTTTTATTCTGTCCCCAAAGCATTCGACGACCAGTTCTTATAGCCTTTTTCTGCACCTCCTCTGTTCCTCTGGTGATGTAGAGGTTAACCCAGGCCCTGTAGCCCCCAGTTCCACCCCTATTCCCGGGGGGATATGCTTAAAACCCCGGCCGTCCTACAATCTAAAATATATGCCCTAAAACTCACACAAATGATCATGGAACTTACCAGGTACAACCCTAAATCCGTAAACACGGTCACCCTCATAGATATCATTATGACCAACCTGCCCTCTAAATATATCTCTGCTGTCATCAACCAGGATCTCAGCGATCACTGCCTCATTGCCTGCGTCCGTAATGGGTCCGCGGTCAGACGACCACYCCTCATCACTGTCAAACGCTCCCTAAAACACTTCAGCGACCAGGCCTTTCTAATCAACCTGGCCCGGGTATCCTGGAAGGATATTGACCTCATCCTGTCAGTAGAGGATGCCTGGTTATTCTTTAAAAGTGCTTTCCTCACCATCTTAAATAAGCAAGCCCCATTCAAATGTAGAACTAAGAAYAGATATAGCCCTCCAGACCTGACTGCCCTTGACCGGCACAAAAACATCCTGTAGCGTACCTTATTAGCATCGAATATCCCCCGCGATATGCAACTTTTCAGGCAAGTTAGGAACCAATATACACGGGCAGTTAGGAAAGCAAAGGCTTGCGTTTTCAAACAAAAATGTGCATCCTGTAGCACAAACTCSAAAAAGTTCTGGGACACTGTAAAGTCCATGGAGAATAAGAGCACCTCCTCCCAGCTTTCCACTGGACTGAGGCTAGGAAACAATGTCACYACCAATAAATCCACTATAATTGAGAATTTCAATAAGCATTTTTCTACGGCTGGCCATGCTTTCCACCTGGCTACCCTTACCCCGGTCAACAGCTCTGCACCCCACACAGCAATATGCCCAGGCCTCCCCCATTTCTCYTTCACCCAAATCCAGATAGCTGATGTTCTGAAAGAGCTGAAAAATCTGGACCCCTACAAATCAGCGGGGCTAGACAATCTGGACCCTCTCTTTCTAAAATGATCCGCTGCAATTGTTGCAACCCCTATTACTAGCCTGTTCAATCTCTCTTTCGTACCGTCTGAGATCCCTAAAGATTGGAAAGCTGCCGCGGTCACCCCCCTCTTCAAAGGGGGAGACACTCTAGACCCAAACTGTTACAGACCTATATCTATCCTACCCTGCCAAGTTAACAAACAGATCACCGACCAATTCGAATCCCACTGTAATTTCTCCRCTATGCAATCTGGTTTCCGAGCTGGTCCTGGGTGCACCTCAGCCACGCTGAAGGTCCTAAACGATATCATAACCACCATCAATAAAAGACAATAGTGTGCAGCTGTCTTCAACAACCTGGCCAAGGCTTTCGACTCTGTCAATCACCGCATTCTTATCGGCAGACTCAATAGCCTTGGCTTCTCAAATGACTGCCTCGCCTGGTTCACCAACTACTTCTCGGTCAGTGTGTCAAATCGGAGGGCCTGTTGTCCGGACCTCTGGCAGTCTCTATGGGGGTGCCACAGGGTTCAATTCTCGGGCCGACTTACTCCTCTGTATACAATGATGTCGCTCTTGCTGCTGGTGATTCTCTGATTCCACCTCTACGCAGACGACACCAATTCTGTATACTTGGCCCGTTCTTTGGACGACTGTGTTAACAAACCTCCAGACTAGAGGTCGACCGATTAATCGGAATGGCCGATTAATTAGGGACGATTTCAAGTTTTCATAACATTTGGTAATTCGCATTTTTGGACACCGATTATGGCCGATTACATTGCACTCCACGAGGAGACTGCGTGGCAGGCTGACCACCTGTTTTGCGAGTGCAGCAAGGAGCCACGGTAAGGTCCTAGCTAGCATTAAACTGATCTTATAAAAAACAATTAATCTTAACATAATCACTAGTTAAACTAGTAATATCATGAACCATGTGTAATCTCGCTTGTCCTGCGTTGCATATAATCGATGCGGTGCCTGTTAATTTATCATTGAATCCCAGCCTACTTCGCCAAACAGGTGATTTAAACAAGCACATTCGCAAAAAAAAAGCACTGTCGTTGCACCAATGTGTACCTAACCATAAACATCAATGCCTTTCTTAAAATCAATACACAAGAACATATTTTTAAACCTGCAGTCATGGTATATGCAGCAGTTTGGGCCGCCAGGCTCGTTGCGAACTATGTGAAGACCATTTCTTCCTAACAAAGACCGTAATTAATTTCCCAGAATTGTACATAATTATGACATAACATTGAAGGTTGYGCAATGTAACAGCAATATTTAGACTTAAGGATGCCACYCGTTAGATAAAATATGGAACGGTTCCGTATTTCGCTGAAAGAATAAAGGTTTTGTTTTCGAAATGATAGTTTCCGGATTTGACCATATTAATGACATAAGGCTCGTATTTCTGTGTTATTATATTATAAGTAAGTCTATGATTTGATAGAGCAGTCTGACTGAGCGGTGGTAGGCAACAGCAGGCTCGCAAGCATTCACTGCATTTGCCAGCAGCTCTTCGCTGTACTTCAAGCATTGCGCCGTTTATGACTTCAAGCCTATCAACTCAAGAGATTAGGCTGGCAATACTAAAGTACCTATTAGAACATCCAATAGTCAAAGGTATATGAAATACAAATGGTAAAGAGAGAAATAGTCCTATAATAACTACAACCTAAAACTTCTTACCTGGGAATATTGAAGACTCATGTTAAAAGGAACCACCAGCTTTCAAATGTTCTGAGCAAGGACCTTAAACGTTAGCTTTTTTTACATGGCACATATTGCACTTTTACTTTCTTCTCCAACACTTTGTTTTTGCATTATTTAAACCAAATTGAACATGTTTCATTATTTATTTGAGACTAAATTGATTGCATTGATGTATTATAATAAGTTAAGTGTTCATTCACAATTGTTCTAATTGTCATTGTTACAAATATATATATATATATATATATATATATATATAAATAAATAAATAAATAGGCATCAGCTTTTTTGGTCCTCCAATAATCGGTATCGGTGTTGAAAAATCATAATCGGTCGACCTCTACTCCAGACAAGCTTCAATGCCATACTACAACACTCCTTCCGAGGCCTCCAACTGCTCTTAAATGCAAGTAAAACTAAATGCATGCTATTCAACCGATCGCTGCCCGCACCCGCTCGACCATCTAGCATCACTACTCTGGAGGCTTCTGACTTAGAATATGTGGACAACTACAAATACCTAGGTGTCTGGTTAGACTGTAAACTCTCCTTCCAGACTCACATTTAGCATCTCCAATCCAAAATKAAATCTAGAATCGGCTTCCTATTTCGCAACAAAGCATCCCTCACTCATGCTGCCAAACATACCCTCGTAAAACTGACTATCCTACTGATCCTTGACTTCGGCGATGTCATTTACAAAATAGCCTCCAAMACTCTACTCAGCAAATTGGATGTAGTCTGTCACCAAAGTGATGGGTGACCAGTGAGCTGAGCAAGGTGGGCTTTACCTAGCAAGGACTTATAGATGACCTGGAGCCAGTGGGTTGGGCGACGAAAATGAAGCGAGGGCCAGCCAACGAGAGCATACAGGTCGCAGTGGTGTAGTATATGGGACTTTTGGTGACAGACTACATCCAATTTTGCTGAGTAGAGTTTTGGAGGCTATTTTGTAAATGACATCGCCGAAGTCAAGGATCAGTAGGATAGTCAGTTTTACGAGGGTATGTTTGGCAGCATGAGTGAGGGATGCTTTGTTGCGAAATAGGAAGCCGATTCTAGATTTCATTTTGGATTGGAGATGCTAAATGTGAGTCTGGAAGGAGAGTTTACAGTTCTAACCAGACACCTAGGTATTTGTAGTTGTCCACATATTCTAAGCAGAAGCCTCCAGAGTAGTGATGCTAGATGGTCGAGCGGGTGCGGGCAGCGATCGGTTGAATAGCATGCATTTAGTTTTACTTGCATTTAAGAGCAGTTGGAAGCCTCGGAAGGAGTGTTGTAGTATGGCATTGAAGCTTGTCTGAGTAGAGGTCGACCGATTATGATTTTTCAACACCGATACCGATTATTGGAGGACCAAAAAGCTGATGCCGATTTTATATAATAAATATATATATTTGTAACAATGACAATTAGAACAATTGTGAATGAACACTTAACTTATTATAATACATCAATGCAATCAATTTAGTCTCACAATAAATAATGAAACATGTTCAATTTTGTTTAAATAATGCAAAAACAAAGTGTTGGAGAAGAAAGTAAAAGTGCAATATGTGCCATGTAAAAAAGCTAACGTTTAAGGTCCTTGCTCAGAACATATGAAAGCAGGTGGTTCCTTTTAACATGAGTCTTCAATATTCCAGGTAAGAAGTTTTAGGTTGTAGTTATTATAGGACTATTTCTCTTTACCATTTTTTTCATATACCTTTGACTATTGGATGTTCTAATAGGTACTTAGTATTGCCAGCCTAATCTCTTGAGTTGATAGGCTTGAAGTCTAAACGGCGCAATGCTTGAAGTACAGCGAAGAGCTGCTGGCAATGCAGTGAATGCTTGCGAGCCTGCCTGTTGCCTACCACCGCTCAGTCAGACTGCTCTATCAAATCATAGACTTACTTATAATATAATAACACAGAAATACGAGCCTTATGTCATTAATATGGTCAAATCCGGAAACTATCATTTCGAAAACAAAACCTTTATTCTTTCAGCGAAATACGGACCGTTCCATATTTTTATCTAACGAGTGGCATCCTTAAGTCTAAATATTGCTGTTACATTGCGCAACCTTCAATGTTATGTCATAATTATGTACAATTCTGGGAAATAATTACGGTCTTTGTTAGGAAGAATAGGTCTTCACATAGTTCGCAACGAGCCTGGCGGCCCAAAACTGCTGCATATACCATGACTGCAGGTTTAAAAATATGTTCTTGTGTATTGATTTTAAGAAAGGCATTGATGTTTATGGTTAGGTACACATTGGTGCAACGACAGTGCTTTTTTTTTGCGAATGTGCTTGTTAAATCACCTGTTTGGCGAAGTAGGCTGGGATTCAATGATAAATTAACAGGCACCGCATCGATTATATGCAACGCAGGACAAGCGAGATAACTACACATGGTTCATGATATTACTAGTTTAACTAGTGATTATGTTAAGATTAATTGTTTTTTATAAGATCAGTTTAATGCTAGCTAGGACCTTACCGTGGCTCCTTGCTGCACTCGCCAAACAGGTGGTCAGCCTGCCACGCAGTCTCCTCGTGGAGTGCAATGTAATCGGCCATAATCGGTGTCCAAAAATGCGAATTACCAAATGTTATGAAAACTTGAAATCGTCCCTAATTAATCGGCCATTCCGATTAATCGGTCGACCTCTAGTCTGGAGGTTTGTTAACACATGTCCAAAAGAACGGTGCCAGAAGTATACAGAATGGTGTCGTCTGCGTAGAGGTGGATCAAGAGAATCACCAGCAGCAAGAGCGACATCATTGTATACAGAGGAGTAAGTCGGCCCGAGAATTGAACCCTGTGGCACCCCCATAGAGACTGCCAGAGTCCGGACAACAGGCCCTCCGATTTGACACACTGACCGAGAAGTAGTTGGTGAACCAGGCGAGGCAGTCATTTGAGAAGCCAAGGCTATTGAGTCTGCGATAAGAATGCGGTATTGACAGAGTCGAAAGCCTTGGCCAGGTTGTTGAAGACAGCTCACACTATTGTCTTTTATTGATGGTGGTTATGATATCGTTAGGACCTTCAGCGTGGCTGAGGTGCACCCAGGACCAGCTCGGAACCAGATTGCATAGTGGAGAAATTACAGTGGGATTCGAATTGGTCTCGGTGATCTGTTTGTTAACTTGCGGGTAGGATAGATATAGGTCTGCTAACAGTTTGGGTCTAGAGTTCTCCCCCTTTTGAAGAGGGGGTGACCGCGGCAGCTTTCCAATCTTTAGGGATCTCAGACGGTACCAAAGAGTGAGAAACAGGCTAGTAAATAGGGGTTGCAACAATTGCAGCGGATCATTTTAGAAAGAGAGGGTCCAGATTGTCTAGCCCCGCTATTTGTAGGGGTCCAGATTTTTCAGCTCTTTTCAGAACATCAGCTATCTGGATTTGGGTGAAGGAGAAATGGGGGAGGCCTGGGCATATTGCTGTGTGGGGTGCAGAGCTGTTGACCGGGGTAAGGGTAGCCAGGTGGAAAGCATGGCCAGCCGTAGAAAATGCTTATTGAAATTCTCAATTATAGGATTTATTGGTGTGACATTGTTTCTAGCCTCAGTCCAGTGGAAAGCTGGAGGAGGTGCTCTTATTCTCCATGGACTTTACAGTGTCCCAGAAACTTTTTGGAGTTTGTGCTACAGGATGCACATTTTGTTTTGAAAACGCAAGCCTTTGCTTCCTAACTGCCCGTGTATATTGGTCCTAACTTGCCTGAAAAGTTGCATTATCGCGGGGATATTCGATGCTAATAAGGTACGCTACAGGATGTTTTTGTGCCGGTCAAGGGCAGTCAGGTCTGGAGGGCTATATCTGTTCTTAGTTCTACATTTGAATGGGGCTTGCTATTTAAGATGGTGAGGAAAGCACTTTTAAAGATAACCAGGCATCCTCTACTGACAGGATGAGGTCAATATCCTCCAGTAACCCGGCCAGGTTGATTAGAAGGCCTGGTCGCTAAGTGTTTTAGGAGCGTTTGACAGTGATGAGGGTGGTCGTCTGACCGCGGACCCATTACGGACGCAGGCAATGAGGCAGTGATCGCTGAGATCCTGGTTGATGACAGCAGAGATATATTTTAGAGGGCAGGTTGGTCATAAATGATATCTATGAGGGTGACCGTGTTTACGGATTTTAGGGTTGTACCTGGTAAGTTCCATGATCATTTGTGTGAGTTTTAGGGCATATATTTTAGATTGTAGGACGGGCGGGGTTTTAAGCATATCCCCCCGGGAATAGGGGTGGAACTGGGGCTACAGGGCCTGGGTTAACCTCTACATCACCAGAGGAACAGAGGAGGTGCAGAAAAAGGCTATAAGAACTGGTCGTCGAATGCTTTGGGGACAGAATAAAAGGAGCAGATTTCTGGACGTGGTAGAATAGATTCAAGACATAATGTACTGACAAGGGTATGGTAGGATGTGAGTACAGTGGAGGTAACCTAGGCGTTTATTACCTGGAGCTGTAATGCCTGAGGGAGAATGAGAGGCTCAAAGCAGAGGAAGCAGCTTAC
>NC_036863.1:6314073-6318134 GCF_002910315.2 Salvelinus sp. IW2-2015 | reverse complement strand
GCAGCCCCCACCCATAGCACGCGCTCCAGCAGGTATATTTCACTGGTCATCCCCAAAGCCAACTCCTCCTTTGGCCACCTTTCCTTCCAGTTCTTTGCTGCCAATGACTGGAACGAATTGCAAAAATCACTGAAGCTGGAGACATATCTCCCTCACTAACTTTAAGCATCAGCTGTCAGAGCAGCTTACCGATCATCACACCTGWACACAGCCCATCTGTAAATAGCCCACCCAACTACCTCATCCCCATATTGTCATTTATTTTTTGCTCCTTTGCACCCCAGTATCTCTACTTGCACATTCATTTTCTGCATATCTATCACTCCAGTGTTTAATTGCTAAATTGCAGTTATTTCGCCACTATGGCCTATTTATTGCCTTACCTCCCTAATCTTACTACATTTGCACACACTGTATATATACTTTTCTATTGTGTTATTGACTGTATGTTTGTTTATCCCATGTGTAACTGTTTTGWTTGTGGCGCACTGCTTTGCTTTATCTTGACCAGGTCGCAGTTGTAAATGAGAACTTGTTCTCAACTGGCCKACCTGGTTAAATAAAGGTGAAATAAATAATACAAAAATAAAGTAGCTAAAAGACTGCCTTTTTCTCTCCTCCTAACGTTACAGCATTGTTGCGTTAGGTATTTGTTTCATTTTCATTTTTCCTTCATGTTGATGATCGGGACCCGTTAGTGGTAGTTGTGATAACTGCACTGAGATTATAATTTTGTGAAGGGGGAAAAAATTATTTTCTCTAAGTGATTGTCTTAATGTTAAGGATCCCAATTTTGTTTAAATGTTCACAACCCTAGTTTGTAAACCCATCAAATGCTGTCACTGACACAGTGAAGGCGGAATGCCACCATCGGCCCAGCCAGAGTAAAAACAAGCGGGAGACGAATAAGAAATGAAGTTAACAAAAAACATCTGCAATCGTCTGAACATTGCTGCGATCTCCCTCAACATCTCTCTCTGAGTCGGGAAATCCCTGCCAAGGCAAACCAACTTTTTCCACTGTATTTTAAGCATCATGAGTGGGCTCTGACGAATGCCAGCAGAACACTATTGACAAATGTTTTGCTTCGCTCAACCATGTACTTAGATGACTTTTCTATTTCATATAGGAGTGGGCGGGTAAAACCCAGAGCCAGGAGTAGTGGGACTGAGGAGGAGGATGAGAGAGGGGAGGGTAGTCTGTGATAAAACTCAAGTCAGTCAGTCTCCGGGCGTGTGACGGAGAAGTCCGTCACTGGCCGCGGGCAGCATGTGGTACACTAACACACACCACTAGCGGCCTCCCTGCTCCGTTTTACAGCTCCGTTAACAATGTGGGTCGAACCAGAAGTTAACTTCTCTATCTTAGTATAATAATTTTCCATTTATTCTTACCTCCTCGTCAGTATACAGTTTATGGTATGAAGAATATACAGACCAAGAGTTTCATGTTTAATTTAAGCCACATTTATGTGTACTTGTCAATGTTATGGAGTTTGAGCAGTTGGTTTGTTTTGGTTTCCTGGTTCCTTCCTCCGATTCTCTGTAGCTTCCGAGGGTATTCTGGTGAAGGAACCCTTAGCTACTGGTAATCAGGCTGGGATAAGGACTCCGAGCTACTGGTATCGGGCTGGGATAAGGACCAATAGAATTAAAACAAATGGATGCTACTGTAATCGGCTGGGTATAAGGAACAGAGCTTAGCTGGTATACGCAGGCTCTTAATGCGTTGGTGAATATGGACCAGAGCTAACTGAGAATCGCGGCTGGGATTGAGAGAGACCAAGAGCTACTGTATCGAGGTGGGATAAGGACGAGAAGAGCTCGTAATCAGGCTGGGATAAGGAAGCGGAGCACAGAGTTCGGGACTGAGTAAGGAGTAAGGCCGGAGTACGGTAACGGGATGGGAATGACAAGTATTGTAATAGGACTGGGATAAGGACCAGAGCTACTGTAATACGGACTGGGTATATGGAAGACCAGGCTACTGTAACTTCAGGCTGGGATAAAGGACCAGAGCTACTGATTATCCAGGCTGGATTAAGGATCAGCGAGAACTATGTATCGGGCCTGGGATAAGGACGAGAGCTATGTAGATCGGTGGATAGGACATAAGTCACTTGTTACGGGGCTGGGATACAAGGACAGTGCTACCGGTAATCGGGCTGTCTTTGTGTGCATGTCGCAGAATGGGATGCGTTATGTGAACTGGGCATATTGGAAGACTCCACAGTCAGGTAGGGGATGGAATTTTGTTAAATGTGTTCTATTGGTACTATATTGTATTCTGAAGAAACGTGTAATCGCGAATGTATATAATTCAGTATGCTTAGCTGAGTGGGAAAATGTAGGCTTGTTGAGGTTAGGTTTTTCAGTTTAGCCTTCTGGCCTACTCTACGTGACAGGGCGACATTGGCATTTTCTAGTCTATCGGCTAGGTCAATACATAGAAAAACTGCTGCTATGCCAGTTGCCACTCACCAGGAATGTCTAGCTGAGAAAATCAGCAACAGCAAGCTAGCTCATTCGCCAACAGAAAGAAAGGTGCAGTATTGAGAAATGGATGAATTGACACAGAGACCAAAATCCAATTCCTGTTGCAAATATTAGTTTAATTCACTAATAAGGCTCGTGTCCATGTGACCTGTTAGCTAAGATTACGATAACAAACCTTTTCATCTGTGGTGTTAGCTACTATGCTAGCTAGCTGGCTAGATAAACATGGTGCTAAAGTATCAGATCGGAGCTAATTGCCAACGTAGCTAGCTAACGTTAGCTGGTTATCRTTTTGAACATGCAACATTTTCAGCAACGAGCCATCTGACTTGCAGTGTAACGTTAGCTATTTACTGGTGTGCTGATCTGACCAGCTGCCATTCATAATTGACAGTTGAATTTCAGTGAAATCGAAAAGTATTCAGACCCCTTCCCTTTTTTCACAGTTATGTTACAGCCTCATTCTAAAATGGATTAAATATTCCCCCCCTCAATCTACACAAAATACCCCATAATGACATTGTGAAAACCGTTTATTTTTAAGAAATTAGCTAAAATGTCTAAAAATCTGTTTTTGCTTTGTCAAATAAGGTATTGTGTGTAGATAGAATTTTAGAATAAGGCTGTAATGTAACAAAATTAGCACGCCTCAAGGACTTCATATCAATGGAGGGCTTTTCAATTATTCCCCCCACTTGCAACCTTTGCTCTGTTACCTCAATCTACACAAAATACCCCATAATGACATTGTGAAAACCGTTTATTTTTAAGAAATTAGCTAAAAGTCATAAATCTGTTTTTGCTTTGTCAAATAAGGTATTGTGTGTAGATAGAATTTTAGAATAAGGCTGTAATGTAACAAAATGTGGAAAAAGTCAAGGGGTCTGAATACTTTCCCAATGCACTATAGAGAGGATTGTGCATCATAGGGAAAGATGGAAGTGTTTTAAATATCCAAATAAAGGTTGGCAATAGGTTTAGCTATATAAGAATCTTCCTGTATGTTTATGTACCAGTAAAGCAGTAGATCAGTGCTTTTTCACTTCTCAAACTACGGATGGACAGATTTGAGTCAGACAGAATGTGCATCATCGCTTCATCCTTTTTCCTACCCGCACCCTCCTTGTTAGATATTATGCACATGTATGGCTAGGTGGCAAATATCTCCATTGAGCTAATTAACATAGTAGCGGTAAACAGCAGCAAGTGATATGAGCGATGGCGAGAGATGTGTGAGGAAATGTGAAAGGGAACGGAGTTGCAGCCTCGCTCTATCCAAGCAGTACAAGTACAACTTATAACCAGCCATTTTGAACTTTTGACTGCTACTGTATATGGGCATAACAATTCATAAGGGCAGGCCGAGCGATGACCTCAATTTCAAGATGGCTGCTACCTACATGCCGGTTAGCGTTGTGAAGCATAAACAAAATAAACACGGAATACGTTGATACGTTGTTGCATTACTTATGACAACATTGAATGTCCACTGATGACTAAATCTTTGCGCATCAAAATATGTTGCCTGCTTACGCGCTGTAGGCATCCATATCCCCCTGTATGTCG